>NC_141138.1:97063086-97408086 GCF_053477565.2 Lygodium microphyllum
AAAGCCCTATGAAAGCGAAAGACATGGATTCGATGATTTTAAGTGACCATGGAAGACGGGAATGCAAATTTCAACCTTTGTGGTGGTTGTGGATTTTTCATAAATTTTTTGATTGCTAGATTGAAATAAGATGACTTCTCGGCCACTCGGGACCTCAAGCCGAACGACATGCAAGATTTTTCAAATTGTCAATTGGATGTTAGTTGGATGAGTAAGAAATCAAAGCCGAGCACCGAGAAGGGGAAAAAAAAGGCCAAAGGTTAAATGGACATTGGCCATGGGATGTTTGGGGGCCCAAAGGCCCCAAATTCTTGGCGTGGGGGGATTTATAAAACGGCACTGAACAAATGTCGCCCCCCATCATGTTGATTTGTAGCAAAGGGGGGTGGAGAGGGTACACACAAGTGATCAATCTGATCAGGGCAATGTTTCTCCTGAATGTTTCACTCTCCATCGCGTGTTCTATCGTGGGAAATGGCTACCTAGTTTGAAATAGTAGAAATCGGTCTTATTCTCTCCTCCCTCTCTCTCCTCTTGATGCATATTTCCATGGTTCGATCTATGAGAGAAGGGGGTGGGTTGATTTGAGAGATCTCGATTTGGGACATGATGTTGAGACATGATGGAGCATAGATAAACGCTTGGAGGAGCATTAGCAGCTGTTAATGAGTGTTAACGGCCTTACAAATGCGAGATGCGTGTGAAATAAAGTGCAATTTTCTAAGTAAGTCATGAATTTCATCGTTTTATGTAATAAATCTCGATTGTAAATGGTTTGAAATGGTTGTTCTTGGTTGTCAGTGATATGATTTATAAAAAATATTAAAAAAATAATCAAGAAGCATTCATCCATTAATTTTTCTATAAACAAACACCACGATACCCATAAATTGCGATTTTAAGACAAATCACAAATTTTGGGGGCTTTGGTGTGTTAATGATGTTCACATGGGATGAAATAAGAGATGAAAATAATTCTCAGCAAGTCTAATCAAGTTACATTAGAAAATCAAGAATGATCAAAATTCATTAATAAATACATATGAAAAAATGAAGAAAAGATTTTTTACGTTTGAAAATAGAAAAAAAATATGTGTCCGTGGATGTATAGCGGGAGTGGAGCATGACGTTTAGCTCTAGTTTAGCCCTATCTTTATGTTAAAGTGAGTATTTATTGCTTTTTATGAAGAAAAATACATCAAAACACTCTAAACCTACCACTCCAAATCCACAACCCTAAACAGCTAGGGAGAGGAGGGGGTAATAAATGTTGATTACATGGTGAATCTGATTTCTTCTGATGCACTTGGCATATATGATACGTGTGTTTTGAGAATAAAAGGGTTTAGTAGCACAAGCATGCTCATTGACCCTATGCAACACAACAATTATGTTTAGAATGAAAGCATGAAAAGAAATGGTTTTGCACCATTACAATGTTGTTTTGAATGAATAAAAATGGTTGAGTACTATGAATAATTCACGATTGCATTGTATTCAACCCATGGTATCATCCTAGATGCATGGCAATTGTCTTCATAAACATTGACCCACATTGAGAGTGAGGTTGGTATCCTAAGCTGTAGGGCTAGATATTCGTTTCCTTTGGGGAGTGTTCAGTGAGAGGATTACATTTTATCTCCTAGAATGATCAATTAAAAGAGAGGATTATGTGTCGTACGTGCTTTATGTGTTCATAACGCATCTCATGGCCAATCCCTGAGGTGTAGGGGAGCCGTAATAGGGTTGCGACAATTAGCTGAGCGGTGCTCCATGTGTCTGTTTACGTGGTAGATAACACCAATATGTGTAGGGACCCCCTATGAGGACTTTGGGAAGGGTTATCCGTTATTGGACTATAAGCCATACAAACACTTAATTGGTTAGATCAGTGTATAGCATCCGCACGCTCCTGGCTGCGAGGTCATGGGGTATTTGGTTGAGCATAGAGCCTTAGAGCTAGTGTCAAGCCATTTTAGGTCTCGATAGGTGGTGTCTTTGCTGGGAGTTGCTAATAAGTGTGGCAGTGTCCAAATCTTGGTCGATAGAGACCAATTTATTAGTGTATGCCAAAAGGCAGTGAAGTAGACCCAAAAGATCATCAAGCCGAGCTTTAGAAGCAAGAACGAGCTGAACGCGGGCTAGATGATGGGCCGAAATTATTAGGAGGTATTCTCCTTTCCAGAGTGGTCTGATATCCTTGCAAGGGAGGGGTCTTAGGAACCCTAGTTCCATGAATAGTCTGTTAGGAGGAGGAGGAAGTTCTAGTACTTCCCTTCTTCCAGTTATCATCCCACTTTGAGTGGAGTCATAGTTTCCATCATTTAAACTCTTTTAGCGAATCTGATCATAACGATGCAACCCATTGCAATCCCAATAGGAATGCCAAACTTACCAGACTCAAGATTTTCTCTACCCATTTTTAATGGGTTAGAAGAGGAAGATCTGGAACTTCATATTAATGAGTTCCAAAAGCTAATGTTCGATTGTTGAATCCAAGATGAAGGGCACTTGATAATGTTTTTTAATATGACCTTGAAAGGACGAGCTATAGTATGGTATCACAACCTAGAGGTTGGAACCATAACTACAATTGATTTATTTTTTGCAGCTTTCCGAAGAGAGTTTGCCCTTTAAAAAGGAGGTTAGTATTGGCTACATATTCTCAATGTAACACATCAAGAACCTCACAAGAATGTTCGAGGCTATGCCAAGAAATTGAAGTATTTTATAAGTTACAGAATTACATTTCCATTCCAACTACTGCTCAGTTACAATAATTTTTGCATGGGCTAGACTTTAACATCCAAGTGCAATTGAGCAGTGTTGCTCTTGCCAACATTGATATGGCTATTACACAAGCATAGGAGGTAGAGTCGCAATTACAAGCCGCCTATACCTCTAGGGAAAATTGGAATTGTCGACAAATGGTGGTCAAGGGTGACACCCATGAGTATTGCCAATAAGAGAGGAAGCATGATTTTGAATGTACCTATGTTGCCAGCTCCTCCCAGTGTCATATTTTGGACTCTTGGTGTCCATTTTGAGCATTTTTCAATCCTAGATAGGTGTTTTTGGGGCACTTCGGATGCATTTGCACCATTAGATTTTCCCCATTTTCACCAAAAATTTAGATTTTCATACCATGAACATCTTTCATAATAATAAAGCAATATTTCATTGTGGCTTATATATTATCCAATGCTATTTTTATGCTATTGCTTCGGCACTAGTCAATGAAGTGGACATGAGACTAAAACAACATGATAAAGAGTTCCCAATGGTGCCTAGTGTCTCTTATCACATTGTGTTGTCCTTCATAAGAAACTTGAACCATAAGCCAACACAATATGATACCCTCCAAAGGGAATGTTTGATATGAAGAGGTACTAGAACCAACATTATAAGGACTCTTCATAGTGAGCTACTATACTATTACTCCAAGTTTTTAGCTTCAATTTCAACTGCTATTTTCTTCACTTGAACTAGCTAGTAAGAGATTTTATTATTATATTTTAAAAGTAAAATATCATCTTCAAGCTATGAATCTATCTACAAACACATACATAGACTTACAAAAGCAAATAGAGGCTCAGAGAATTTCAACAGAACATAATACGATCAACATAGTCCAAAAAAACCATATAAACTGACCAAAATACATCCAAAAGTTCTTAAATCATAACCTAACTCATCCATTCACAACCAAAAGCTCAAGTAGAAGAAATAAAAGCTTAACAAAGACAAACAAACACCTTAAAACCAAATAATCACCTAATAAAATCCATCAAAACATGGCAATTCAAACCAAAACCTCAACAAGCTACAAAAGTTATTCAAACAAAATCAAACTCATCCAATCACTCGAAGACATAAAACCCATAAATTCATCTATCTAAAAAGCTATTGAACTCAAACATACAACAAAAAATTGCTAAAAAGCCAATCAATTTAGCACTCAACATATCCCCATACTTAGTAGCTGGTCATCTTTATGTCCAACTTCACTTCAATAGCATCATGAACACAATGATGATCCCTCAACTAGATCTTAAAAATAACCTAGGTCAAAGAAATTAAAGGAAAAAAAACTTGTCTGTTAACCATTGGATCATTAAAATAGAGCATCACAAACTTTTAAAGGATATAATAGGTAGCTATGGCACACATTTATGTTCAAAACAACTTATAGATCTTCTCCTTAACTCCAACCACCAAAATCAATCTGATCAACAATTGAATCTTTAACTTTCATAATCCTTCAACTCGCAAAATCCTCCAAAATATCTCAAAGAGGATAGCACACACATGTAACAAAGAACACATCCACATAGACATTAAGAAATAAATACATAGATACAGAGACGAGAGAAACATGGTAGTTTGAATGGCAAAAACCCCCCAAAAGGGAAAAGTATATTAACTTATGATGAGAACTACGATACATTGGCATGGTTGCCAGGGTGGAGGTGTTTCTTCTTAAAGTGCATGCTCAACTTCAATCTTTCTCTAGCTTTGTTCTCATTAATAAAAGGAAGAGGGGCATTTTGGGGAAGCTGTAAGCAATACATCTGATCAGGAAAAATGATAAAGCAGGTAGGAAATGCTTGTGTAAAGCAAAATATACATCCATTTGAGCAATTGATACATCCTCCTTTAGGATTGATAATCAGTGATGGATTGGACTTGTGAGTATTGATATGTGACCTACTGGTGCATCAAAGCTTTGAGCAAACTAAATATAAGAAGATGAACAAGTTGTAGGGGTATCCTAAGAACTAGAAATGTTAGGCCAATTAAAAACTAGTCGTGTTAATGAATCTTGCAAGGTCCATTTCCATTGATGAAGGATATCACAGACTAAAGCTAACAGTATCAAGTATAGATGAATATTAATATACTCTTCTAGTTGTGGAAGGGGAATAAGAGGGTAATAATGAAGAGGAAAAAAGGATAAATAGTAAAAGTTGGATAATTGAAGAGAAAGAGAAGTAGGAAAGAGAGGAGAATATGACAAAAAGAGGTGAAGGGATTTTGCAAAAAATGTAGAAGGAACAAGAGGTTCAGTAGGAAGGAGATTTGGAAGGGTAGGAGAAATAGTAAGATTGGTGATAAAGAGACATGAAGTGAAAATAGGAAATTGAAGGGCAACACTAAGTGTAAAAGAGGAATAGAAGCACGACAGGAAGTAAATAAGTTGATATCAAGAGGAAAGTAATGAGCCATCCATTGATAAGTAATATCCATGGAAGAAGGGTGGGGCACAAAAAGAACAATGATAATTAAAAGCTTGGAAAAAAGTATCATTGAAAGACACATGGGTAAGCATAGAAGCTTACAAAGGCTAGATATTAGACTGGTACAAGACAACATTGAACCAAAGCAAAATCATCAAGAGGTGGATGCCAATGACATTCACTCTCGACATCAAGTAGTACAATGGGTATACTTTTGATGATCTTTAGATAAATCCAACTCCACAAAGTCCACATAGAAAGCTACTTGTAGATGACATACCCACATAAATATTATTATGCTCCTCATCTCAAGCCGTAGATCACACCAAATATACATAAAAGAAGTCAATTGTATCTCATGAGAGATAAGATTGTCCATTTCTCTCTCAAAAAGAGATTTCAATGAATTAAAAGACCAAAAATTGTGTCAACCATCAAGAGGGGGTTCTAAATCAATAGTGCTAAGAGACGCATATAGAGCATATTATTGTTATTGAAACTTGATCTAGAAGGAGGATGGAGGAGAAACAAGGTCAACACAACAAAGGAAATCCTCAAACAAAATATCAATGCACTATTGTAGCCTCTCCAATTGATCATAGAAAGCAATAAAAAGCCTTGCTTCTACTATTGAATATAATCAATATCACTCATAGACACACCTAAGAAGTTACTGCAAGAGTCAAAGGAGGAACAAAAATGGAAGTCACACAACTTTGTAAGTCCTAGATACTTTGCTATTATGACTCAACAATAGTACATCTTTGCTATAGCTCACCATCACAAGTACCAAGCTTTAAAGCCAAATCAATCACCTTTGAAAGAGCATGATTACACTCCATATTAAGGGAAGTGCCAATCACTTGAGACTCTTGTAATCAAGACTCCAATTCCTAAATCTGAGCCTTTTGCGAATCCATAAGAGTAGTAGCCTCGGCCATCTATTTATGGATATTCGTAAAAAAGGATAGCCTTCTCTAAAGCTAAATAATCAGAACCTTATTGCGTTGATGTATCAAAGAAATAACCTTGTCCTACAATGTCATATACACTCATGTATACGTAAGCTAAAGACATAAAGTAAGAGCTATCTTGATTATAGTCTACATACTGGACAATAGCTGTGGAAGCATTGGTCCAACTATCATTGTTTGCAAAGATATATGGAGACACTGCATAGTACTTTAGATGTTCATAAACCAACTAGAGTGAAGTATCTTGTGCAAGGGTTGACTATGATATGTTACTCACCATTATGCATATATGGAAAATGTTGTCAAATCAATTAAGTGCACTTATTTTTAAGGAAATTATTGGTCATATGCATTGGGAGAAAGCCACAGATGAGCAAATGGTTACATTTGATGTAAGTTAGACTTGGGATTTGGTACCATTGCTCGAGGTTGCTCGAGGGCAAGAAAGCTATAAGTTGTAAGTGAATTCATGAGGTAAAATGTAAATGGAAGTGTGAGTATGTATAAGCAAGACTAGTTGCCAAAGATTATGGCAACTTATCTGATTGATTATGAGAGAAGACATTTGCTCTATAAGAGTTGTCATTGAAATGGACAAAGGTTTGTACTGCATCAAATGGATGTAACAAATGCATTCTTGCATAATGAATTCTAAAAAGAAGTGTATATGGAGAGGCACAAGGTCATGAGAGTATATATCATCTACTTCATATGTCTAATCTATGTGAAGATTTGTATGGTATCCAATAAGCACCAACATCATAGCATGACAAGGTAGCATAATATATTGTCTCTATTGCTTTTCAATTGTAAATATTTATCACTTGATTTATGTGTGTCACAATGATAGGGGAATGGTTATGATTACATTGCATGCAAATGATTTATTGTTGGAGGTGCCAATGTTTAAGAGGTGGAGCATGTCTTTTGCTCAAGAAAAAGATTGACATGAAAGATTGGGAGAATTGAAGTATTTTCTTAGCACTAAGATGATCACAACATCTAAGGGGATATGATTGTCACAAAGACAAGAGATTTTTGGATGCATTAACAAAGTATGATATGGCATATTGGAAGCCGATCTTAGTGCCATTGGATCAAAATATGAAGCTAAGTGCTAATGTGGTTACAATCTTGGAGGATTCCACAATGTACATAAAGATGGTGGGAGTTTGATCTTCACTACTATTAAGAGGCTAGATTGTAAGTAAATTGACTTGGAGAGTCCGTTTATATAGGTTGCTAATAGTAAGCCTCATTTTGATAGTGTGATACATACATTATGATATTGGAAGGCCACATTGGATCATAGTGTCAAGGCTTCCACACATTCAACAATGGCACATGATCAAAACTTTTATTCTTTCCAAAGTCTTCGTTGGTTGACCAAACTAGTCACTCTCTTTCCCTCTCTAAACCATTGAGTTTTCTCCCCCAATTGTGCAAAATCAAATCAACTATTTGTAAATTGTAGTAGAAAAAACACGTTCTCCCTCTCATTGTACTTGTAGTATAGAATTGAAGATGGTCTCATGATCTTGTTGGCTTCTCTTTTCTTGAAGCACTCAATCTATACTCCTAGTCCTCAACTTGCCATTGCAGGAAGAAAAAGAAGAAGATAAATATGGAGATACTATCACCAATGGAGTGCTTCACAAAATTTTAGGTTTGAGTCTACTAGGGTTCAAGTCTTGGATTTTTTAGATGTGCCTTTAAGGCACCTTAGGATTGTTCCTACCATCTTAAAAATTCTCTCTCTCTCTCTCTCTCTCTCTCTCTCTCTCTCTCTCTCTCTCTCTCTCTCTCTCTCTCTCTCTCTCTCTCTCTCTCTCTCTCTCTCTCTCTCTCAACAACACAAGCAAGCAAGTGTGTAGCAAGCATGAGAAAGAGAATGCTTGAGACAATTTGGCGCACACTAGAATGAGCTTTCATACAATTTTCTAAATATTATACATGGGATTCTTTTTAGAGTTGCTCCTTTTTGTTGGGAGTCCACTCTCTACTTAAGCCTTTGAATTGGCCATTTTCCTTTGAGCACTTTCTGATTGGCATTTGTCTTAGTTGACCATAGCTTCACTTGCCTAGAGTTATATTGGGAGTTCTTTCAATTCACACGAAAGAAAGCTTGGATCTAATAAAGTAGCTAACATTACAGAATTAATTACAATGTGGCATAAATAATTGTCAACATTGAAACATTAATGAATTAATTGCAATGTGGCCTAAATAATCATTAATTTTGAAACATAATGGTATCTTGAAAAATGTTCGTTGAATTTTGGGGAATTTGAGACTTTTCTTCGTTTACTCTTTTCTTTTGTTGCTATCAAGGGTTAGCATTACCCCCCTCTTGGATGAGTGATAGTCCCTTGCCACTCACCTTGAAGGTCAATTGTTGGTGGTAGGAAATTGGTTGCACATGTTGGTACTCATGAGAGAAGCCGTAGTTGTTGCAGCTTAGTTGGGGGTGGAGGGCTTCACTACGATCTTGGATGCCAAATTTGACTATGTTGTCTTATGTAGAGGCAAGGAGCATGACCACCAATCTTGAGGGATGGATCTTCAAGTACTTGCAATTTTTAGTGTGCTCCATAGGGGTGTGGTTGCCTCTCTATGCAATGAATGGTGCTCATGTTAGTGCAATTAGGAGATTTGGGTTGAGAACTATGGGCAAAAAATGATAAGGCTTCCACATGCTCAACAACAAGACATGAGTGAAATTCTTATTCTTTCAAGGGTTCAACCTTGCTTGGCTAACCAACACTCATCTAGTTGCTCTCTTTCTCTCTCCAAACCATTGAGTTCACTCTCATAAGCATGAAAATGCAAACCAACGCTTTTGATATTGTAGTAAACACACCTCATTCTTCCTCTCATTGTAGTTGTAGTCTAGAGTTGTACATGGTCTCACAATCCTCTTGTGGTCTCCTTGCTTCAAGCACTTGATCTATGATCCTAGCCCACTTCAAGCTCAAGCTACCATCGCAAGAAGTGGAAGAGGAAAGTGAAGAAGAAGATGATGAGACAAAGTTGATGGAGCCAATGAATTGCTTCACCTCTAGCCCCTCACACTCTCAACTTTACTCACTCACATACACATAAACTCTCTCTCTCTCTCTCTCTCTCTCTCTATATATATATATATATATATATATATATATATATATATATATATATATATATATATATATATGAGAGAGAGAGAGAGAATGCATGCAAGAAACATGAGCAAAAGAACACTTGAGACAATTTTGCACACACTGGAATGAGTTTTTATTCAAATCCTCTAGCTTTTATACACTTCGTTCTTTTTAGGGTTCCCCCTTTTTGTTGTGCACCCACTCTCTACTTAAGCCTTTGAAATAGATTTTATTCTTTAAGCAATCAATGATGGAGACTTTTCATGATTAATCATAGATCGCGACTTGCCTAGATTATTGGGAGTTCTTACAATTCACATGGGAGTGATCTTGAATCCCAAAAATAGCTTATGTGGGATCATTAATTGCATTGTAAGTAATCATTAATATTAGAATGATCAATATCTCAAAATGACATGGGATCATTAATTACATTGTAAATAATTGATAATATTTGAACAAAATAATATCTCAAAATTTGTCCCACTGAATTTTGGCACATTTGGGGCTTCTCTTCTTTTGCTCTTTTCTCTGATTACGATTAAGGGTTAACATTACCCCCCTTAGAGACAAATACCAATCCCCTTACCACTCACTTTGAAGGTTATTTGGTAGTAGGAAATTAGTTGTAGGGTCCAGTACTCAAAGGAGGAGTGGTAGTTGTTGTAGTTAAGTTGGGGGTGGAGGGCTTTACTATGAACTTGGATTCCAAATTTCACCATTGCCTTATGGTAGAGGGAATCAATGTGGCCACAAATATTGAAGATGGAACTTCATGCACCTACACTTTTTATTATGCTCCCTAGGGGTGTGGCTACCTCTCCATGCAATGAATAGGGCTCCTACTAGTGGACTTGGGAGTTCAATTGGAACTTTGGGCAAGTCCAAAGTGTTGTCCCACACTTAAGGACCCAATTTGTGCATTATAGTGCAACATTTAGAGTGACAAGTCATTTGATGTATCCAATGGATCCTATCAAGGTTTATCCCTTTATGTTCCTAGAGGTGATGGAGGGGGAAAGGGCTAGGGTTCCACAA
The DNA here is from genome assembly GCF_053477565.2 of Lygodium microphyllum. Taxonomy (NCBI): domain Eukaryota; kingdom Viridiplantae; phylum Streptophyta; class Polypodiopsida; order Schizaeales; family Lygodiaceae; genus Lygodium; species Lygodium microphyllum. The sequence continues at coordinate 97,073,476 of NC_141138.1, forward strand.
GTTCCCCTAGGCGTAGCACATGTGACTGCATCTCTCCCTTTTTTTCATATTTTTTTTCTTTTAGTTGGTCACTACTTAGCAAGAGGTCCAACATCCTTTGAAGGCATCCCTTGATGTTCCTTGATAGCCTCATGAAGGCTAAATGAGGATTTTGTAAAAAAAAGGGGCTGGTGCACATGGCAAACTTACTATCTACTACATCTTTGACTATAGTTATGTAGTATGAAGGCATGAGCACTACTTAGAGATGCAACCATACCATTGGGACTCAGTCAATCCCTATGTTCACATCAAAAAATAAGAGCAGGAGCTTGTCCTTGTAGAGTGTGATTAGATGTTAGAGGGGCTTCACTAATTGCTCTATAGATAATTACAAGTAGTAACAAACGAGGCATCATGACATTTGTTAAATCTCTATGCAAAATTGCTAGATGAGGGCATTAGATCCATGGGGTGGAATAGATACATCTTATTAGCTTCAAATGCTTGAACATTTACAACCTTGTGAAGATTATACCTTCTATGCTCCCTTTCATTGTAGTTTCTAGTGTGCCTTTGAGAATAAGGACAATATAATTGATCAGCTCATTCATTAGGGTGTGGGTGCTTTTAGAATTTATTGGTTGAGACACTTGTTGCTATGTTTTCCTCCATCCTGATAAGTAGCTACACAATTTGTAGGGGTAGAGGCCTTCTAAACTTACCTTAAAATCAAAGGTCACTACAATGTCTAATTGATGCCCTTCTTATTACTATTATAGGGTCTCCTTGGGGCTTCTTCCTTCTTATTCTTACTAAAAAATATTAAGTGAGAGGTCCATTACCTTTTGAGTGGAGTCTTTTAGGGCCATGATCATTCTTTCATAGACCTCTCACTATTCTTGGGTATTTTCATACATTTGTTGGGCATGTTGTGCTTCTCCTACCTCTTGTGCACTATAGCTAGGGAGTTTTGACATCTTTGCTAAGGGCATCATGACTAATGGTGGCCCATGACCATTTTAAGTGGGGTTGAGCCTCATCACATATTGATAAGAAAGGGCCAACCCAAAGACCCATGACCCTAAGATTGTGGTCATCATACCTTTCATGGGTGAAAGTGGTCCACAAGTCTTCCCTTCATAGACTTGTAGGTTGTTACTATATGAACTCTATTCCAAAGTCTACCTTATCCAAGGTGATGGTGGTAAGACTTAATTGGGCATTCAGCTCGTCCACATGCTCAATAAGTATCCTCAGGGTAGTGGTTATGGCTTTATGGTACAATTGTTGCTAAAGTGAGATCATGTATTTACACATGGACACTTATTCCCTATAAATGGCCATGGATGCAATACTGTAGCATTGGCCCATTGTGCTTTTCACTCCTTCCTAGCCATTACCCGAGTTTGGTTGGATTTAAATGTGGCTTTAGCTTGGTGAGTGCCAATTTGAGCTATGAATGGTTTTACTTTGTTATCTATGGCTTTTTGTGTGAGGGATGCCACCCTTGCCTTGTCCCTTTCCAATTGGGCCCAGAGTTTAGCCAATTGTGTTTTTTCTCCATGTGCTTGCTTTTGTGCCTCCTTAAGTTCATGCAAGCATACTTTTACCTAAACTAATTTCTCTCTAGTTCTTTGGTCTTCTCTCTCTATCCCTTTTTTCCATCTCATTTCCATTTTCATCTACTTGAGCTTATAAGTCATGGTGCTACTATGTTGGGAAAAATGCCAATATGACCAACCACTCATCTTACTCATCACTACCCCTAAGTCTATATGTACACATTCATTCTACATTCTTTGACTGATGAGACACTAAGGTGATATTCACAACAAGAGAGCAATTGAAGGCACCACAAATCTTCCTTTAGCCTCCATGAGGCTATGAATGAATATTAAAGGATGCCTTCAAAGGACATTAGCCCTCTCCCTAATTAGTAACCAATTACAAGAAAAATAATTAAATAAAAGAAGAGAAAGAGAGACATGGAACCACATGTGTTGCATCTAGGGGGACTTGCGGAATCCTAGCCATTTCCCCCTCCATCACCTCCAACAAGGAACATAAAGGGCAGGGCCTCGATAGAATCCCTTGGCTATGTCAAATGACTCATCACCCTAAATGTCACAATCTAATGCACCAATTAAGTCCTTAAGTGTGGGAAAACACTCTGGACTTGCCCAAAGTTCATAACCCAACTCCCAATTGCACTAGCATGAGCACTATTCATTACATTGAGAGGTAGCCACACACCTAGGGGGCATAATAAAAATTGCAGGTACATGAAGATCCACCGTTTGATATCCATGGCCATGTTGCTTCCCTCTACCACAAGGCCACAATCAAATTTGGAATCTAACTTTGCAGCAAAGCCCTCCATCCCCAACTAAACTATAGCAACTACCACTACTCCTTTGAGTACTAGCACCTACAGCTAATTGCCTACCACCAAATAACCTTCAAAGTGAGTGGTAAGAGGACTTGTACTCATCTAAGAAGGGGGGTAATGCTAACCTTAGTAGCAATAAAAGAAAAGAGCAAAAGAAGAAAAGCCCCAAATGCTCCAAAATTTAATGGATAGTTTTTGAGATATTGTCTTGTTCCAATATTAATGATTATTTGCAATGTAATCAATGCTCCCATGTTGTTTTGAGATATTATTTCATCCCATAGATATTTTTTGGGATATTGTTTTGTTCCAATATTAATGACTAATTACAATGTAATTAATGCTCCCATGTAAGTTATTTTTTAGGGTCAAGATTGCTCTCATGTGAATTGTAAGAACTCCCAATAATCTAGGCAAGTCAATCTATGGTCAATCAAGACAAATACCCATCATTGATTACTTAAAGAAAAAGATATGTTTCAAAGGCTTAAGTAGAGAGTGGGTGCGCAACAAATAGGGCTAATCCTAAAGAGAGTGAAATGTATAAAAACTAGAAAATTGTAATAGAAACACATTCTAGTGTGTGCCAAATTGTCTCGAGCATTCTCTTGCTCATGTTTATTGTATGCTTGCTTACATGCTATTGAGAGAGAGAGAGAGAGAGAGAGAGAGAGAGAGAGAGAGAGAGAGAGGGAATGTGTGTGTGTGTGTGTATGAGTGAGTGAGTAATTTTGAGATATTGGGGGTTAAAGGTTTCATGTGCTATCTAGTTGCCTATATTTACTTGTACTTACTACCTACACACATGTATACTACAGGTGACAGCCATCCGACTATCACTTTTCTTTATTCTTTATATGATAGTAGAATAAGGGAAGACATGTCACACATTGTAATTTTTGGAGTTCTCCTATATCGTCTTGCTCTCTCCTACTTGAATCTCCCATAGATCTTGCTTCTCTCTTACTTCTACTTGTTCTTCCATCATGCTCCACCTTTCAATTGGTATCAAAGTGGGCATTTAAGGAGCTTCTTCAACATTACATTCAACCTAGGAAGAGAGCTTGACTTGAAACTTTCATGGTAGTCACACACTAAGGTATGCATTAGTCGTGTTGAGCTTTTGTTCATCAAGGTTTGTTTTTGTCTTGCTCAATATATTCCAAGTAGTGATTTAAGCTCTAGCAAGCATCCATTGTGTGATTAGATATAATAGTAGAAGTTTCCCAAACAACCAATATGATTTGCACCAATTGTCCTAGCTTCCCTGGCTCAAATCCCCTCGATCATTTTAGTTTACTCCACCTCTTGGCTTCCTCCAGCATTGGTTATTTGCTTGGGCATACTCTCTAGCATTGAGGGCTTGGATTTGCGCACACATTGAGGTTGAGTACCTTCAGCTATTGACTATGATTCAAGATAGAACTATTGTAATACCATATGGCTAGCATGTATTTAGATGCCTATAGCTCATATGATGCTTAATTGATATGTTTTCTTGTGGAGGGGGAATGGGGGGAGGGGGAGGAGGATCACTTGCAAATCTTTAAGCATATCATATGGGTACAAAAGAAGGGATTTTTAAAATACCAATTTCACATATTTTTTACATATAAAAGGGTTCCATATAAAGGATTCGTTTTACAAATTGAATAGAAAAGGAGTGTGTTTTATTTCAACAGTTTCACAAATAATGGTAAACTTAAATAAGCTTTGAACTCTCATGATATAGAGGATATACATGTAGTGAACCCCTAGAGTAGGTTTTTGATGCCTAGATGTTGGTTTGATGCTTGGCAAGCCTCTTGGATCAATTAGAGATCAAATAGCTCAACATTTGAAGGGTTCTTTGTTGTAGCAAAGTTTGGATAGCAAGCATTGATAGTGAATATTTATGTAATTGAATGCTTACATGCTATTCGGGTATGCTACATAGTTATGTTGATGCTTGGCATTGATCATTATACCTTGATATGCTTATGCTAAGGCTTGGATTTGAGCTCAGTTGGTTCTATTTGGGTAGTGAATATTTACTTTATCAGTTTTCACTTGTGTATGTATATGCTCTCAGATGTATATATGATGCATTTTGGACACCATATGTTATGAGGTTTGTTTTGTTCTTAAACACTCCGCATTCACTTCTAGTGAGAGTACTTGGTATTTCCTTTGCAGAACTTGGTTCACTTGAGTCAACGAGAGACTCTCTTATGCTTTCTTAGTTTATGCATATATTGTTACTATAGAAATTTATGACTATGAGCTGATTTGCCTTTGATTTGGACACTTTGTATCTCTTATTGTCAATGGGTTGTCAATGGTGGACATGCGCTTGGCATGCATATTGATATGCATCTATGTACCTAACACCTTGGATATTTTGATTGTCTTTAGCATGCATATTGATATGCATCTATGTATCTAACACCTTGGATGTTTTGATTGTCTTTGGTACTTGGTGGTTTATGCTCTAACTTTACATTACTAGTTGCACTGCACATCTTGGTTGCTACCCAAATCTTTCTAACAATGAGAGCTTACTCTTTTGCTTGTTTGGTTGCCTATAGCTACATGTTGATTTACTATAATTTATGGTGGATAGCCATACTAAAAATCAATTTTGAGCTATTTCCTTGAGAGCATACACTTGTATTCAACATTCTATCGCTTCTTTCTTATGGATAATGGTGTATTAGCTCCATTCTTCCTCCTATTGCATGTTTTTTCGTTTGATTTTGGGACTAGTTGTCTATTATTATAGCAACCTATATTCTCTTTGTTTTGGCAAACATAATGGCAGGTGCTTCAAATGCTTCCAACGATAGTGATATCTTCAATATAGAGAAGTTGGATGGCAATAATTTCCACTATTGAAAGACTTAGATTTAGCAAGTACTAGTGCAAAAAAAGCAAGTTAAACCATTGAAATTAGATAGAATAAAGCCAAAGTTTATGATATAGATGATTGGAAAGAGCTTGATGAGATATGTAAGTATACCCTTATTTTTTAATTGTCAAAGCATGTATACTCTAATGTCATTGAGGCTGAGGGTAGTGCTTATGCATTATGGAAAAAGATTTGTGATCTCTATGATAAGTAGAGTCCCACAATATAATAATCTTGGCTTAAGAAACTCATGGACCTTTGTATAAAGGAAGGGACATCTATGTCTTCTTACTTCACTGAGTTTCATTCCATTTTTAGTGAGCTTACTTTGCAGGGCCTTAAGTTTGAGGAGAATATTAAGTCTCTTTTCTTATTTGTCACACTACCTGAGTCTTTGGATTCATTCCACACTACTATGAGCGTGAATCCTCTTGATGATGTCCTTAAGCTCAAGGATGTAGAGAATGCTTTGCTTATAGAAGAAGTGAACAAGATGAACATTTGGGCAATCCACACTTCTCATTCACTTATAGTGAGAAGCACACATGATGGTAATGGGATTAATAATCATGGTAGAGACTCATAGCCCAACATGGGTGAGCCTCAGTCTTATGGGTAGTTAAGTAGTAAGTGCCATGGTTCTAAGCCCTCTAAGATGCACAATGATAAGTACAAAAAAGTTAAAGGAAAAGCACAGGATAATGCCAAAATCTTTCACTAATCGCAAGATTATTCTTAAGTCCAGTGTTGTTAAGGTAGAAGATATAAATGCCTTAGAGTACATGTTAGATGATTATATACTTGCTATTTCATCACTTGATGCTATTTAGTTACTTAATATTCAATCTGCTTATTCTCAGTGTTGGATCCTTGACTCAAGGGCTTCTTTCCACATTACCCCACATCATTATTGGTTATTTGAATCATCCTTAGCTATGTCTCTAAGGTATTTGAGCAGTTTTGTGATAAGAGGAATATTAAGCATCAATTAACTAACCCATACATCCCACCCCAAAATGGTGTTGCACAATCCATGAATGGGACTATTCAAGAAAGAATTTGTAGTATGCTTAGTTAGGTAGGTTTACCACATTACTTTTAGGCTGAAGTAATTAGTGCTATAAATTATTTGATTAATCAATCCACATATACTACTCTTGGTGGGTAGAGTTACGGAAGGTGGTATGGTCTGGTATACCTTCCTCATACGCACACTTGAATATCTTTGGATATGAGGCTTTTTGACATATTTCCAAAGACAAACACAATAAGCTAGATTCAAAGTCTATCAAATGCATCCTTTTGAGATATGGTGATGCAAGTGAGTTAGGCTATCACCTTTGGTATCCATAGGCTTAGAAGATTATCTACAGCCATGATATTGTGTTTCATGAGAATAAGATGCATAAAAGGCTAGAGCAGGTGGTTGAGGTACACAAGGTGATATTTCAAGAGGAGCCTCCTATTACAATATAACAAATCCCAACTGGACAACCTAGCTAACCGATGGTATAGGGACCCTCGACCATTTTGACCTTACCATCAGAATGAGGATAACCTATCTAATTGATCTTCATATGAAAAGCTAATGATGGATAGCAAATGGGCTTACTACCTTGCATATGGAATTTCCCAAGGACTTTATGAATGTACTCCTTATGTGAGATCAATAGAGGAGTCCTTTAGAGTGATTGTAATACACACACCACATATGTGAGAGGTATATCCCATGTCCTTCATCGTAAATCTCCTCTTGAGTTGAGTCTTCAAAGTATCCAGCTCATTACAAGCACTCCTAGCAATCAACATGTCATCAACATATAGCACCAAAATGATAAGGCTACCATTACAAGCCTTCTTCCTATAAGGACATAGGGCCATATTACTATGGGACTAGCCCTATGAATGTACAAAAGTATCAAACTTATTATACCATTCCCTAGGTATCTATTTAATTTCATAAAAACTCTTTCTTAACCTACATACTATGTGTTCTGCCCTTTTTCTCAAAGCTAGTAGGCTGCTATACATAAATATTCTCGTGCAAGTCCAAATCCTATATGCATACGAGGTAGGCAACTTGACATATGCCATAATGGCAAGATGTCCTGAATCGCATATGCATAGTGGAGAAAAAGTGAAACATCATGAGCCTATAAAGTGATGTACCTTCTTATTATTCTATGATGGAATACAACTATACTTTGTTCTTTCAGTCTCATAGCCAGTGTCATATCAAGACTGTGTTTATAAGTCCAAGCTTTCATCTTGGAACCTAATTCACTTGAGTAACAGTTGGTCCAATCTATGTCATCATGAACATTGTCTTTGTGCTCCATCTGCCATAGCCATGCTCTAGATCCATGCATTTCAACACAAACTTGATATTGTCTTGGTCCCATGCATTTGAAGTCCAAGCTTTGTCTCCATGCTATCTTGCATTGTCAATAGTTTTCTCCTTGTTTGCTCCTTAGGGATCCTTAGGAAGTACTTCTTGAGGCCACTAATATTTGAAAACAAGCTTAATACTAGTGTCAAAAGACACTTGATGGCAAAGTAGCTTAAGAATGAATAGGCACTCAAAGAATTGTAGTGTGAATTTGATCAATAATGCAATGTAGATTGTCTCTATAAAACCTTATGTGTGGATAAGAATTTGAAAGTGCTTAAAAGGCTTCTTAATGTAAATGGGGGCTTGGAGAGTACTAATATTTTAATACCTTAATAAACCTATATGCTTAAAAAGCTTATACTTGGTTAATCAACACCATTAATTATGGGTACTGGGGCCACCCTTTTGATTGGGTGGACTGAGGTACTTTCTTAGTATTGAGGTGATCGGATGTGGTGATGGTATATAGATATCCCAAAGGCAATATGGCTTGGATATGTTGTCCAAGTATGGTATGACAGCATATAAGCCTCTTTAAGTGCCATTGGAGCAAAATGTGAAGATGAGTGCTAATGTTATGGATGAGATAGAAGACCCTACTATGTTCAGAAGGATAGTAGGAAGTCTGATTTACTTGACTATCACAAGGCCAGACTTGAGTTATGCTATTGACCTTGTCAATTAGTATATGTAGATGCTTAGAAAGACTCATTTGGATGTAGTTAGATGCATATTGAGGTATGTGAAGACCACTTTGTATAATGGAGTTTTTTATGAGGCAAGTAAGGATGTATAGTTGTTTGGATACACATATGCAAATTTGACTGGTAGCACGTTTGACAGAAGAACTACCAGCGGATTCACATTTTCCCTTGGTAGTCCAATAGTTACGTGCAGTAACAAAAAGTAACCTACAGTTGCTTTATCAAGTACTACAAAGGCTAAGTACATAGGTGTTGCTATGGCAGTGTGTGAGGTGGTATGATTGCAAAAGCTATTAGATGATTTGAATGTGTAGGGAGATGATCCAGATGTCATTGAATGTGACAACATGAGTAGCATACAATTAGCTAAGAACCTAGTGTTCCATGCTAAGACGAAATACATTGAGATGCATTACCACTTTGTGAGAGAAGGTACTTGTAGGAGAGATTGACTTGGTATATATTAGCACATATGATCAAATAGTTGACATTTTCACAAAGGCATTGGGTGCATAGAAACTTCACAAATTTTGAAGCTTACTTGGAGTTGTAGCGATACAATTGAGTTTTAGAGGGAGTGTTGAGATACCAAGCTCAACATATGCGAACATTGATAATGAGATAATGGACCACCTAGCTAGATGGGTCTGTATATCTACACTTAGCATATCAATGGTCATTATGATCCTCACAGGGCCAATGACTCATCACTTATTATATTTATTTTGTTACACTTACCTACAGCTAGCATAGTTATAGCACCAGTTGATTAGTATAGTCCATTATGCACTATTTAACTTAGTAGGCCACTTTCTTTTATGTTGTATCTTATCTATACTTTGTGTACATTTTATTGTGTATAAAAATAAGAAGAAGAAACCAACAAGAAGATGTTTTGGCCCATCTCTCTTCTTGTGTTCTTGAGTGAGCTTCCTCTTGTGTATACGGTATGTGTTTGGCACAATAGCTCAAGCAAGTCCCCCCACCATGCTATTTGTGACAAAAAAATATAGAAAGTAGGTGAGAAAATAATATTCAAGAGAAGTAGGTAGAAGCTAAGAGGATACCAAGGATAATAAAGAGGTGATGAACATAGAACCTCTCTCTCTCTCTCTCTCTCTCTCTCTCTCTCTCCCCCCCAATAAAGAAATAAGATAAGGTAGATGAGAACTAGGTGTGAGAATCAATGATAATGAGAATAAAGAAGAGAGAAAGTAGGAGATTTGAAGGCTCCAAGGGAGGTAGATAAAAAAGATAAGGAGAAGATTATGTCTTGATATAGGTTAGTACCTAATCATATCCTAATAGAGAACTAATTATGCAAGATCTAGATGTAGAGATGTTGGAATTTTGGTGCTTCCACACAATCATGAGCTAGAAGACATGGCTATGGAGGATGATACTATAGAATGCTCATGATTGTATGTGTGGAGAGAAAAGAGAGAGCAAGATAGACAATCTAGATGCAAAGTAGAAATGTATTCATATTGATAGATCCAAATGTTGTGTGTTTACAATGAGAATAAGCCTCTTATATAGGTTGAGGCAAGTGGCTTGCTTACTTCATCGGTGATTCCATGGATCCGACTACTTTTCTCAAAAGGTTTGGATACATTTTCCTCTCTTTCCACCAACTAAAGGAGGATTCACATGAGTCTATTAGAGAGGCCTATTTCCAATAGTACACTACACATGGGGGTCACCGATCATTATCACTTTTCTTTATTCCTTATATGACAATAGAATAAGGGAAGATAGGTCACACATTGTGATGACTATTGGATCTCCCACATATTGATTTTCTCTCTCTTGCTTGAACCTCCATAACTCTTGCTTTCTCTTGTGTTTCCACTTGTGCTCCACCTTTCATGAGAGTCTGAGGAGTTAGAGGTGAAGGACTCCACTGGCTACATCATCTCTATCTCATCATCCTTTTCTTCATTTTCTTCATCCACCTCTTCTTGCAAGAGGCACTTGAGCTTGAAGTGGGCTAGGATCATAAATCAAGTGCTAAGCAAGGAGACCACACAAGGATCATGAGACAATCTCCAACTCTAGGCTAAGGCTATGATGAGAGGGAGAATGAGGTATGTTTATTACAATCTCAAAAGCGTTAGTTTGCATTTGCATGGATATGGGAGTAAACTCAATAGTTTGGAGAGGGAAATGGTCAGCCAAGAAAGGTTGGACCCTTAAAATAATAAGAATTTCACTCATATTCTCTTATTGAGCACGTGAAAGCCTTGTCATTTTTGGCCCATATTTCAACCCAAATCTCCTGATTGCACTAGAACGATCACCAATCATTGCACAAAGAGGCAACCACAACCCTACGGAGCATACTTAAGCTTGCAAGTACTTGAAGATCCATCCTTCAAGATTGGTGGCCATGCTTCTTCCTTTACCATAAGACAACATAGTTAAATTTTGGCATCCAAGCTTGTAGCAAAGCCCTTCACCCCCAAGTAAACTACAACTACTACTGCTCCTCCCATGAGTACCAAGACATATGGCCAATTTCCTACCACTCACAATTGACCTTCAAAGTTGGTTTCAAGGGGACTATCGCTCATTTAGGAGGGGGCTAATGTTAACCTCAACGACAATCAAAAGAAAAGAGTAAAGGAAGAAAATCCCCAAATGCCCCCAAATTCAGTGAACATTTTTTAAGATACCATTATGTTTCAATATTAATGATTATTTAGGTCACATTGTAATTAATACTCTGATGTAAGTTATTTTATTAGACGAAGGTCACTTTCGTGTGAATTATAAGAACTCCCAATAGAACTCTAGGCAAGTCAATCTATGGTCAATTAAGACAAATGCCCACCACCAAGTGCTCAAAGGAAAAGGGCCAATTCAAAGGCTTAAGTAGAGAGTAGGTGCCCAACAAAAAGAAGTAACTCTAAAAAGAATGCAATGTAATAAAAGCTAGGAAATTTGGATAGAAGCTCATTCTAGTGTGTGCCAAATTGTCTCAAGCATTATCTTTCTCACACTTTCTACACACTTAATTTTGATTTCTGTGTGTGGGTGTGTGCGCATTGCAATTTTAACATGGTAGGAATAATCCCAAGGTTCCTTAAAGGCATATCTCAAAAAAATCTAAGACTTGAACCCTAGTGGACTCAAACTTGAAAATTTGTGAAGCACTCCATTGGCTACACTATCTTCATATTCATCCCCTTCTTTTTCTTCTTACAATGGCAACTTAATCTTGAAGTGGACAAGGAGTATACATTGATTGCTTGGAGCAAGCAGACCCCACCAATATCATGTACCATCTTCAACTCTAGATTGTGACTCCAATAAGAGGGAGAACATGGTTTGAATACTACAAATTACAAATATTTTATTTGATTTTGCATGCTTGGAAAAGCAAACTAAATGGTTCGGAGAGGGAAATAGAGTGATTAGGTGAGATCTTGTCAGCCAAGGATGGTTGGACTCTTGAAAGAATAAGAGTTCCTCATACATGTTTGAGCACCTACGAAGCTTTACATAGATTACATATATGAATGGGGTAATATGTACTTGCATAACCTTGTGGCTCCTCCATATACACTACTTTTTTCCACTCATTATGCAAGAATGCATTTATTACATCCATTTGATGCAATACCAACCAGTGTCCATTACAATGATAACTATTACAATTGCCATCTTTGCCACTGGATCAAATGTCTCCTCATAATCAATCACATAAGCCTATGCATAATCTTTAGCAACCAGTGTTGATTATACATGCTCATTTTCCATTTACATAATGTTTTACCTTGTAAATCCATGTGCAACTTATAGCGTTCTTGCCCTCAGGAAAAGGTAACAAATCCTAAAACTAATTTACATTGAATGCAACCATTTTCTCATCCATGGTTTTGTCCCCATGCATATGACCAACAAGTTCCTCAAAACAACTAGAATTAATTGATTTCACAATGTTTCTATGTATGCATAATGGTGAGTAACATAACCATCATATGTCAACCCCTACACAAGACACCTCACTCTAATTGGCATGTGCACATTTGAAGTAGTCTATTGTCTTTTCATGATCCTACACTTTCCTCATACTAGGTGTATGAAGAATCAGAACCCCAAACTTCTCATCCATACTTTGATCTAAGCCATTCAACTCAATCTACATGCGAGTGACCTATAGAATTGTCTGATACACTACTTGACTCAACCACTTTTTTATTTTCCCTTATCTTGATACATTTTCTACACTTGTAGAGGTACTATTTACTCATAACCTGCCACTCCATGGTCTTTTAGCAGTCATACTAGAAGAAGACTCTACTAGCCCACTCAATATCCATGATTGTGGATCTACATTTCCTATAACTACCTTTTCTTTTACATCATTTGCAACAACTTGTTTTTTAGCAATATACCAACTACTCATTTTATCAAATGCTATAACTCTACTCATCCCCTTGTATAATCATAATCAAAGTATTACACATGCAATCCTTTTTCTCAAGAGAATAGCCAATGAGCACAATTTTTAAAACCTTTAATTCTACATTCTTACTTAGCTCCTCTGGCACATACACGATGTGTCTAAACACTTTAACATATGACAAATCCAATTTCTTGCAACTAAACTTCTCCTATGGCATCATATCATGCATTGTGGTAGTGGGAGCCTTGCAGCTTCTTTTCAACCCAATAATAAGGAGACATATTCTATTTAACCCTCTCAAGAATCGTTCAATTTTTCTAGTGTGCCTATGCTTCCTTTTAACAACACCATTTTGCTATGGTGAATACATGTATACTTGCCTCTGAATTCCGTGCTATTTTAAAACTTATTGAATTTATTGGAGAACTCCTCTCTCCCTCTATTGAACATCAAATACTTAAAATGCACACATATTTGTTTCTTTGTTAGATTCTTAAAATCATGAAAGTAAGAGAAGGCCTTACTTTTGTCCTTTATGGAATATACCCATACTTTCCTCATATGGTCAATAATGAAAGCCACATACTACTTGCATTCACCTATTGATCTATTATTCTTAGGACCCCACACATTTGAGTGTACAACATCAAGCACATGGCTACTTACATGTTTATGATGTGGAAATGCATGCTTTTTTTAACTTGCCAAATTAACATGCTTCTCTTTCCATATCTACTATTTTAAACATAGGCAAGCTTGTCAAAACTTCAAGTGATTGCATATTCTCCAAAAGTAGCAATTTTATATGACCTATATGTTCATGCAAAATGTCAATATCTATGACAATTTTGTAGACTATGCAACCTTTGGATGTATTTATATTCAAGATAAACATTCTCCCCACACACTTGACTTTTGCAATCAAATTATATATGTTCTTGAAATCTTCCACAAAACAACCCTGATTGAATTTTCCTTGCAATCCATGCTTGACCATTTGCCCAAGAAAGATTGAATTCTTTGCAATGTTAATCACATGGAACACATCAAGCACACAATTTTTCCATCCTACATAGATAACATGAGCAAATATGTTGTATTATCACCTTTTTCCACAAAACCATGTATTTTAGATCTTTCATCTCTATAAAATATTCTTTGTGAGACATCATATGGTTAAAGGCAACTAAATCCACATATCATACTTCATTACTCACTAATGATGTAATTGTACTCACTACATTCATAATGTTTCGCATAATAAATACATTCTCATTATTAACCTAATTGGTGTTAGATAGATGATTGTAATGTTATGTTCTTCCATTTTTGCCATTTCCACCTCTTTTCTTTTCTGAACAATCATATATAATATGACCATTTTGACCACAATTGTCATCCCATGTTATCATAACTAGTGTTCTACCTATCCTATCCTCTATGCTCCCCTACCTTGAGATTTGCCCCTACCACATGTATGTGATTATTCATGTGAGTCACATGACAACCCCTAATTTTTCCCATAATGCCCATTACCTTGGCCTCTATCACCATGACCTTAGCCTCTACTTGTGTTAGAGTAGAGAATCTATTTTGAACTATTCTTGCTTTGTAATCAAGATGCAACAAGTTCCAAGTTCTTCTTTTCCTATTTAATTGTCTTGTTGGCTTGAAAGCATACATAATATGTCCAATCACAAATGCCTTAGGAGTTTTTAAAAGCAAAATGTACAACATTTTCTTTTATGGTGGTGCATAGAAAATAGAAGAGCACAATGAAATGGATACAATTATTACTTTATTGGTGGGGTAATTAGACAAGCTTTTTGAGTGAAAAATTATAAATCTTTCTTACACAAGATTGAGAGATAAAAAGAAACCCTAATGAAATAGAGTAGATGAGGGCCAATAGCAAGGTAGAGTTTGCTGCATTTAGTTAATGATGACCTTATAGAAGTGGCTATTTTGCTTGAGAAGATTTGGAGAAGTTAACTTTAGGTTAGAGGGTTGCCTTGTTATAGGTTGTCATACCCTATTACCTAGAGTTCACAAAAATTTGAGGCTTCATGCCAAAGAAATTACAAAAATTAAAAGAGAACCTCACATTATTCAAAGCCTTTTAAAAAACTTATAAGTTTATAAATTGAAGCTTGGATCATGAATTATGATTGGTCTCTATAGAAGATGCCTCTATTTCTTTACAGTTAACATTTGACACTTGATAATAGTTTTAAAAAAGTGATTACAAGTCGAAAGAGCCAAGCATGAAGAAAGAATCTGTTGACACCACTATTAAAAACTAACTAGTTAAAATTTATAGCATTAAGAAAGCACTCTCACATGCTTGTTTTTCCTATCATGTGTCTATTCCTTATTTCTTCTCTTGTATAGGCTCCTACTCATATCGTCTCTATCAACTCCCTTCCCATGTTCCTCTCCTCTGCAAATCTATTTGCATTACAATGGGATGGGCAACTTGATCAACAAACTCTAAGCCATTTAACTTAATCTACATGCGAGTGACCTATAGAAATGTTTGGTACACTAAGTGACTCAACTAGTTTTTCTTTCCCCTTTCATGATACATTTTCTACAGTTGTAGAGGTACTATTTGCACACAAACTGCCACTACATGGTCTTTCAAAAGTCATACTAGAAGAAGACTTTACTAGCCCACTTAATACCCATGATTGTGGACCTACATTTACTGTGTAACTATATTTTCTTTTACATCATTTGCAACAACTTGCTTTTAGCAGTATACCAACTACTCATGTTATCAAATACTATAACTCTGCTCATCCCCTTATGTAATAATTAGATTATAACACACAATCCTTTTGCTCAAGGAAATATTCAACGAGCACAATTTTTAAGTCATTGAATCTACCTTCTTCCTTTTCTCCTTAGGCACATGTACATATGCAATGTGTCCAAACACTTTAATGTCCGATAAATCCAGTTTCTTTTAAGAAAAATTCTTCTTTGGCATCACATCATGCACTATAGTAGGGGGATCCTTACTCATTCTTTTCAACCCAATAATAAATGATAAGGAGGCATACCCTTTTTAGTCATTAAAGGTCATACACTTTTTGAAATGTGCCTATTCTTTCTTTTAGGAACACCATTTGCTAAGGAGAATACATATATATTGCATTTAAATTCCATGCTATTTCAAAGAATTACTGAATTCATTGGAGAATACTCTCTCCCTCCATTAAACAAAAATTACGTATTTTGACCACATGTTTGCTTCTCATTTAGATTCATAAAATCTTGAAAGTGAGAGAAGGCCTCGCTTTTGTTCTTCATGGAATAAGCCTCACTTTTGTCCCTTATGGAATATACCCATACTTTCCTCATATGGTCATCAATGAAAGTCACATACTGCTTGCATTCACCCACTAATGTAGTATTCTTAGGACCCCACATAGTTGAGTGTACAATGTTGAGTACATGGTTGCTTACATGTTTATCATGTGGAAATGCATGCTTTTTCTACTTCCCAAATTGACATGTTTTTTTTGCATATCCACTAATTTAATCATAGGGAAGCTTGTCAAAACTTCAAGCAATTGCATATTCTTCAAAGATTGCAAATTTACATGACCTATACATTCATGCCAAATGTTAATGTCGGTGACAACTCTTATAGACTATGCAAACATAGTAGCTTTAACCTTGGCATTTATATTTTAGATAAACATTTTGCCCACATGCCTGTCTTTTGCACTCAAATTACATTTGTTATTGAAATCTTCCACAAAGCAAGACATTTTCCCAACAAAGATTGAACTCTTTACAATATTATTCAATGCAACACATCAAGCAAACACAATTTGTCCTTCCTACATAGATAACATGAGTAGATATGTTGTATTGTCACATCTTTCCACAAAACCATGTATTTTAGGATGTTTCATCTCTTTAAACTCTTCTTGGTGAGACCTCATATGGTTAGAGCCAGCTAAATCCACATATCATGCATCATTACTCATTAATGATGTATCTACACTCGTTACATTCATCATGTGCTTGTTAAATTCTCCCATTTGTCATTTCCACCTCTTTTCTTTGCAAAAAATCATATATAATATAACCATCTTGACCACAATTGTAGCATTCCTTGTTATCATAACCAGTGTTCTACCTACCCTATCCTCTATTATCCCCCTACCTTGACACTTTCCCCTACCACATGTATGTGATTACTCATGTAAGTCATATGACTTTGTAAAATTTCCCATGATGCTCACTACCTTGGCCTCTATCACCACAACCTTTGCCTCTACTTGTGTTAGACTAGAGCATACATTCTGAACTATTCTTGCTTTTGATCAAGATGCAGCAAGATCCAAGTTCTTCTCTTCCTATTTACAATGTCGTTGGCTTGAAAGCATCTGTAATAATGTCCAATCACAAATTTCTTAAGGGTTTTCAAAAGAAAAATGCACAAAAAACATTTCATTTGATAGTATTGCATAGAAAATAGAAAACCATAATGAAATGGATACAATTATTACTTTATTGGTGGGGTAGGGATAGGAGAAGCATTCACTATGCTACTTTCCATATAAGGTTTGTTTTGCCACTATATAAACATTGAGCACAAAGAATAGTGTCCACTTGTGCTTTTGAACACTGACATGGCAAAAATAACATTCATTGAAACTTATTGTGTAAGATCAGATAAGCTTTCTAGGTGAAAATTTATTAAACCTTGCTACAAAAGATTGAGAAATAAAAAGAATCCCTAATGAAATAGAGTAGATAAGGTCCAATCACGAGGAAAAGTTTACCACCTTTAGCTGATGGTGGCTTTACAAAAGTGGCTATTTTGCTTGAGAAGATTTGGAGAAGTTAACTTTAGTTTGGAGGGCTACCTTGTTATAGGTTGTATTATCCTATTACCTAACGGTCACAAAAAATTGAGGTTTCATGTCCAAAAGATTATTGAAATTAGAAGAAAACCTAATATTGTTTAAACCATTTGAAAAATTTTGTAAGTTTGTAAGTTGAAGCTTAGATCATGAAGTATCCTTGGTCTCTATAGAAAATGCCTCTATTGCTTCATGGCTAATATTTGAGGCTTGGCAATAGTTTTAAAAAAAGTGGTTACAAGTCAAGAGAGGCAAGACATGAGGAAATAATGTGTGTACAACAACATCAAAAACTAATTAGTTAAAATTAATAGCATTGCAAGTATTTACTCACTTATTGACATGACACTCCACCAACATGTTGAGAAAACTGCTACATGTAGCTATTTGCATCAATCCTCACTCAAATGCATTCAAGCACAACATGATAAAGCCATGGCGGATGAGAGCATAAGGGAGAACCAAAACCAAGACTCAAATTGCCCAAGAGTTTCTACAAGAGGAAAAGAGAGGAGGCCAAAGACATCCATAGTGAAAATAATTTAGTAGATTCTTAAATAGCAATAGGGGTTCTAGCACAACTCTATTAGTATGGAAGAAGGCTTTAGATTGTAGGTGGAATCCACCCCTCACTTTTTCGTTGATGTCTTCATAGAGGTGCTTAGGTGTAATATGGAAGACAAACTCAAATTTTGTTCTAGAAAGGTGGATTGGATGTAGATAAAGTCATAGCAATGTGTTTCTTTTCAATGCAAGAGTGATCCCTATCTTCTTCACAAGTCGTCCCCTAAAGGCAATGGACATTGCCACCTACTTTGATATGATTCTCAAGGATGACAATTTTGTTGATCAAATCTATAATGGCGATCATGGATTTTTGAGGTGGCCATCAACAACCATGAAGCAATGGAAAAGGCTTGGGTGGAGGGAATATATTTCTAGGGCTTGGACTTGGTTTGCATTATGCATTGATATCTAATCAAAATTAGAAGAGACTCTTTCAAGAAGGAATGTTTGATTTGGGTTGAGATACTTGATCTCTCATCCTATCTCTAGAATCTATTACTACACATTGCCAAGGGACTTGGCAAGACCCTCTATGTCCCCTCCTTGACCAAGCCTTTTAGGAGTAGGGTGTATCTTCTATGGAATATGGAATAAAATAAATCAAATTATGTGGAGATTGAAATTTCCTATGTGGGGAAACTTAAGCTCCTACTACAAAAAATTTGCAGGAGCTTGATGAGGGCACATGATCAACAAGGGTTGGTAGACTTTTAGATATTTCCATAATGTGGGAGGGAGATAGTTTAAGTTTGATCAACATCTACAAGCATAACAATAGAACTCTTAGAAAGGATATATGGAAAGAATTGGCTAAGGATTTTACCACACAAAGGTTTTAAGATTCTAACATGGTGGTGGACTCGAGAGATGCTACCTTGAGTGTTTCTCTACTGGAAGCCCACCTGGGGGAGGAGTTGAAGGAGGAGGTCAAATCCCACCTAGGTTTGATCAATCTTAGAGACTATCATCAACTAGATGATTGTAATTACACTTATAACTCCCTTAGTCACCTTAGGTAGTACTGCGCTTATTTGGATTGATAATTTGCATCAACTTTGTTGACTAGCTCCTTGCTTTCAATGTCTCATCTCTAACCACCTTGTAATTATATTGGAAATGAAGGCAACAAAAACAAGTAGATAGAATTCTCTTGCATGGCCAAGGGCATGATTACCAACTTAGAGGAGGATATTTGTAAGTATAGTGATGATCCTTGGGATGATTTTGCACTCTCTTCAACATTGCTTTTCCCTCTAGGGAACTTGGCTACATGATGCTAAAAGCAATGAGATTCATTGGGAAAATGAAGTGTTAAAGGACTTTGCAGGTAGGAGTAGTATCTCAAGTGCACTTCTCAAGCATGCAAAATTGAACTCTTAATGCAAGTGCAACTAATCAAGAAAGTGGCCCACATCCATGAGCTTTAGAAGTTGTGCTAATTTTCAACAAGTGTATAAATCCCCACTACTCTTCAGCCAAAGTCATCAAAAGTATTAGAGCTAAGAGATTAAAAGAGAGCTTGACTATTTTTGAGTCCAATTAAGGCAACTAGATTACTAATCCTATGGAGATTTCACAAAATCTAAGGGCATATTGAATGAATCTACAAAGACAACAAGGATCTAGATGAGGCAAAAACTAATAAGCCACTCCAAGTTGTGGATAGAGTCATCTTTGACAAAGAAGATTGCAACTCGATCAAGATCTTCTCTCAATATGAAATCAGGGTAGCCCTACACATGTTGGGTTCTAAAAAGTTGCCTCATCATGTTGGATTACCATGTAATTCATCTCACAATGTTGGGAAGATCTAGGCCCTTGGATCACCAAATTCATCGACACTCATTCAAATTTAGGACAAATTCTCTCATCTTGGTCTGAAGGTATTATGTATTTAATCCCAAAACAAAGGCCATGCACTAAGCTATTACAATAGAGTCCAATTGTACTCGTGAGTGTTGTATACAAGATTCTCACCAAGGTGATAGCTAATCAACTCTCCCCTTTGTTTCAACACCACATAAGAAAGTTGCAATATGGGTTTACCAAGTATAGATCCCTATTGGACTATAACGTGCATGCCAAATGAATCCTTGTTGACACAATTTGGGTAGCCCAACCAGACATAGTCACAGGATACACCATTTGGAACTCCCTTGGAATGTTGAGGACATTCTTGCCTAGGCTTGCTTGAGTTTATCTTTTAAGGGAAGCTCCACTCATACTTGCATGCATCTATCTCATAAGGGAATCTCTAATGCATATTCACGAGAATCGACTAAAACCTTTGACAATACTAAGGTCACCTAATAGTTTTTTTAGCATTGATTTTTGAGTAGGTGCTTGTGCAAATCAACTCAAAACCAAAGTAGACCTATGTTGCACTTTGTTCAAAGAGGGTGATAAACAAGAGGGAGCTAATGGATCAATCTTGCTATCCATGAGGCTCACCCTAACCCCTAAAACAACATAAGGTTGATTCTAAACTAATCTTCCTACAATGGTCATGTTTTTAGCTCTTTCTATTTTATCTCTCCTGTCATTTTGTGGGAAATCTCTTAGCTTACTGAGACTACCCTATCATAGGATAGATGTCTTGGTTATTCACCCTCATGCTTTCCTTTTATGACAAAATATCTTAATTATCTAATTACGTAACATAATTAATTTGACATACAAAAATAGATTCTTTAAATAACTTGTTAATACAAGGTTCATTCATGTAATTTAGCCACAGACACAAAGACAAGAGAAAACAATCTTTAGAAAATAGTAGCAGTAATGTATTTATCCACACCTTCTCCAAGGTGCAATGCTAATCTAGCATTCTGTCCCTTACATTGAGACATGTATCCAAATACTTGGATACTCATATCCAAGTCCTATGGACACAATTTGTAATCCGCCCTTTACCTAGATATTAGGCCACAAAGGTTTTCTTCTTCAATCTAGGTCCCTAGTGTGGGGTGTCCATGCCCTGACCTATATACTACCATAGAAGCAAAACATTGTTCTTTGGTGATCTTCTCCCCACAACGTTTAGCTAGTGTATCAAGTAGTGCCCATTTGGGTCTCTTGCTTTTATTGGCATCCTTTTTCAGTGGTCCAATCATAGAGGCAATCCACCCATGCATCAAACCCTTGTCTAACAAACCCTCAAAAAGAGTTGTCCATTTGGGTCTCTTGCCTTTATTGGCATCCTTTTTCTATGGTGAAATCATAGAGGTAATCCACCCATGCATCAAACCCTTGTCTAATAAACCCTCAAAAAGATCCTATCTTTAAGTTGAGAAAGCCAATCTTTTTCCATAACAAGAATAACATCTCCTCAATATAAAATGGAATTCAAAAAATAACCTTGGGTATCCCCACAAGGGTCAATAAACTTGCCAAGATATTCCTACAAAGAGTGAAACCACTTAAGAAACAATCTAGATAGCAATTGCAATGTATACTTAGGTTGCAAATCATATAACATAAATCTTTCCCTTTTGAAAGGTGCAATTGTTAACCATGCATAGTCACTTCTTATGGCATCACATGGCATCTACCTACATCTAGCTCAACCTAGATGTCACTAGGTCCCTTATAGATTCATCCTATATTTCAAGACATAATATTATGGCTTTAGAATCTAAGTCTTTATCTTTAGTCCCTTTTATGTATCTCTAACAAAAATTTCAAACATGGTTTTATAACCCTTTCGCCAAGCAATCCAACCATGCTTCTACAAGAGGTACTTCACATCATAACTCTCTTCTCAAGAGTGCAACATTTTCATGAAATTCAATACTTAGAGCCTCGATGGTCTACCTTTGAGGGTATATTTATAGTAGTGGTTTAACTCATGTTTCTAGTCATTTTAATGGTAACCTCTTAGGCTCACAAGTTTCTACTCCCTAAGCTTAAGAGGGTTTAGTTTTCAAGTTTGTTTGGTTATAATTTTCCCTAATAAAAGGATCAAATTGGGCAATATAGGGTTAAGATCATAGGTAGCCCTATATATCCTAATCTCCTTGTGGATTAGTCCAAGTAAGCCCTAGGCCTTATTTTTTGAGTTTTAAAAAGATATTTTTATGCCTCTAAAAAAGCATAAATTAAAGAACTCAAGTCTAAATCTAAACTCATTTATGATTCAAGGGGATTTTTCTTTTAGTAAGATAGAGATATTAATCGAATTGATGATACTTAGAGGTCTTGGCTTAAGGTGGATTCCATCATAGACATATCCACAGAAGAGGTGAATGATATCCTTTGCAAACTTGATTAGATTCTCCCCTTGGGTGCTATCCTTGTTCTTCTCCTCATGCTTTAACTTCACATACTTCAGTCCTTGGACTCCTTTCAAATCTTCTCTTCTCAATTCTCTCGTTCTCACTTACTACCTCATGCTATTTGTTTGACTATCACCTCTCTCTCTCTCTCTCTCTCTCTCTCTCTCTCTCTCTCTCTCACAAAATTTTAAAGGAGTGATTAAAAGCTCTTGGTAAATGATGATGGCCTTCCTAATAGTGGATTTGCAAGTCATTCAAGAGAAAAACATAGCCTTAATGGCCTTATCCAAGGCCATTTTATAGCCTTAGCATAATCATTGAACCCTATATCTCTCTTCTCAAGCCAATCTTCTTGAGAGCTTCTCATTTGATCAACATGGGAGGTGGTAAAGGTTAGTTGAGACCTAGGTGATAATGACAAATGTGTCCATGATTTGTTCATGTGGATGGCTTAGTGTTGCAAGGGAATGTTCAACAGTAGTAATCTTGTAGATGATGGTGTTTGATAAGGCACACAAGCAATGATATTCTAGTCATTAACATCAATGCAATTCAAAATTGTAGCTCAATCAATTCTGTAGAGGGAGCTCACGCTCAACTGCCAAGACCCATGGACCGCTTATTGTTTCAAGCATTTTGAGCGAGCTCTAATGGCTATCTCTCACCTAGCCGACGCGTCGTCGATCCTATGAGTGTAGTGAGCTTACCTTGATGCCGATATGAGTTGCATCCTCTCTCGCACACACTGGTAGCTCCACGATCCTAGATGCTAGCTCAAGCGTCCTCAAGCCTCCTCCATCTCCAAGCTCCATCCACCATAGCTGCGCGCGCAAGAAAAGAGAAGAGAAGAAGAAGAGAAGAAGAAAAGAGAAGATGGTGAAGAGCTTCACCCTCTTGATCCCTCACTCCCACACACTCACTCTCTCACACTCTCACACTCCCTCTCTCAAGAGCACACACAAGCAAGGAGAAGAGAAGAAGAGAAGAAGAAGAGAACTCTTGTTAGCCCCACACCAAAGAATGAGCTTCCATTCACTTTTTGAACTTTATATACAAGCCCTAAAATCCCATGGGCACCCATCCCTTTTTTACATAATGGGCCGTTGTGGCAAGGTCCTTTCTCTATTTCCTCTTCTAGCCTTATGCCTCTAGTCTACACTTGTCTAATATTTTACAATTGGCGAATGAGGGAGCCTGGCACTCTTTTACACGAGTTTTTGGAGTTTTTTGAGGCACCTTTCATTTAAAATTACGATTTTGGCCCCACCTTAGCTTTAGATGCCACCTGCATGTATTTGCTCTTTTTCCATCCTTTTTTCGCTTTTTCATTCATTTTTCTGCCTTCTTGACTTGGGGTCAACATTACCCCCCTTCGAGACGGGTGCCAGTCCCATGGCACTTTTGGCTGCTGTTGGGGTTTAATAGGCAGTTAGTAAAGTAGTCGTGTGAGAATAGGGCCACATGTAAACTTGGGTGCTTGTGGAAGCTTGGTAATGATGTTTGTTGGAGAAGCCAAATGGATAGCAAGTGGATGATGGGGGCCTCCGAAGTCGGTGGTTTGTCGCCTTTGTGATGCTTGAAAGGAAAAGGTGCGGTGCTCTACCTAAGGGGGGTGTCTACCTTATTGTGTAGTGCATTGTGCTTGTGCTGGTGGAATGGGGAGTTGGGTCTAACCATAGGCTACCCTGGGTGATGTCCCACACTTGAGGACCCCATTTGTGCAAAGGGAGGTGTGGTGCAAGTAGCTTAGGGTGACAGGTCTAACGAGTGTTATCTCCCTAGGTATGTCCTGCCCTTGATGGGCCCTAAGCATGAAGTGGGGGAGCAAAACGGGCTAGGGGGTTAAAAGCAGAGCCAGTCGACCAAAGCCACCAGGCACGCCTAGCTTGAGGACCCCTAGGTGTAGTGAGCGTGCTTTATGTGGTGATAACTGCTTCTGCAAGTGAGTTGTTTTATCCATTTCGTGTGTAATGTTCTTCTTGCTTTTCCTTTCATGCTTTTCTTTTTCTTTTTTTATTAATTATAGTATTACACTAGTAGAATGACAGCCAGTGCCTACTTCTCATCGTCTGAATTAGGCGGAGAAGGGGGTCGGATGGATTTGCTCAAAAATTGATAGCTTTGCATGTATCCTTTTAGATTTATGCAGACGTGGAGGGAGGTGGTGGAGAGGAAAGGATGATTGCATCTAGTGAACTGGCTGTCGTTCATGTCTTCCAAGAGAGCTACGCAAAAAGAGGGGAAGAGGCTAGCCCTCATCATCAGACACGCCATGACACAGCAATCGATGGCGTTAGGGTCAAAGAAGAGGGGAGGCAGGCCACGTTCTTGTGGAGTCAGGTCCTTCTTAAGTAATAATTTAAGTAACCTAAGATAATTACATATAGTTACGAAAGCTGGATCGGGGCATGAAGAGAAAACCGCGAGGAAATGCGTCATGGAGTCATCCAAGCTTTTCGAGTTGAAGAGGAGGGCGTGTTCGAAGGAGACAACATTAGAGTTGTAGATGATAGGAAAATCATAACGCCCATGGAGGGTGGCATCAAAATCCACACCTACCCTACGAGGGTACACCATGAACGTGGGGTTGTTCCTCTTGTAGGGCAGGGTGTTGCAAAAAGCCATCCAGGCGAGCATACTGATGTCGTACACCCGCCTCCTCCATAGGGGTTGGCAGTTATATCCCTGTACAATATGTGGTACTTCAAACACTTCGTTTTGCCAAAACTCTGCTTCTTCATTTTCCCAAAGAGTGGGGGTCTTCTCCCTTTCCTCTAGCCACTTCTCTCCTAGTCGACTACCAATCGCGATCACCTCCTCCATCATCTTGAGCGATAAGACCCTCCGTAGGCTGTTGGGCATGAGGAAGCTTAAGATGAATGGGTCTTTTTCTCTTTCCTGCCGCTCCCAAACTACCAGCTTTGCGTGGAATCCAGCGGGAATGTCATCAGGGCACGGTGGGAGGGGTGCGGATGGCTACACAACTGGCTTCCCCTTTAGTTGCTTCCTGTTTTCTTCAACTAACTTTCTCCATCTTTCCCTGAGCGTGGCTTGTCTCTCCGCAAATGGATCAACCTGTTGTTCCTCTTGGGAATGCGGCGAGGGGGGTTGTGGGATCACCTCTTCTCTGAATCTCCCCATATCGAATTCAAGCTCAGCCTCCTCCCCCCTGTCGGTCTCCTTGTTGTGCTCCTTCTTCAAAGCCCATTGCGTCAATTTCTTGGGGGGTTAGGCCAGCCAGTAGCACATACTTTTGTTGCTCTTCTAGGCTCAGCCTAACCTCTGCAGGTTGGGGTGGCATCTACAACCCTTCATGCAGAGCTCTGCATGCGATACTAAGTTTTTTCTATACCACCTCCAATGACTCTACTTCTTCTGGCGGGTGGTGTCCATAAGTGTGTTAATGAAGGCCTTTTGCTGGGCACTGAAGGCTGTCTGGGCGGCTTCTGCTTTGCTCTCTGTGAGGATCTTTTCTTTCTCTACCAAAGCGAGGCGCCGTGCCATTGTCTTCACCCTTTTTTTGTTCTGCACTGCCCATTCCTCTGATCTCTTGCTTCTTTACCAGGGTTACGAGCTTCTTCTCTTGGTCTTTCACTTCCCTGCTCATGTTCTCTTGCTCTTTCTTTCCCAAGTGTAGCCGATCGGTCATAGACTCGATCTCATTTTGCTACTGCTCCATCTCCTGCTTTCTCTCTTCTTCTTTGGCATTCAATTCCTCCATCATTTGCTTGATGTTGACAGCTTTTGCCTCTAATTCCCCATGTTGCATCAGGAGGAGCTTATACTCTCTCTGCATCTGTACCAATTCCTAATTTTCATCCTCCAGCCCGCCGCTGCTTATAGCTCTCCTCCATGTCCTCCTCGGCCTTCAATTCCTATTTGAGATCAGAGATCTCTCTTTGGTGCATGGTTATTATGCGGGTCTTTTCGAGTTGGAATGCAGCTACCGACTCCTTTTCCGCCACCAACTCAGCCACAGCTATCTTCTTTTCCTCCTTAGCATTCTCCAGTTGGGAGAGCATCTCAGTGACGTACTCGTCGTAATTGGCTGGTGGCATCACTGTTGTGTGGATTGGAGTGGTCGAGGCCTCCACTTTCTGACATTTCTAGTCTTGTCTCAACTCAGCATCTGTGGCTGGTCTCCTTTGCCCCGTGGCCGTGGTCTCCGTGCTCTTTCCCTAGGCCATTTCTTTATTAACAAAATACTACATCCATGCCACGAAGTTGGAGACATTTGCGCTGGTGGGGATGCTAGGGTTGAGGGTGGCTGGTTCGGTGGGAGGCACCATGAGGGTAGGGATACGGTGGATAAGGGCCTTGCCTTTGCCTTCAAGGATAGCAAGCAGTGTGATTTTTGGTACCTGCGTGCTAGAACCAGGCCCTTCTTCCCTCAGCGGGCTCAAGGGTCCCAAATCATCGGCCATGCTCTACTGCTCGATTGATCGGTGTGTAGCTTCGGCCAAGTCCTCCTCCTCCTTCCTTCTCAATTCCTCTTCTTCCTCAGCAGCTCTTCTTTGCCTTTCTTCTTCAGTTTTCCTACACTCTTCCTTCGATTTCTCTTTTTCTTTCTTTTCTTTCCTTTTCCAGTCGACTTCATCCAAGGTGTGAGCTGCTACATTCTCCAGCACAGGCACACTGATTCGATGCATTAAAGAGTTGTAGTGCTGGCTGGAGAAGAGCGCGTGCACTAGCTTCACTTGTAGTCTAGCTTCTACATCAGGAATGTCTTGGATCCTGATGCCATCATTAGTTAGCACATCCTCCCTTTTCATTTTCAGCATGGCATAAGCATCCCTCTTATGTTTTTTCTCTATCTTCGGCTCCAATCCCAACGCCTTCTCCACCAAGGCTGGGTTTAAGTGAACCTGCACTTGTTTAGCATTTTCTTACCTTCCCACCATCACGGTGCTGCACTCCTAGTCAGGGTCGTATGTCCTGACAAACTCCATACACTTCGTGTGGTCAAGCTCTTGCGCAAATTTCTCAAGGTACTTGGTGAGGTTGCACTGCTCGATGACTCTCTTGGCCACTTCCTCCTTGGCCACCACACCCTCTATGTTATGAATGGTTCGAAACTTGAGTTGGCTGTAGGCGCGGTTTTCAAGGGTGATGCGGTATTGCGTTCTTTCCTCCTCCATGAACAAAAATCGGTGGGCGCGGTCTTGCTACGACATCTTTTGTTCCTGTCATGATCCCAAGTTTCCATTCATGCTTTCAAAATAATAATTTACTGGAAAAGTCATAATTTGCTGGAAAATTCATAATTTGCTGGAAAAGAAAGACTCTATATGTTTATTGAATGAAAGCATTAAAATCCAATCCAATGTAGAATCTTCCCTTCAGAATTTAACTTTTTTGCCGTTTATTTCAAAGTTCTTGTGCCATTTTTCCTACCTCGCTCGTTGTTTACGTGTTTATGCATTTTGCTTGATTTTCCTTGGTTTTAATTTGATTCACCTCACCCCCCTCCCCTTCCAGCTCGAGAAGAATCCTTCCTAGGATTGAAGGTTAGGAGGTCAAGGGCATTCTGCAAATGGGTCTAGGAGTTACCGACGTAGGAACCAAGTGTAGAAATCGGGGTTGTTCTCTAACTGAGCTTCGCAGTCTAGATCAAAAGGTCGAATGCCCATGTGTGTGATGTAAGTGAGACCATCTGTTAGAAAGTCACCGGAAGCGACCCGGCTAGCAATATACAACTCTTCCTCAGTCAATAGGAAATCGAGATAAGGGTGTCCTTTGATGTGCTCTTCCATGAGTCGGCCACGAAGAGTAGTTAACACTCTATACGAGGTTGGCACGATGTAAGTGGGGTCATACTCTGGTGTTTTGATTGCGCAGCGCTGCTCAATGTTTGTCATGACTTGGCACCCTTCAACTTCCCATTGCAACCTAAGAGTGTACCAATGCCTCAAGAACGGGGATTCACTATCAGCAAGTTTTGATAATTTTGCAATTTCTTGGTCAGTGATGGCAGAAGTGGTTCACTGATCATATGACGTGATGAGGCGTTGTTTGAGGGCTTGCTCTTTGGAGATCTCATTGTTGAGAAATTCAGTAGTGGAGTTAGCTACTTTTGCGAAGGCAAGTTCAAACGTCTCCCAAGAACAAGGCATCGTATAAACTTCGGTTGCAAAGGGTTTGGGCAACAGACCTAAGTCCAAGCAGTCGTAGCTTAGAGCTAGCTCTCTGAAAGTGGCATCTAGTCGTCTAATGCAATCAACCACGTCATCCCATGTATCTTCGGCTAGATCTGAGGCCAGTGTCAAAAATGATTTTTGCTCATAGGAGGGTTTAAGATGTGCTAGTGGTTGGGGTTTGATAGCACTAGAGCCTTTAACAATGAATGGTTGCAGTTGTGGGTGTTCTTGAGATTGCGGTTGGACCTCTTGGATTAGGGCTGGGGAAGTAGCAACGACGTCCGATGGACTGCTGCCTTCAGAATGGATTAGGGTAGTTGGATTGGCTCTAGCGGGTGATGACTCATGTGACGATGTCTATCATTTGGGTCGATAGGCTTGTTCAACTCTCTTGGGCATGTGCGTGGATGAGCTTGATGGATGTGGGTCTGGAAAGCACTGTGGCTTATGGTTTTGAGGTTCTATGGGACTTGGGGTGATCAAGCTTGAGGGCGGCATACGAGTGATCAAGCTTGGGGTGATCAAGCTTGAGGGCGACGTATGAGTGGTGCCTTTGGCCGTGTGGGCTTTAGGGATCCATATCCAAGTATTTTCCTCATAGTAGCCTTGCGCATGCAAGAGGGCTTTAGGGACCCATCTTTGCTTGATCATGCATCGATTTCTGTGATTGTGCCTTGGTTTCCTAGGTTTAGAGTTTTGGGTCTTATGAGGATGTGTGTGTCAACTCCTAGATGCGACGGTTGCGACTGTTTAGGCTTCCATTGAAACCTAGGTTGTTGGGCCTTAGCTTTTGCTGCTATGAGCAACGGTTCCATTGAGAATTGGTGGATGGTGGCCGAGCACTACCCCCTCCTTAGATTTGGTTGCTAATACTTCTATCGGTGGCCTTGCAGACTGTGATGAGGTCGCGCAGCCCTTGTTGAAAGCTGTAACAATGCGAACGTTGCCTATGGCGAGGTGGATGCATTGCAACTCATAATCAACGTTGCAATGAGTTTGCTTTTTGAAGGTTCGCCCTAGCAGCGACTCCGTGCATGCGTCTTTGGCGTTTGGCAACACGTAGAAGATCATTGGTATAGTCTCAGACTCGATAGAAACGGCAGCTCTGCACTTGTCGAGAAGTACGTATGAGCGACCCCTATATGGGCTTGATTTGGCATTAGTGGGCTATAATGGTGGTTTGCCAAGTTGGGTCCAATGATCATGAGTCAAGACATTGAAGTATGCTACCTCGTTGATCAAGGCATTGAAGGCGCATATTCGCTTGGCAGTGACCGTGATGTGCAGGTATGGGAGCTCTATGGCTTCCTCATCCTCATCATTGATTTTAGTGATTGTGGCTACTCGTACTTTGATAGACGGTTCCAACATTGGTGGCTCTCATGTCTAGAGTCTCGAGCTTGACGTTGCCCATTCGGTTGGTTGCACGAAGTTTGAAAGGTCCAAGACCTCTAAACTTTATTTTTTGCTTATGCCCCTTAACTGAGTATAGGAGCACTAAGTCGCCCTGTTCGAAGTCGCGTTGCTTGACATGCTTGTCAAACCAACTCTTGCATCGTGCCTTCTCACATATGAGCGCATGAGTGGCTAGAAGGGGAGACTTCGAGAGGCATTTGAGTTCAACTAGGTGTTACGTCCATGCCTCCTTTCCTTCCCATTGTTCCTAAAGTGCTATTCTCAGGCTAAGCATGAAGAATTCTACAGGGAGAATTGCTTCGGTTCCGTAGGTCAACCTAAAGGGGGTCTAGCCGCTGACAACCGTTTTATAAGCTGTGCGGTAAGCCCACAAGGCTGCCATCAGCTTGTTATCCCAGTCGCTGCGCGAGGCAAAGACTACCTTGGTCATGACGTTGACAAGAATCTTGTTCATGGATTCTGCCTGGCCGTTTGCTTGAGGGTAGTATGGAGAGGATTTCCGATGGATAATTAGGAAGGTGGACAGGAGATGTGCTATCACTTCATTGATGAAGTGTGTGCCCTGATCACTGACTAGTTCTATGGGGCAACCAAATCGTGAGATTACCTGCTCCCACAAGAACTTGGCAGTCATTCGAGCATCATTCTTTCGTGTTGCTCTCGCCTCTGCCCATTTCGTTAGGTAGTCTGTGGCCACAATGATGTATTTGGCCTGCGAATACTATGCAGCGGGGCTGATGGGTCCTATGAAGTCGATTTCCCATTTCTCGAAGGGTTGTCGTGCAATGATTGGGGTCAACTCTATTTGATCCTTGCGAATCGGGATATTTGTCCGCTGACACTCATCACAATGCTTAACAAATCGTGCGGCATTACCAAATAGTGTTGGCCATCATAGTTGAGACTGCAACACCTTGTGGGCCGTTGTGTCTCCGCTAAAGTGTCCACCAACAATTCTATTGTGTGCCTCTGAGAGCACGTCATGCACCTCATGCTCGCACACGCATCTACACAGCAATCCATCTTACCCTAGGCAATACAACTGGCCTCCTATCAACTGGTAGGGTTGGATCTTGAGAATGAGTCGCCTAATTCTTGCCTTCTCTATTAGTCGCTCAGGTGGTCCATGCTCAAGCACTTGGACTATGTCATCTGCCCAATATGGCGTTAGATCATCAGTCTTGAATAAATCTCTCTGGCTGGCAAGGTTAAAGAGATGGGCGTCTGGCAATTCATTGGCAATGCCTTCTCGAGCGGCTTCTCTTGTGGGGATGCGTGACATATGGTCAACCATGTAGTGCTATTTTCCCTTTCGTACAACCACAGAGAAGTCAAACTCCAAAAGTAGAAGGAGCCACCGAGCTATGCGTCCTGTAGCACAAGGTTTATTCACTAGATATAGAAATGCTTGATGGTCCACAAAAAATAAAGGGTGTAACCAATAGATAATGCTGGAACTTCTTCATAGCAAACACCATGGCCAAGCCCTCTCTTTCTGTCGTTGAGTAGTTCATTTCCATCCCAGTGAGTTGTTTGCTAGGAAAGCTCACTAGATAGTCTAGGTTGTGTTCTCCAGGTTGGCACAACACTGCCCCCACAGCAAATTTAGAAGCATCGATATGCACGTGGAAGGTAATGGTCCAATCTAGGGCTCGTAGAATTGGTGCTGTGGTTAGAGCCTTCTTCAACTCTTCATATGCTCATTGGCATGCTTCAGTCCATTCAAAGACAATCAGTAGCTTGTATAAAGGTCTGACCATCAACACGTAATTCAGCACAAACCGCCGATAATATCTCGTATGGCCTAAGAAGCATTGGACTCCCTTATAGTTGATTGGGGGTGGAAGGTCAACAATAACCCTGACTTTCGAGAAGTCAGTGGAAATGCCGTTCTTTGATACCACATGGCCTAGGATGCATCCATGCTTCACCCAAAACTGGCATTTTAAGGGGTTCAAGGAGAGGCGATATAGGCGACACCGCTCAAAGACTGCTTGGAGTTTGTCTAAGTGTTTCATCCAGGTCGAGTGAACGCAAAGGTCATCGACAAAGACTTCCAACTCTTTTGAAGCATGTCTTTAAATATGGTGCACATGAGGCGTTGGAAAGTGGCAAGGCCATTAGTCAACCCAAAAGGTATGACTATGTAAGCAAAGACGTCCGACTCAGTGGCGAAGGTAGTCTTATGCATGTCGGCAAGATGTACTTGCACCTGATTGTATCCTGAGACGTCATCCAGAAAACTGTAGGCCTCCTTGCCTGCCACTCTTTCAAGCATGTGCTCGATGTATGGCAATGGGTAACTGTCCCTCTTAGTAGTAGTGTTCGCCTTCTTGTAATTGACATACACTCTAATTTTTCCGTTTTCCTTCATCACGATGACTATGGGTGATACCCAGTCCGTGTGCTCGATTTTGTAAATGAATCCCGCTCTCATCAGCTTATCAATCTCTTCCTTGAGAGCATGAGCATGTTTTGGATTCATAGGGTATGGTCGCTGCTTCACCGGCATTGCGTCTGGTGTCATGGGTATATTATGAGTCATTACACTCGGATCTACTCCTTTGAGCTCTTCCAAGGACCAAGTGAATACGTCTACGTACTCTCGCAAGAGAGTGATAAGACTCATTTCTTCTTCCTTAGTCAAGTCATTGGCAATGAAGGCTGGTCGGGGTGTCTCCCCTTCCTGGGCTAGGTTCACCTCCTTGACCTTGGCTGGTCCCTCAATTGGTTTGCTCGTTTGCCCTTGTTGTTTGGCACCCAACAGGATCACTACCCTATCTCCTTTCTTGAATTTCGTAAATCTTTTAGAGAGGTCTTGTGGTTTTCACTGTTCATCTGTTCGTGTGTCCCTGGATTGTTTCACCCTTTCCTGCTTCAATCGTCTGCATCCCAGGTGGACGGGTAGGTCCCCCTTGGTGCGTCGGGCCTTGGGTGACCTAGGTATTTCCGGGTCGCTATCCGAACTTACCTCCGACTTAGAGTCGAACTCCCCGTCTTTGCTAGAAGAGGTGGTCTCCCCTGGTGGTCGCAGTTCAGATGGTGATTCTGTTCTAATAAGCATTGGTGTTGTTCCCGGCTGGGCTAGGCCTGCTTGCTCAAAGTCTATGGCTCCTACGTGTTCTAACCAGGCACGATCACAATCCATGCGCATGACCCCTCGCTCTATCATAAAGACACTCTTTTTCTGTGGCTTGGAGTCTGCCCGTATTTGTTCTATTTCATGTCCCTCAATATTTTATTTTACGGTATCTATCTCACGCTCACTTTCGTCACTGAAGGATTGGCAGTCTTCGTACTCATCATTAGAGTCCTCTGTGTCAGACTGCTCGTCGTCTCCTAGGGCTTGGTATATCTCTTGTCGTTGATTAGGGACTAGGACCCAGTTGTACATGAGGTTTAAGTCATGCACCCTGGTCTATTGCCACTTGGATTCGTCTAAGAGATCCTTGAGTGGTTTGAAGTTTGCTTCTGGATTGTCAGCTAGCTTGTCCATTAATTATTCCAGAATCTCCTGGAGTTCTCTTTTGTTGTTTGGCACTTGGAAGGTGACGGGCTTAGATCTCCCACGAAGGGCTCCTGCCATCATGCAAACTGGTATGGAGGGCGTGCCGTTAGACTTGGCCATCATCTTGATGGCTGTCACAACTCTATAGAAACAGAATTTGTATCCTTTTTCATTAATTTGTCTATATAATGATTTTTATTAAATTTATTTCCTTTGCACTAATTAGATATAAAGAAAAGTGCATTGGAGCTGGCACTGATGAGTGATCACAGGTTATGGTGGACCCACGCGGTGGGTTAGAGAAAAGATACTTCACACTTCCACCTATGTGGCCCGATTGGGCACCTGTGACTAGAACTCACGCATATCAGGGTTAGACTCGCACACAAAAAGGATTTATGCCTTGAAGTGTGGGCTAGATCCACCAGAACAAACAGTTACAATCAACAAGATGGCATGATCATGAAATGCTTGTATAATGTGCATGTGTGGGCTGAAAGATTGAAATGCACATTTCTTTGCATAGGAAAGTCACATGAAGATTCGGATACCATTTTTGCGATGTACACGAAAAAAGCTTTCATATGACACCCATATTGGGGGGTCCCTAAATTTTAGGAGATCCCTAAATTTTAGAAGCCTCGAATTAGCCTAAAAATGCTAGTCCTAAAAAATAGGGATGTCACTCTAAAAATAGTAAGTTCTATACTCTGACTGTGCTTACTAAATTTGGTTGTTTCTATTCTTGACAGTATTCAACCCAAAAAGGAAGGCCATAGAGAAGAGACAAGTGTCAAGACACTTGTCACATAAGTTTCCAAGTGTCCCACCACTTGTCACATCTCATGACATGTGGCTGGACACTTGTCTTGTGCTACTCCACTTTTCCCTTTTGTACTAGCTCTTCCCTCTCCTATAAATAAGAGCTCGTTTTTTTTCATTCAGCATCATTTTTCTTTGCTGTAAACTCATGTACAGCACCCACAGATAGCCAGAAACTGGCCCCATCCATCCCCATCATCATCCCCCACTTCTCCATTATCAAATTCCTCCATATTCCCTCTTCTATCACTGCTGTTTTACAGGACAGCAAGCCTATAAATTCATTACAGCACCTCCTTTTCAAGCTCTTTCTTCCATTTTAGCAACAAGAAGCAAGCCCTATCCATGTACTACTGTTCAACGATGGAGAAGGCTGATTTCCCTTTTTTCCTCTCTCATACTGTAAAGAAATCAGTTCTTATCATTGCATAATAGATAATGCATGTGTCTTTGTACATCTTTGCATGATCTTGTGAGAGTGAGAATTACTTCTTCTCACTCTCAGGTTGATTGTAACTGAGCTCTTCCCTAAGGGACTTGGGTTGAGCAGAAATACATTCCTTCGGGGCGGGGGGGGGGGGGGGGGGGGGGGGGGGGGGTTGCCCATCTTCAACCTTCAATCTTGTCTCCATTACTTTTACATTTTCATGGCTGTAATTTTGTGAGTAATTTTCATTTTCAGCTTTAAGTGTTCATTCTCTTTTGTATCAAATCTCGAAAACAAGCGAATATCATAATTGTTAAGCATACTACATTGTTCGGGGCATTTACAGTGGTATCAGAGCTTTGGCTTGGTCCTCACCCCCAACACTGGTAGTGCTTACAATTATAAGTTTGTTTGTTTTCAGCCCTTGCATTGAGTGCTTGAGCTTTTTTTTTTTCTTAAGAGTCTCAATGGATCAGTCGAGTGCTATCCTTCAAGCCATTCAAAGTCTTAGAGGGGAGAATCAGCAAATTCATGACCAACTTCTCAAACTAGAAAAAGTTGAGAATCCCAAAGAATTCAAGGAAAGAAGCCCATCTGCTTCAAGGAGACAAAGCCATACCAATGAAAGGATCCAATCAAGAAGTTCAACTACTTCTAAGAGGCAGTCCCATTCTACTTCAAGACAAAGAAAGAGATCGCGTCAAAGCTCATCCTCTTCTTCAAAGTCATCTGGCACCTACTTTGATGGAACCTCTTCTAGTAAACGAAGAGTCACACCCTTCTCGTGGAAGACCTCATCATCGTCAAAGGCGTCGACATTCTTCACCCTCATCTCCATCTTCATCCCCATCAAGCACTTTATCATCTTCAACCTCAAGATCCGGGCATGGACGAAGGCTTAAGAAGAAGAAGATGACTAAGTCACTATCTCAACTTGAAAAGAAGATCAAGTTCAGTATGTATGATGGTTCCCGAAATCCTGATCTTCTTTTGAAGTTTATTCATCAATTTCAAATTTTGTATGGTCGTGACAAGTATAAAGAAAAAGAAAAGATTAAGTTTGCAGCTTTACATTTAACCGACTTAGCCCATACTTGGTGGACGGGGTTGGAATATGATCATGCTGCCCCAAAATCATGGCGGTCCTTTGTTTGCATGATACAAAGCCAATTTCTTCCTGTTCATTTCAAAAGAGATGTAAAAATGGAATGGGATCGGCTTTGGCAAAGGAAAAATGAGTCACTTGGTGACTATACCAAGAGATTTTGGGAGCTACTTTTGAAGGTCCAACATTTCAAGAAGATCAGCAGTTCGGAAAAGCTTAGGAAGTTTCAAGGAGGTTTGCATTTTAAACTTCGTACTGCTCTTAATCATTATCATTGTTCTAGTCTTAGGGAACTCATTGACCATTGTGAGACATGGGAAATGGAGCACAATGGCAACAAATCATTCCAAAAGAATGATAAGAAGAGAGTAGCTAATGATGAGGAGTATTCAGCCCCAAATGAAGGACAAAAACAGCGGCAAAAGCAGCCATCAAATCAAAAGAAGATGAAGCCCTATGCACCTCCTAATGCTCCTCAATTTCGCTCCAATCTATACCCACAAGCAAAGCAACTTTCCGAAGAAGAAAAGCAACGCTTCATGAAAGAAGGGAAGTGCTTTAAATGTGGACAAACAGGCCACATAGCGAAGCAATGTCCTAACAAGGGACAAAGCAAGGTTTCTGACAACAAGCCTAAGTCGCCAGTGAAAATCAATGCTATCAGTGATGTAGTTGCAAACACAACTCACACTCCAGAGACGCGCAAATTATTAAAAGCTTGGGGACAGTTGCAAGGTAAGCAAGCACTATTCTTGATAGATCTTGGGGCGAATAAAAATATCATTTCCTTGCAATTAGCTAAAGAGCTTGGATTAAAGAATGAAGAGATGGACACTCTGACAGAAGTTCACCAAGCTTTAAATGCTAATGAAGGTGACACAGTGAAGACTGTGATACCCTACATTGGCAAGCTCAAGTTTCAAATTCAAGGCTATAGGACAAAGATACCTTCTGTATTGGAGACCTTGATGGTTGCGATGTGATTCTTGGCATGCCCTGGAATCATAGAGTAGATTCAACCATCTTCTCTCAGAAAAAGAAGGTAGAACTCACCAACAAAGGCAAGAAGTACGAGATCCAAGCTAGAGTTTATGGAGACACCATACCTATGGTAAGCCATATGCAAGTCTCTAGACCAATTAAGGATTGTGTTCAATGTTGTTTGCTTAATGTCACTAATGTAAAAGATAATATGAATGCTAAAAACCAAGAGCGACTTCAGCTCTTGGAAAAGTATAAAGATTGTTTTTCTAAAGATCTTCCTTATCAGCTTCCCCCAGAAAGGCCAGAAGACCATCATATTGATATTATTCCGGGCAGTTCTCCTCCTAATATAGCACCATACCGTGTGAGCCGTCCTCAGCAAGAAGAAATCAGAAAGCAAGTCAAAGACCTACTCAACCGTGGGCTAATTAGGCCAAGTAGCTCACCATTTTGTTCACCGGTTCTTCTTGTTCAAAAGAAAGATGGCACATTCAGGATGTGCATTGATTATCGAGCCCTCAACAAAATCACTGTGAAGAATCGGTTTCCTATTCCCAGAATTGACGACATTTTGGATCGTCTAGGAGGCTCAAAGGTTTTCAGCCGCATTGATCTAAAGAGTGGTTATCATCAAATTAGGGTAATACCACAAGATGTACACAAAACTGCTTTCGCACTTCATACGGTCTTTATGAATTCTTGGTGGTTCCTTTCGGATTAACCAATGCACTAGCCACCTTTAATCGAATGATGGAGCGCATCTTTAGAGAGCATCGACAATATGTCGGTACTTTCTTTGATGATATTCTTGTATTTAGCAAGAATGAAGAGGAGCATCATCAACACTTGGAAATTGTTCTACAATTACTTCAACAAAATCAACTCTTGGTAAATGGTAAAAAGAGTGAATTTTTCATGCATAAAATAAATTATCTTGGGCATGTCATCTCTTCTGAAGGGATTCAGATGGATCCTGAAAAGATCAGGATAATCCAAGAATGGCCTCATCTTCATGATGTACATGAGGTGCGATCGTTTCTTGGCTTATGCTCTTATTACCGCCGCTTCATCAAGCATTTTGCACATATGGCTTCTCCACTTCATGACCTTACAAAGAAGAAGATCTCTTTCCAATGGAAGGAAAAAGAGAAGGTAGCCTTCACAAGGCTGAAAACAGCTCTTACTTATGGACCTATTCTTATCATTCCAGATCTGGTAAAACCATTTATGGTGGAAGCAGATGCTTACGATGATTGTATTGGTGCAGTGCTAAATCAAGAAGGCCATGCTGTAGCCTTTGAAAGCCGCCGTCTAAATGATGTGGAGAAAAGGTATGACATTTATGAAAAGGAGCTCTTAGCAGTGGTTCATGCTTTAAAGATATGGAAACATTATCTTTTAGGCAATGAATTCCTTATTAAAACTGATCATCAAAGCTTGAAGTATTTCAAGACTCAAAAGTTTCAGCTGAGGACAGCTAAATAAAAGCCAGAGGGCTGTCACAACTCTATAGAAATAGAATTTGTATCCTTTTTCATTAATTTGTCTATATAATGATTTATTAAATTTATTTCCTTTGCACTAATTAGATATAAAGAAAAGTGCATTGGAGCTGGCCACTGATGAGTGGTCACAAGTTATGGTGGACCCACGCAGTGGATTAGAGAAAAGATAGTTCACACTTCCACCTATATGGTCCGATTGGGTGCCTGTGACTAGAACTCACGCATATCAGGGTTAGACTTGCACACAGAAAGGATTGATGCCTTGAAGTGTGGGCTAGATCCACCAGAACAGACAGTTACAATCAACAAGATGGCATGATCATGAAATGCTTGTATAATGTGCATGTGTGGGCTGAAAGCTTGAAATGCACATTTATTTGCATAGAAAAGTCACATGAAGATTCGGATACCATTTTTGCGATGTACACGGAAAAAGCTTTCATATGACACTCATATTAGGGGGTCCCTAAATTTTAGGAGATCCCTAAATTTTAGGAGCCTCGAATTAGCCTAAAAATGCGTCCTAAAAAATAGGGATATCATTCTAAAAATAGTAAGTTCTGTACTCTGACTGTGCTTACTAAATTTGGTTGTTTCTATTCTTGACAGTATTCAACCCAAAAAGGAAGGCCATAGAGAAGAGACAAGTGTCAAGACACTTGTCACACAAGTTTCCAAGTGTCCCACCACTTGTCACATCTCATGACATGTGGCTGGACACTTGTCTTGTGCTACTCCACTTTTCCCTTTTGTACTAGCTATTCCCTCTCCTATAAATAAGAGCTCGTTTTTCTTCATTCAGCATCATTTTTCTTTGTTGTAAACTCATGTACAGCACCCACAGATAGCCAGAAACTGGCCCCATCCATCCCCATCATCATCCCCCACTTCTCCATTATCAAATTCCTCCATATTCCCTCTTCTATCACTGCTGTTTTATAGGACAGCAAGCTTGTAAATTCATTACAACACCTCCTTCTCGAGCTCTTTCTTCCATTTTAGCAACAAGAAGCAAGCCCTATCCATGTACTACTGTTCAACGATGGAGAAGGCTGATTTCCCCTTTTTCTTCTCTCATACTGTAAAGAAATCAGTTCTTATCATTGCATAATAGATAATGCATGTGTATTTGTACATCTTTGCATGATCTTGTGAGAGTGAGAATTACTTCTTCTCACTCTCAGGTTGATTGTAACTGAGCTCTTCCCTAAGGGACTTGGGTTGAGCAGAAATACATTCCTTCGGGGGGGGGGGGGGGGGGGGGGGGTTGCCCATCTTCAACCCTCAATCTTGTCTCCATTACTTTTACATTTTCATGGCTGTAATTTTGTGAGTAATTTTCATTTTCAGCTTTAAGTGTTCATTCTCTTTTATATCAAATCTCGAAAACAAGCGAATATCATAATTGTTAAGCATACTACGTTGTTCGGGGCGTTTACAATGGCTTGCTCATATGCCTCATGATCCAAGAACGGTAGGTCGATTGTAGCAAGGACATGCATCCAATCTCGCTCATCCTCTGGGCATGGGATATACTTGGTCAAGGGCCCATAAGACTTCTTGACTTGAGCGTTACCTTTGAGCATCACGGAGATGGCATCCAAGTCGACTGGTGAGGTCTTCCAAGTGTCCATCTCTACCCTCACAGCTTCTATTCTGTTGCCTAAGAAGATTAAGCCGTTACCCCAATCTTCGATAACTTTGGCATTGCGCATCCAGGGTCGGCCTAATAGGATATCATAGTCCACTCCCTTCATGACTATAAAGTCAATAGAGAACTGGACACCTGCGATTTTCATTGGCCAGTTTTTAAGTACCCCAAATGGCTTCTCTCTCATGCTATTTGCTAATGTGACATTAAACCGAGCGGTCTTGATAGGTCGGTTTCCCCAAGTCTGAAGTATTGCATGGCTCAACAGACTAACCCCAGCTCCCATGTCTACGATCCCCTTTCTCATCTTGTCGCCTAGGGCTAGGACCGATAATACTGTATGCATCTCCGTGCCTTCCTAGAAAGCATTAATGTGCAAGGATTTTGGCTGATCATTGATCTCATCCTCTAGGATGGGCTCAACGTCCCTTAAGTGCTCTTGGGCCTCTTTCACCCAATCCTTCACTTTCTCTATGGCCTCTAGTTGGTGCTTCAAATGCGGGTATTCCCCTACCTTGGAACTTCCCTTTTCGACCGTCTTAGGGGCTGATGTTTCTTCCTCTGCGTCCGTGACCTTCTTTCCAACAGGTAGAGTTGTAGCACTCTCAGTTTTTAGTGCAATATTAGATTCCCACCTCTTCTCTCTCCGCCTGCGACTCTTCTTCCCTATCGAGGCTACATCGAGGTTGCTAGGTCCTAGCAGTGATATGTCAACCTGCTTCACCTGGGCACGAGTCATGACCCGCAATGGGATAGGTGTGGCCTCCCCATCGAGGTTCTCAACACCAAACAACCCCAATGGGACAGATGGTATGTTGGCTGAACTTGAAGAAGGTTTCCGCTTTGGGCAATCGACAAAGAGATGGGTGATTCCGCACTCAACGGACCTTAGGTCAGTTTTGTCTCTGTTTTGCTGCTCCCTCTCAGGGCAACGTGATGAGACATGACCTGGGTGACCACAAGTCCAACAGATGATTGGATCCTGCGTCTACCCTCCTAGGCCTCTACCTCGTCCTCTCCCTAACACCATCACTGGTACTGGTCGATAGTCCATAAGGACTACATTGCCCTCGTCGTCATGAGAGACGTAAGGGTATACGCAAGTCTCTTCCTCATTTGGCTCTTCCATGTAGTGGACTAGAGCATCACTCAGTGGATGAGTCATGTAGGGACCAAGCGGTCCAGGTATGCCTGTAGAGTTTATGTCCATCCTAGGAATAGTCGGCTAAATGTCATTAGGCGCAGGAAGGGCCAATGGGGCTCCCCTTCCAAAGAGTGGCTGCGGCCTATTCGCTAGGTAAGGCTGGCTGTATGGTTGCGAGTATAGAAGTCTTCTTGGCCTATTCGCTAGGTAAGGTTGGCTGTATGGTTGCGAGTACGGAAGTATCCAGGCTCAGCAAATCTCTTGATGAAGAGAATATTGAGGCCATTGAAGTTGGCTCGCTCTGCGGCATCTAAGCTTCTATACCAAGTCCTACCCTTGTCACCTAAGCAGAGCCCAAATGCTTGAGAGCGCTGAGTCAGGTCGCTGAGGCTGTTGGCTTCGCAGACTTGCTCGAATTGCTCTACAAAGCTGTATGGATCGTCGTGGGGTTGGTACTTGTCGAGTTGCTTTGCGACTATTGGGATTTTAGACTGGCTCTTAGAGCCTTGGGTTGCTCCTAATCCTGCCAGCAGTGATGTCGCCAATGCTGCAGCACTTTGCTCTACTGCGGTGTTGTTTAGCAGTCGCTTCATGAGAAGCTTGCTCAGCGTTAAGTCTCCTTCTAGGGCTCTCTCGTGATCCGTTTGGTTTCTACCGACTAAGTTCAACACCCGTTGTACCTCATGCAACTCCGTGCTTTGCCTTTGGTTGCTAGCTTGCTGGTCTCTATTGTATTCGACTATGCTTTGCAATGCCTGTGGGCTAGCTTTCTCTCTTCTTCTAAGTCTGCGATGATAGCATCTGTTGTCCTGCCGCAATGCTCATATCAGGCGTGCGCATTGTAGCTATTGACCAGCTGTGTTGAATAGCCTCTGGGAAGATACCTAAGTCGAGTTCCTCACTAGACTTGCGGTCTGAGCTTTCTTCTGCCATAGTCGAGTTCTCGTGCTCCACCAAGCTATCGATCAAGTTGAGTAGGTTTGTCAAATCCACTTCGTTGGCGCCTCTTGCTTGGTCCTACTTCGCATGTTGATGGTTTGTCTACATCTTTAGGTCCTCTCCTATTGGTGGGTTCCTTGAGTGGTTTATCTAAGTGAGTTCCTTGACTTATTAAATACAATCCTCAATTTATCTCCACTCAGTGTGTGTGTTCTTTTCAGTGCACTTGTGCTCAATCAGGCTTTCAGTTTTCCTTAAGTGTACTTCAAGTGCGGAAATTCCAGGTGAGTGCGGCAAACAATCTCTAAGTGTCTTACACACTCTTGCTTCATTTTGGGCCTAATAGGCTTTGTCAATCAATTCTCTGGCCGTCTTGATGGGGTTTAGGGTTTTTTTGTTATGTTGCCTTGCTCGTTTTTTGGTCCAATAAGGGTTTTATGGCTCAGTAGGTTGCCTCTAGGTCTCTAGGTCTCGCGACAGCCTACTCAAGCTACTAAGCAGCTGCGCCTTACGATTTTGTCTATTCTGTGTGCTAGAATCAAGTTCTGAGCGTCAGGAGGACTTGCGACAGTTTGTGCTACTGAGCTCTAGCCGGATCAGGTCAAATTTCTGAAAATTTGAGACAAATTCACACTTGGCCCAACTGGTCCGAATTGCAAGGGCCGAGTGGGTGATTCAAACGGGCCGAGGGCCGAATCATACTAGTCGAAGGGCCAAACTTTTTGCGGGCCGAGCACCGAGTCTTGTCGTTCGGACGGGGTCACTGGGACGGGCCAAGGGCCGAATCGGGTCTTAGACCGAGGGCCGAGTTGGTCAATGGGGCCGAGTGCCGTCACTCGGACGGGCTGAGTAGACTTTGGGCCGAGGGCCGATTAGGGTTTTTGGGCCGAGTCGGCCAAATGGCATAGGTTGAGAGCCGATTTTGGGACTCGGCCCAGAAACGGCCACTCAGACGGGCCGAACACGGCGCAATGAGTGCAGTACGACGACGATTTTGATCAAATCTCACGATTTAGACAATCACTCCCAGCACAAACTTCCAGATCCTAACTAGGGTGCCAAGGAAAGTGATCAGTATACCTGAGGTGAGCAGTAGGCTCTCTGATGACGATATCAAATCGAATCTTTTCAGGGGCTCTCTCTCTCTCTCTCTCTCTCTCTCTCTCTCTCTCTCTCTCTCTCTCTCTCTCTCTCTCTCTCTCTCTCTCTCTCTCTCTCTCTCTCTCTCTCTCTCTCTCTCTCGCTCTTTATGCAATGGTTGCAAATGAGCTCTCCCTTGGCCTCTTGGCTCTTAAACCCCTTCCCGGGTAAGGTTTTGACGCTCCCAATCACTCACTTGCCGATATTAAGCATCCCAAGCAAGCTTTTTGCCATTTTTTGCATGATTTATGCCCAATTTTCCAACGGTAAACCCTACCCTTTCCCATTCAATTTCCTAATCCTATCCTATGCTAAATGCAACAAGAATAGAAAGCAACAAACTGAAATGATTTCTCCATGTTTTCCAATCATCAAACAAACTAACTAACCCAAAATACTTACTTGTTTCGAAGATCAAAACACCCAAACTTCCTACCTATCTCAAGCTCCGTTTCGGGGATGAATCCCTTACTTCGATGCTCGATATGAGGCGCTCAAGCGCTCAAGCTTGAATTCGTTGGTCTCGGTAACGAAACCAAAAATTTAGAGGGAGCTCATGCTTAACCATCAAGACCCATGGACCACTTATTGTTTCATGTGTTTCAAGCGAGCTCTAATGGCTATCTCTCACCTAGCCGATGCGTCGTCGATCCTACGAGTGTAGTGAGCTTACCTTGATACCGATATGAGTTTCCTCCTCTCTCGCACACACCGATAGCTCCATGATCCTAGATGCTAGCTCAAGCATCCTCAAGCCTCCTCCATCTCCAAGCTCCATCCACCATAGCCGCGCACACAAGAAAAGAGAAGAGAAGAGAAGAGAAGAAGAGAAGAGGAGATTGTGAAGAGCTCCACCCTCTTGATCCCACACACTCACTCTCTCACACTCTCACACTCCCTCTCTCAAGAGCACACACAAGCAAGGAGAAGAGAAGAAGAGAAGAGGAGAAGAAGAAGAGAACTCTTGTTAGCCACACACCAAAGAATGAGCTTCCATTCACTTTTTGAACTTTATATACAAGCCCTAAAATCCCATGGACACCCATCCCTTTTTTACATGACCGACTGTTGTGGCAAGGTCCTTTCTCTATTTCCTCTTCTAGCCTTATGCCTCTAGTCTACATCCATCTAATATTTTACAATTGGCACAGGAGGGAGCCTGGTGCTCTTTTACACGAGTTTTTGGATTTTTTTTAGGCGCCTTTCATTTAAATTTATGCTTTTGGCCCCAGCTTAGCTTTAGAGGCCGCCTACGTGTCTTTGCTCTTTTTCTATCATTTTTTCTCTTTTTCATTCATTTTTCCGCCTTCTTGACTTGGGGTTAACAAATTTGATAGATTTGATGATGTGGAAGGAGGAGAATAGTTGATGTTCAATAGGGCAATGATTACAATTGTTCTCTATTTAAACATTAAAAAAACATTAGTTTTTTTTTGCCCT
This sequence comes from Lygodium microphyllum, assembly GCF_053477565.2. NCBI lineage: Eukaryota > Viridiplantae > Streptophyta > Polypodiopsida > Schizaeales > Lygodiaceae > Lygodium > Lygodium microphyllum. Next base: position 97,118,183 of record NC_141138.1, read on the forward strand.
CAAGTTCTCATTCATATGGCAACTAGTGGTGATGTAATAAGTGGCAGGGATTCAGTGATTTTTTCAATTGGATGTAGAAAAATAATTCAATTGTGTCAAGTGGCCTCCCTTCAATATGTAATGTGGAAAATAGGCTTCCATATCAAATCCACTAATATTCCCTTTTTCTTGGCTAAAAATTCATAGGGCTAGGTCTCCATTAATGGTAAATTACTCGAGGGCTTTGAGATTCAAAGGTCAGGTGTAGTAGGGGTACCAATTGTGCCCTCTAGTCTTCATCACAACTATGGACCCTTCTTCACCCTTCTTGAGAAGCCCACATAAGACAATGAGCTATTTGGGATCAATCTTAAAGACAAGTAACTAGTAGGTTAAGAATTTGTAGGCAATTTGTCAATTATGTTGGAATCTAGCAAAGACAATTTGATGAAGACCCTTTGATATTCTTAAGATTCATGGAAAGGCAACATGATTTTCCTCAACTTGTCTAAGTTTATTCTCATCACAGAAGATGACTTAGAGAGCTTGGCATGGCAAAGAAAGATGATCAAATAAGGTCCAATTCTATAAATATCCTAGATTTCAAATTGGTGCAAACTTAAAAGAGAGTACTAGTGTGAAATGGATCCTAAATAACATAAGGGAAAGATTAAGTTGTTGGATCTCGAAAACTTAACCACTTCATGCCAAGCTCAAGATCCTTTACGTCTTCATAATTTTAGTAATACAATTTTATTTGTAGTAAAAATTCCCTAAAAATGATGGTGAGTGAAAAAGAGAGAGACAGTGACAATGAGATGGAGAATGAATCACACGCTTGTATTACAATAGCTAAGAGTACAAGAAAGTTGTGGATATCATAGGTTCTCTCACGAAAGTATCTTCCACATATTCTAAATCCACTTTATCTAGTTATCCTAAACATCTAGATATTGTCTTCCTAGATATTCTATATGTACATGTTTATATAAGTACATCCCATCATTCTAATATTCCCCCTCTTTAGAAAAGGATAACAATATCTTCTAACATTCTTTCTCCCTTCTCAAAAGAAAACAGGATTTACTTTTGCAATACAAAGACTTTTTGCCAATCATCTTGGCTACAAGAGAAGTGAGACTACAATGATGAGTATAGCGTGAGACCTTGTCATTGTTGTTGCAGAAGATATACATCAATCTTTGTTGCCTTGATTCAAGGGATGTAAGTTGACAAAGAACATATTTGGACTTTGATTGATGAGTACCTTGATGAAGAGCTAATCACCTTAGTGTGCTCCATGAGAGACTTGATAAGACATGGGCTCATCATGTAGACCTATGATTTATTGTTGCAATTGGAATTTGATAGTGGTGGAGTGAAACAATGGTGAGAGAAAAGAATAAGATAGCATGTTTGTAGATGGAGAGATGATCCCAATGTCACTAGATACCATAGTAAGAGAGAGATTAATAAGGTGCTTGTGACTTGATCTTTCAGAAGGTTGCTGATGAATACAAGTGTAAAATAGCAAGTGATTAAGAAGCTTTTTCAAGCATATTTATTATCTTTGAGAGGATTCCAAGAGGTAAGCATAACATATTTAGTAATAGCATACTAAGTGTTAGTGTGCTCTTTTATCCATAGAAAGTAGTTTTTGCAAATGATATCATGTGTTATTTTGTACTTTATCCATTTCTTTTTCCCCTTTGGAAGGCTAAGATAGTTGGCCAATTTGGAAAATATATAATTTGTAAATGATGATTTGGGTAAGGTAGGAGGTAGACCCTTTCATAATGAGATTGAGAAAAAATTGGGAGACCATGTAATGTAGAATGATGTTTGAGATATGGTTGTACAATTAGAGCAAGATAATTATAGGAGGAAGGTAACTACGTGGATGGTTGGATAGGGTAGGATATAAAGAAATGATGATTTGATGGATTGGGGTGGTTTTAATGGGAGATAAATAAATATAGTGTGGATGGAATATGATGGTAGGATAAGGTCATGTATATGGATTTATGATAGCACATTGAGAAGTAGTGATGTGATAATGAAGAACTCAAGGAGATAAGATTTTGATTTGAATTTGGAAACATTTTGAGCATCCTAAATGTGTAGGATGAAGCAAAGAGTGTGTACAATTGGAGTTGTTGTGGCACACAACTGAAGTGGAGTGTGTATGTTGACCATAAAAAGATGAGGATATTGAGTACATAGAGAGAATCTAAGATAAGGACCAAGATATGATCTTGAGATAGAAGTGGAGTTTAGATAGTGGGTAGATGTGGAGTGACAACAGAAAGGATGAGTAGTACTTATGAATTATGGAAAAGATTTGTGCTCTTTATGACAAATAAAGTCTTGCATATCAATTGTATTGGTTAAATTAAATTGTAGACCTTCTCATGAAGGAGGGTATGACTATGTCTACTCATTTGGATGAGTTTCATTCCATTTTCAACTAGCTTGTATTGCAAGACATTTAGTTTGAAGATAATATCAAGTCATTGTTCTTACTTGTTACAGTACCTAAGTCATGGGACACCTTTTGTACTACTATAAGTGCTCGTTCACTTGAGGGTGGTTTTAAATATACTAATGTAGAGAATGTTCTATTGGTCAAAGAGGTCAACAGGAAGAACATTGATGTAGCTCGCAATTCTCATGCATTGGTGGTAATGGTCAATAATAACCATGGTAGAGATTCTTGGACCAATAGGGGCAAGTCTCAATTTCATGGGCAATCTCACAGTAAGTCCCACGAATATAAGTACTCTTTGACATGTCAAATGCTTCCTCTTAGTAAGAGCAGATATGGCTAAGGACATGAATGCTGCAGGAATCCCATAGGCATAGAGGGAAAGACTGTCACCTACCCAACTCTATTTAACATTGTACTTGCTTGTCATTTTCATATGAGATGAATGCAATATCATTGTAATGTTTTTCCTCAGTATAGTGTACTTGATGATTGTCATTTGCTCTTGAGTCAAGTTTCTTGGTCTCTATCATGTCAGTGTCTTCATGTGTCTATTCAAGGTCTTTAAGCCGCCGTAGCCATGGTCTAGATCCATGCAATCCAACATGGTATAAGAGCACAGCTGAGCATGGCTTAGTGTGATCAAGTCTCCTCTCTACTCTCTCAGGTCCTTCCAACCTCAGCCCAGCTCAAGGCTAACTAATGACCTCATTTCTCAACTCTAACTCCACCAATCTACCATGGCAACCATAGCCACATAGTACCTACCTCTAGTGGAGCTCTCAAATATCTTGATACAAGCCTTAACTCCACACGTTTCCTTCCAGAGGATTGCTCTAAACTTCAGTGCACTTCATCCCAGCACCTAAATTGTCGACATTGCTGCTCGCTGGCTCTAGTATTCTCAAGATTCATGGTCGATGCATCGTTTTCGGGTTCATCTAGTCGTATAGTCAATATTATTGGTGTATGATGCGCATCATCTTGCGAGTATAGGCCTTCTTTAGTCCTTTGTATAAGCCTACTCTCCACCAAAGATTGGCCAGAATACCTGCATGTACACACCGCTATCGTAATTTTTGTCAGACAGGGGTTTGAAACCCTAACACGGTCCTCCATAGCCAAGTACTCTTAAGCTTTAATTTTCTTCATTATCTCTCTCCTGCCACTCAAATGCCATCCTGAGTACACTAAATACTCAGTGCCTAGTAATATTTGAAGGAAGGGGAGATTTGCAAAGTAAGATTCTTGAAAAAATTTGGAGAAATCCAAACATCAAGCACTAGAAAGCATAGTATCTATTGTTACTATTCAAGTATTTCTTAACACAATCAACCCTTTTGCTGTTGCACCAAATCAAGGAGGGGATTTAGAAGATTTGGAGTAGTTTTTGGAGTAGATTCCTGAAGTTTTTAAAGACCTATTGAAGATCTTTCCAAGCATTCAGCACCACAAGTATCTCTTGATTCTACCACCTAGTGCTTGTTGGCAATTGTGCTTGTTAGCAAACTTATGCTCAACTCTTTTGCTGCTGAAATCTGAGAATTTGGGAGCTGATTTATTGTTGATCTTGCAACTATAGCATGGGCAAGGACTCACTAAGGCTCGGGCCATTATCAAACTGGAGCTAGACGACAGCTACATCCACCATGTGGATAATTATGTAACCTCACATAATACATGGAAGAGACTAGACACCTTGTTTGGTGCACAATCTAAGTCATCAAAGTATGGTCTCTTGATTGAATTTTTGAGGCTTGACATGAAGTCCAACACACCACTTGCCACACATCTAAATTACATGGAAGGACTTCTAGCCCAGCTTGCAATAGTCAACATTAAAATGGAAGAAGATGTTTGTATTGGTGTTCTGCTTAAAAGTTTGCGTCCTGAATATAATAATGTATCAACAACCTTAATCAATATGCCAAACCCTAAGCTTGTTGATATCCAAGCATCACTATTAGAGGAGGAAAAGAAGCTAAAAACTAAAGAAGAACCAAGCACCTCTAAAGAAGAACAAGTGCTATATCTTGTCAATAGGTACAAAGGCAAGAAAGACTAGATTTTTTGTGATTTTTGCAAGAGGACTGAGCAAATTGAGAAGTTCTGCCATGCTAGAAAGAGGTCCTAGAAGGCCTATCTTGCTGCAGTGAAAGAAAAAGAAGACCATGGAGCAAAGGAAGAAGAAAAAGAAGACCACCAGGAGAAGGACAAGCCTCATCTGTCCTTCTACGCCTACTCTGATAGATTATTTTAGCCTTGTAATGTCTAAAGCCCAAATGCTTCTATCATAACCTTGTAAACTCCTCATCTAGCCTTCTACTACAGCCTCTATACACTTTGTGAGGCCCATGTTACAGCCTATGGATGTTCACCATACTTGTGGTACCCACGCTAAGCCTTTTTTGCGACAGCCTTTGGTGTTTTGCCATGGTTATTGTGTGCCCACACTTTGCAGGTGTTGCTTTCACTAAAGCCTCTACACACTTTGTTCTTCTCCTTGTGATTGAGGAGGGGTGTTGAGATTTGCAATCACATCCATGATGCCTCTTTGTAAGAGCAGACGGTGGGTTCAGGACATGCAGGATGCAGGAATCCCATAGGCATAGAGGGAAAGACTATCACCTACCCAACTCTGTTTAACATTGTACTTGCTTGTCATTTTCATATGAGATGAATGCAATGTCATTGTCATGTTGTTCCTCAGTATAGCATTCTTGATGATTGTCATTTGCTCTTGAGTCAAGTTTCTTGCTCTCTATCATGTCAGTGTCTTCATGTGTCTAGTCAAGGTCTTTATGCTGCCATAACCATACTCTAGATCCATGCAATCCAAAATGGCATAAGAGCACAACTGAGCATGGCTTAGTGTGTTCAAGTCTCCTATCTGCTCTCTAAAGTCCTTCCAACCTCAACCCAGCTCAAGGCTAACTAATGACCTCATTTCTCAACTCTAACTCCACCAATCTACCATGGCAACCATAGCCACATAGTACCTAACTCTGGTGGAGCTCTCAAATCTCTTGATACAGGCCTTAACTCCACACGCTTCCTTCTAGAAAATTGCTCTACACTTCAGGGCACTTCATCCCAGCACCTAAATTGTCGACATTGCTACTTGCTGGCTCTAGCATTCTCAAGATTCATGGTCGCTGCATGGTTTTCGGGTTCATCTCGTCGTATAGTCCATGTTCGTGGTGTATGATGTGCATCATCTTGCGAGTATAGGGCTTCTTTAGCCCTTTGTATAAGCCTACTCTCCACCAAAGATTGGCCGGAACGCCTGCATGTACGCACTGCTATCGTCATTTTTGTCAGCTGGGGGTTTGAAACCCTAACACGGTCCTCTATAGCCAAGTACTCTTAAGCTTTAATTTTCTTCATTATCTCTCTCCTACCACTCAAATGCCATTTTGAGTACACTGAATACTCAGTGCCCAGTAATATTAGAAGGAAGGGGAGATTTGCCAAGCAAGATTCTTGAAAATTTTTGGAGAAATCCAAACATCAAGCACTAGAAAGCATAGTATCTATTGATACTATTCAAGTATTTCTTAACACAATCAACCCTTCTACTGTTAGCACCAAATCAAGGAGGGGATTTAGAAGATTTGGAGGAGTTTTTGGAGTAGATTCCTGAAGCTCTTGAAGACCTATTAAAGATCTTTCGAAGCATTCAGCTCCACAAGTATCTCTTGATACTACCACTTAGTGCTTGTTAGCACACTTGTGCTCAACTCTTCTGCTACTAAAATCTGAGAATTTGGGAGCTAATTTATTGTTGATCTTGCAACTATAGCATGGGCAAGGACTCACTAAGGCTTAGGCCATTATCAAACTGGAGCTAGACAACAACTACATCCACCATGTGGATAATTGTGTAACCTCACATGATACATGGAAGAGGCTGGACACCTTGTCTGGTGCACAATCTAAGTCATCAAAGTATGGTCTCTTGATTGAAATTTTCAGGCTTGACATGAAGTCCAGCACACCACTTGCCACACATCTAAATTACATGGAAGGACTTCTAGCCAAGCTTACAATAATCAAAATTTAAAATGGAAGAACATGTTTGTATTGGTGTTCTACTTAAAAGTTTGCCTCCTAAATATAATAATGTATCAACAATCTTAATTAATATGCCAAACCCTAAGCTTGTTGATATCCAGGCATCACTATTAGAGGAGGAAAATAAGACAAAAACTAAAGAAGAACCAAGCACCTCTAAAGATGAACAAGTGCTATATGTTTCCAACAGGTACAAAGGCAAGAAGGACTAGCTTTTCTGTGATTTTTGCAAGAGGACTGGACACACTGAGAAGTTCTGCCATGCTAGAAACAGGTCCTAGAAGGACTATCTTGTTGTAGTCAAAGAAAAAGAAGACCATGGAGTAAAGGAGGAAGAAGAAGAAGACCGCCAGGAGAAGGACAAGCCTCACCCGTCCTTCTACGCCTACTCTGATAGATTGTTTTAGCCTTGTAATGTCTAAAGCCCAAATGCTTCTATCAAAACCTTGTAAACTCCTCATATATCCTTGTACTATAGCCTCTGTACACGTCGTGAGGCCCATGTTACAGCCTATGGATATTCACCATATTTGTGGTACCCATGCTAAGCCTTTTTTGCGATAGTCTTTGCTGTTTTGAGATGTTTACAGTGTGCCCACACTTTGTAGGTGTTGTTTTCACTAAAGCCTCTCCACACTTTGTACTTCTGGTTGTGATTGAGGAGGGGTGTTGAGATTTGCAATCACATCCATGCTGCCTCTTTGTAAGAGTAGACGGTGGACTGAGGACATGCAGGCTGTAAGAATCCCATAAGCATAGAGGGAAAGACCTGTCATCTACCCAACTCTATTTAACACTGTACTTGCTTGTCATTTTCATATGAGATGAATGCAATGTCATTGTCATGTTGTTCCTCAGTATAGTGTACTTGATGATTGTCATTTGCTCTTGAGTCAAGTTTATTGGTCTCTATCATGTCAGTGTCTTCATGTGTCTATAGTCAAGGTATTTAGGCCACCAAAGCCATGGTCTAGATCCATGCAATCCAACATGGTATAAGAGCATAGCTAAGCATGGCTTAGTGTGTTCAAGTCTCCTCTCTGCTCTCTCAGGTCCTTCCAACCTCAGCCCAGCTCAAGGCTAACTAATGACCTCATTTCTCAACTCTAACTCCACGAATCTACCATGGCAACCATAGCCACATAGTACCTATCTCTGGTGGAGCTCTCATATCTCTTGATACAGGCCTTAACTACACACGTTTCCTTCTAGAGGATTGTCTACACTTCAGGGCACTTCATCCTAGCACCTAAATTGTCGACATTGCTGCTCTCTGGCTCTAGCATTCTCAAGATTCATGGGCGCTGCATGGTCTTCTGGTTCATCTAGTTATATAGTCCATATTCTTGGTGTGTGATGCTCATCATCTTGCGAGTATCGGCCTTCTTTAGCCCTTTGTATAGGCCTACTCTCCACCAAAGATTGGCCAGAATGCCTGCATGTACACGCCGCTATCGTAATTTTTGTCAGACAGGGTTTTGAAACCCTAACACGATCCTCCATAGCCAAGTACTCTAAAGCTTTAATTTTCTTCATTATCTCTTTCCTGCCACTCAAATGCCATCCTGAGTACACTCAATACTCAATGCCCAATAATATTTTAAGGAAGAGGAGATTTGCAAAGCAAGATTCTTGAAAAATTTTGGAGAAATCCAAACATCAAGCACTAGAAAACATAGTATCTATTGATACTATTCAAGTATTTCTTAACACAATCAACCCTTCTACTGTTATCACCAAATCAAGGAGGGGATTTAGAAGATTTGGAGCTGTTTTTGGAGTAGATTCCTGAAGTTCTTGAAGACCTATTGAAGATCTTTCCAAGCATTTAGCACCACAAGTATCTCTTGATACTACCACCTAGTGCCTCTTGGCACTTGTGCTTGTTAGCACACTTGTGCTCAACTCTTCTACTTTTGAAATTTGAGAATTTGGGAGCTGATTGATTGTTGATCTTGCAACTATAGCATGGGCAAGGACTCATTAAGGCTCAGGCCATTATCAAACTGGAGCTCGACGACAACTACATCCACCATGTGGATAATTGTGTAACCTAACATGATACATGGAAGAGACTAGACACCTTGTCTGGTGCACAGAGTCTAAGTCATCAAAGTATGGTCTCTTGATTGAATTTTTCAGGCTTGACATGAAGTCCAGCACACCACTTGCCACACATCTAAATTACATGGAAGGACTTCTAGCCCAGCTTGCAATAATCAACATTAAAATGGAAGAAGATGTTTGTATTGGTGTTCTGCTTAAAAGTTTGCCTCCTGAATATAATAATGTATCAACAACCTTAATCAATATGCCAAACCCTAAGCTTGTTGATATCCAGGCATCACTGTTAGAGGAGGAAAAGAAGCTAAAAACTAAAGAAGAACCAAGCACCTCTAAAGATAAACATGTGCTATATGTTGGCAAAATGTACAAAGGCAAGAAGTACTAGCTTTTCCATGATTTTTGCAAGAGGACCAAACACACTGAGAAGTTCTGCCATGCTAGAAAGAGGTCCTAGAAGGCCTATCTTGCTGTAGTGAAAGAAAAAGAAGACCATGGAGCAAAGGAAGAAGAAAAAGAAGACCACCAGGAGAAGGACAAGCCTCATCCGTCCTTCTACGCCTACTCTAATAGATTGTTTTAGCCTTGTAATGTCTAAAGCCCAAATGCTTCTATCATAACCTTGTAAACTCCTCATATAGCCTTGTACTACATCCTCTGTACACTTTGTGAGGCCCATGTTACAACCTATGGATGTTCACCATATTTGTGGTACCCACGCTAAGCCTTTTTTGCGACAGCCTTTGGTGTTTTGCCATGTTTATGGTGTGCCCACACTTTGCAGGTGTTACTTCCACTGAATCCTCTACACACTTTATACTTCTGGTTCTGATTGAGAAGGGCTGTTGAGATTTGCAATCACATCCATGGTGCCTCTTTGTAAGAGCAGACGGTGGGCTGAGGACATGCAGGCTGCAGGAATCCCATAGGCATAGAGGGAAAGATTGTCACCTACCCAACTCTATTTAACACTGTACTTGCTTCTCATTTTTCATATGAGATAAATGCAATGTCATTGTCATGTTGTTCCTCAGTATACTGTACTTGATGACTCTCATTTGCTCTTGAGTCAAGTTTCCTAGTCTCTATCATGTCAGTGTCTTCATGTATCTAGTCAATGTCTTTAAGCCGCCATAGCCATGATCTAGATCCATGCAATCCAACATGGTATTAGAGCATAGTTGAGCATGGCTTAGTGTGTTCAAGTCTCCTCTCTACTCTCTCAGGTCCTTCCAACCTCATCCCACTAGCTCAAGGCTAACTAATGACCTCTTTTCTCAACTCTAACTTCACCAATCTACCATAGCCACATAGTACCTACCTCTGGTGGACCTCTCAGATCTCTTGATACACGCCTTAACTCCACATGCTTCCTTCTAAAGGATTGCTCTACACTTCAGGGCACTTCATCCCAGGACCTAGATTGTCCACATTGCTGCTCGTTGGCTTTGGCATTCTCAAGTTTCATAGTCGCTGCATGGTTTTCGAGTTCCCCTGGTCGTATAGTCCATGTTTATGGTGTATGAATTGCATCATCTTGCGAGTATAGGGCTTCTTTAGCCCTTTGTATAGGCCTACTCTCCACCAAAGATTGGTCAAAATGTCTGCATGTACACGATGCTATCGTCATTATTCTCAGACGGGGGTTTGAAACCCTAACACGGTCCTCCATAGCCAAGTACTCTTAAGCTTTTATTTTCTTTATTATCTCTCTTCTGCCACTCAAATGCCATCCTGACTACACTGAATACTCAGTGCCCAATAATATTTGAAGGAAGGGGAGACTTGCAAAGCAAGATACTTAAAAAATTTTGGAGAAATCCAAACATCAAGCACTAGAAATCATAGTATCTATTGATACTATTCAAGTATTTCTTAACACAATCAACCCTTCTGCTATTAGCACCAAATCAAGGAGGGGATTTAGAAGATTTGGAGCAGTTTTTGGAGTAGATTCCTGAAGTTCTTGAAGACCTATTGAAGATCTTTCGAAGCATTCAGCTCCACAAGTATCTCTTGATACTACCACCTAGTGCTTCTTGGCACTTGTGCTTGTTAGCACCCTTGTGCTCAACTCTTCTATTGCTGAAATATGAGAATTTGGGAGCTAATTTATTATTGATATTGCAACTATAGCATGGGCAAGGACTCACTAAGGCTCAGGCCATTATCAAACTGGAGCTAGACGACAGCTACATCCACCATGTGGATAATTGTGTAACCTCACATGATACATGGAAGAGACTAGACACCTTGTCTGGTGTATAGTCTCTCTTGATTGAATTTTTCAAGCTTGACATGAAGTCCAGCATACCACTTGCCACACATCTAATCTACATGGAAGGACTTCTAGCCCAGCTTGAAATAATCAACATTAAAATGAAAGAAGATGTTTGTCTTGGTGTTCTGCTTAAAAGTTTGCCTCCTGAATATAATAATGTATCAACAACCTTAATCAATATGCAAAACCCTAAGCTTGTTGATATCCAGGCATCACTGTTAGAGGAGGAAAATAAGCTAAAAACTAAAGAAGAACCAAGCACCTCTAAGTATGAACGAGTGCTATATATTGGCAACAGGTACAAAGGCAAGAAGGACTAGCTTTTCTGTGATTTTTGAAAGAGGATCGGACACACTGAGAAGTTCTGCCACACTAGAAAGAGGTCCTAGAAGGCCTATCTTGCTCTAGTGAAAGAAAAAGAAGACCATGGAGCAAAGGAAGAAGAAGAAGAAGACCGCCAGGAGAAGGACAAGCCTCATTCATCCTTCTACGGCTACTCTGATAGATTGTTTTAGCCTTGTAATGTCTAAAGCCCAAATGCTTCTATCATAACCTTCTAAACTCCTCATGTAGCCTTGTACTATAGCCTCTGTACACTTTGTGAGGCCCATGTTACACCCTATGGATATTCACCATATTTATGGTACCCACGCTGAGTCTTTTTTGCGACAGCCTTTGGTGTTTTGCCATGTTTATAGTGTGCCCACACTTTGCAGGTGTTGCTTTCACTAAAGCCTCTACACACTTTGTACTTCTGGTTGTGATTGAGGAGGGGTATTGAGATTTACAATCACATCCATGCTGCCTCTTTGTAAGAGTAGGCGGTGGGCTGAGGACATGCAGGCTGCAGGAATCCCATAAGCATAGAGGGAAAGACTGTCATCTACCCAACTCTATTTAACATTGTACTTGCTTGTCATTTTCATATAAGATGAATGCAATGTCATTGTCATGTTGTTCCTCAGTATAGTGTACTTGATGATTGTCATTTGCTCTTGGGTCAAGTTTCTTGGTCTCTATCATGTCAGTGTCTTCATGTGTCTAGTCAAGGTCTTTAAGCCGCCATAGCCATGATCTAGATCCATGTAATCCAACATGGTATAAGAGCACAGTTGATCATGTCTTAGTGTGTTCAAGTCTCCTCTCTGCTCTCTCAGGTCCTTCCAACCTCAGCCCAACTCAAGGCTAACTGATGACCTCATTTCTTAACTCTAACTCCACCAATCTACCATTGCAACCATAGCCACATAGTACCTACCTCCGGTGGAGCTCTCAGATCTCTTGATACAGGGCTTAACTCCACACACATTATAGAGGATTGCTCTACACTTCAGGGCACTTCATCTCAACACCTAAATTGTCGACATTGCTGCTCACTAGCTCTGGCATTCTCAAGATTCATGGTCGCTGCATGGTTTTCAAGTTCATCTGGTGGTATAGTCCATGTTCATGGCGTATGATGTGCATCATCTTGTGAGGATAGGCCTTCTTTAGCCCTTTGTATAGGCCTACTCTCCACCAACGATTGGCCAGAATGCCTACATGTACACGCTGCTATCGTAATTTTTATCAGACGGGGGTTTGAAACCCTAACACGGTCCTCCATAGCCATGTACTCTTAAGCTTTAATTTTCTTCAGTATCTCTCTCCTGCCACTCAAATGCCATCCTGAGAACACTAAATACTCAATGCCCAATAATATTTGAAGGAAGGGGAGACTTGCAAAGCAAGATTGTTCAAAACTTTTGGAGAAATCCAAACATCAAGCACTAGAAAGCATAGTATCTATTGATACTATTCAAGTATTTCTTAACACAATCAACCCTTCTGCTGCTGTTAGCACCAAATCAAGGAGGGGATTTAGAAGATTTGGAGTAATTTTTGGAGTAGATTCCTAAAGTTCTTGAAGACCTATTGAAACTCCACAAGTATCTCTTGATACTACCACCTAATGCTTCTTGGCACTTGTGCTTGCTAGCACACTTGTGCTCAACTCTTCTCCTGCTGAAATGTGAGAATTTGGGAGCGAATTTATTGCTAATCTTGCAACTGTAGCATGGGCAAGGACTCACTAAGGCTCATGCCATTATCAAATTGGAGCTAGACGACAGCTACATCCACCATGTGGATAATTGTGTAACCTCACATGATACATGGAAGAGACTGGACACCTTGTTTGGTGCATAGTCTAAGTCATCAAAGTATGGTCTCTTGATTGAATTTTTCAGGCTTGATATGAAGTCCAGCACACCACTTGCCACACATCTAAATTACACGGAAGCACTTCTAGCCCAGCTTGCAATAATCAACATTAAAATGGAAGAAGATGTTTGTATTGGTGTTTTGCTTAAAAGTTTGCGTCCTGAATATAATAATGTATCAACAACCTTAATTAATATGCCAAACCCTAAGCTTGTTGATATCCAAGCATCACTGTTAGAGGAGAAAAAGAAGCTAAAAACTGTAGAAGAACCAAGCACCTCTAAAGATGAACAAGTGCTATATGTTGGCAATAGGTACAAAGGCAAGAAGGACTAGCTTTTCTGAGATTTTTGCAAGAGGACCGGACACACTGAGAAGTTCTGCCATGCTAGGAAGAGGTCCTAGAAGGCCTATCTTGCTATAGTGAAAGAAAAAGAAGACCATGGAGCAAAGGAAGAAGAAGAAAAAGACCGCCAGGAGAAGGACAAGCCTCATCCATCCTTCTACGACTACTCTAATAGATTGTTTTAGCCTTGTAATGTCTAAAGCCCAAATGCTTCTATCATAACCTTCTAAACTCCTCATGTAGCCTTGTACTACAGCCTCTGTACACTTTGTGAGGCCCATGTTACAACTTATGGATTTTCACCATATTTGTGGTACCCACGCTAAGCCTTTTTTGCGACAACCTTTAGTGTTTTGCCATGTTTATGGTGTGCCCACACTTTGCAGGTGTTGCTTTCACTAAAGCCTCTACACACTTTGTACTTCTCGTTGTGATTGAGGAGGGGTGTTGAGATTTGCAATCACATCCATGTTGCCCCTTTGTAAGAGGAGACAGTGGACTGAGGACATGCAGGTTGCAGGAATCCCATAAGCATAGAGGGAAAGACTCCAACTCTATTTAACATTGTACTTGCTTGTCATTTTCATATGAGATGAATGCAATGTCATTGTCATGTTGTTCCTCAGTATAGTGTACTTGATGATAGTCATTTTCTTTTGAGTCAAGTTTCTTGGTCTCTATTATGTCAGTGTCTTCATGTGTCTAGTCAAGGTCTTTAAGCCACCATAGCCATGATCTAGATCCATGCAATCCAACATGGTATAAGAGCATAGCTAAGCATGGCTTAGTGTGTTCAAGTCTCCTCTCTGCTCTCTTAGGTCCTTCCAACCTCGGCACAGCTGAAGGCTACTAATGACCTCATTTCTCAACTCTAACTCCACCAATCTACCATGGCAACCATAGCCACATAGTACCTACCTCTGATGGAGCTCTCAGATCTCTTGATACATGCCTTAACTCAACACGCTTCCTTCTAGAGGATTGCTCTACACTTCACGGCACTTCATCCCATTACCTAAATTGTCGACATTGTTGCTCGCTGGCTCTGGCATTCTCAAGATTCATGGTCACTGCATGGTTTTTGGGTTCATCTGACCGTATAGTCCATATTCGTGGTGTATGATGCGCATCATCTTGCGAGTATAGGCCTTCTTTAGCCCTTTGTATAGGCCTACTCTCCACCAAAGATTGGCTGGAATGCCTGCATGTACGCGTTGCTCTCGTCATTTTTGTCATATGGGGGTTTGAAACCCTAAAGGTCCTCCATAGCCAAGTACTCTTAAGCTTTAATTTTCTTCGTTATCTCTCTCCTGCCACTCAAATGCCATCCTGAGTACACTAAATACTCAGTGCCCAATAATATTTTAAGGAAGGGGAGATTTGCAAAGCAAGATTCTTGAAAAATTTTGGAGAAATCCAAACATCAAGCACTAGAAAGCATAGTATCTATTGATACTATTCAAGTATTTCTTAACACAATCAACCCTTTTGCTGGTAGCACCAAATCAAGGAGGGGATTTAGAAGATTTGGAGCAATTTTTGGAGTAGATTCCTGAAGTTCTTGAAGACCTATTAAAGATCTTTCGAAGCATTCAGCTCCACAAGTATCTCTTAGTACTACCACCTAGTGCTTCTTGGCACTTGTGCTCAACTCTTCTATTGCTAAAATCTGAGAATTTGGGAGCTAATTTATTACTGATCTTGCAACTATAGCATGGGCAAGGACTCACTAAGGCTTAGGACATTATCAAACTGGAGCTAGACGACAGCTACATCCACCATGTGGATAATTGTGTAACCTCACATGATACATGGAAGAGACTGGACACCTTGTCTGGTGCACAGAGTCTAAGTCATCAAAGTATGGTCTCTTGATTGAATTTTTCAAGCTTGACATAAAGTCCAGCACACCACTTGCCACACATCTAAATTACATGGAAGGACTTCTAGCCCAGCTTGCAATAATCAACATTAAAATGGAAGAAGATGTTTGTATTGGTGTTCTGCTTAAAAGTTTGCCTCCTGAATATAATAATGTATCAACAACCTTAATCAATATACCAAACCCTAAGCTTGTTGATATCCAGGCATCACTGTTAGAGGAGGAAAATAAGCTAAAAACTAAAGAAGAACCAAGCACCTCTAAGGATGAACAAGTGCTATATGTTGGCAATAGGTACAAAGGCAAGAAGGACTAGCTTTTCTGTGATTTTTGCAAGAGGTTCAGACACACTGAGAAGTTCTGCCACACTAGGAAGAGGTCCTAGAAGGCCTATCTTGCTATAGTGAAAGAAAAAGAAGACCATGGAGCAAAGGAAGAAGAAGAAGAAGACCGCCAGGAGAAGGACAAGCCTCATCCATCCTTCTATGCCTACTCTGATAGATTGTTTTAGCCTTGTAATGTCTAAAGCCCAAATGCTTCTATCATAACCTTGTAAACTCCTCATGTAGCCTTGTACTACACCCTCTGTATACTTTGTGAGGCCCATGTTATAGCCTATGGATTTTCACCATATTTGTGGTACCCACGCTAAGCCTTTTTTGCGACAGCCTTTGGTGTTTTGCCATGTTTATGGTGTGCCCACACTTTGCAGGTGTTGCTTTCACTAAAGCCTCTACACACTTTGTACTTCTCGTTGTGATTGAGGAGGGGTGTTGAGATTTGCAATCACATCCATGTTGCCCCTTTGTAAGAGGAGACGGTGGGCTGAGGCCATGCAAGCTGCAGGAATCCCATAAGCATAGAGGGAAAGACTGTCATCTACCCAACTCTATTTAACATTGTACTTGCTTGTCATTTTCATATGAGATGAATGCAATGTCATTGTCATGTTGTTCCTCAGTATAGTGTACTTGATGATTGCCATTTGCTCTTGAGTCAAGTTTATTGGTCTCTATCATGTCAGTGTCTTCATGTGTCTATTCAAGGTCTTTAAGCCACCATAGCCATGATCTAGATCGATGCAATCCAACATGGTATAAGAGCACAGTTGAGCATGGCTTAGTGTGTTCAAGTCTCCTCTCTACTCTCTCAGGTCCTTCCAACCTCAGCCCACATCTCAAGGCTAACTAATGACCTCATTTCTCAACTCTAACTCCACCAATCTACCATGGCAACCATAGCCACATAGTATCTACCTCTGGTGGAGCTCTCAGATCTCTTGATACAGGCCTTAACTCCACACGCTTCCTTCTAGAGGATTGTTCTACACTTCAGGGCACTTCATCCCAGCACCTAAATTGTCGACATTGCTTCTTGCTGGCTCTGGCATTCTCAAGTTTCATGGTCGCTGCATGGTTTTCGGGTTCATCTGGTTGTATAGTCCATGTTCGTAGTGTATGATGCGCATCATCTTGCGAGTTTAGGCCTTCTTTAGCCCTTTGTATAGGCCTACTCTCCACCAAAGATTCTTGAAAAATTTTGGAGAAATCCAAACATCAAGCACTAGAAAGCATAGTATCTATCGATACTATTCAAGTATTTCTTAACACAATCAACCCTTCTACTGTTAGCACCAAATCAAGGAGGGGATTTAGAAGATTTGGAGGAGTTTTTGGAGTAGATTCCTAAAGTTATTTAAGACCTATTGAAACTCCACAAGTATCTCTTGATACTACCACCTAATGCTTCTTGGCACTTGTGCTTGTTAGCACACTTGTGCTCAAATCTTCTACTGCTGAAATCTAAGAATTTGGGAGCTTATTTATTGCTGATCTTGCAACTATAGCATGCACAAGGACTCACTAAGGCTCAGGCCATTATCAAACTGGAGCTAGACGACAGCTATATCCACCATGTGGATAATTGTGTAACCTCACATGATACATGGAAGAGACTGGACACCTTGTTTGGTGCACAGTCTGTCATCAAAGTATGGTCTCTTGATTGAATTTTTCAGGCCTGACATGAAGTCCAGCACACCACTTGCCACACATCTAAATTACATGGAAGGACTTCTAACCCAACTTGCAATAATCAACATTAAAATGGAAGAAGATGTTTGTATTGGTGTTTTGCTTAAAAGTTTGCGTCCTGAATATAATAATGTATCAACAACCTTAATCAATATGCCAAACCCTAAGCTTGTTGATATCCAGGCATCACTGTTAGAGGAGGAAAATAAGCTAAAAACTAAAGAAGAACCAAGCACCTCTAAAGATGAACAAGTGCTATATGTTGGCAAAATGTATAAAGGCAAGAAGTACTAGCTTTTCTGTGATTTTTGCAAGAGGACCAAACACACTAAGAAGTTCTCCCATGCTAGAAAGAGGTCCTATAAGGCCTATCTTGCTGCAGTGAAAAAAATAGAAGACCATTGAGCAAAGGAAGGAGAAGAAGAAGACTACTAGGAGAAGGACAAGCCTCATTCGCCCTTCTATGTCTACTCTGATAGATTGTTTGAGCCTTGTAATGTCTAAAGCCCAAATGCTTCTCACATAACCTTGTAAACTCCTCATGTAGCCTTGTGCTACAGCCTCTGTACAGTTTGTGACTCCCATGTTACAACCTATGGATGTTCACCATATTTGTGGTACCCACGCTAAGCCTTTTTTGCGATAGCCTTTGGTGTTTTGCCATGTTTATGGTGTGCCCACACTTTGCAAGTGTTGCTTTCACTAAAGCCTCTACACACTTTGTACTTCTCATTGTGATTGAGGAGGGGTGTTGAGATTTGCAATCACATCCATGCTGCCTCTTTGTAAGAGCAGATGGTGGGCTAAGGACATGCAGGCTGCAGAAATCCCATAGGCACCTACCCAACTCTATTTAACATTGTACTTGCTTGTCATTTTCATATGAGATGAATGCAATGTCATTGTCATTGTCACGTGGTTCCTCAATATAGTGTACTTGATGATTGTTGTTTGCTCTTGAGTCAAGTTTCTTGGTTTCGATCATGTTGGTGTCTTCATGCGTCTAGTCAAGGTCTTTGAGCCACCATAGCCATGCTCTATATCCATGCATTTCAACAAGAGTGTGATCCATGTCTTTGTAAACTTTTGAAAGATTTTAAGGACATATTTTAGCCTTCTACATCATTACTACCTAACAGAGAAGTGGACCATCCTATTAATTTTGCACCTAACACTAAACCTATCAACAAACCCCCTTCTAGGTTATCAAAGTTTGAAAGAGAAGAAGTGGAGAAACAGGTTAAAGACTTGTCGAAAATGGTGTTTATTTAGCCTAGTCAATCACCTATTTCTTCTCCCATACTAGTTGTTACGAATAAAGATGGATCCTACAGGGTATGTGTTAATTATAGGGACCTCAACAAGAGCACTATAAAGAAAAAGTACCCAACCCTCCGCATTGATGATTTGTTGGATGAACTCAAGGATGCAAAGACATTTACTAAGATTGACTTGAGGTCACGCTACCACCAAATCAAGATGAAAGAAGGTGATGAATACAAGATGGCTTTTAGAATAGAAAGGGATATCTACCACTTCTTGGTTATGCCATTTGGGCTTTCCAATGCACATGTTATTTTCAAGGCTCTTATGAACAAGGTTTTACATCCATTCTTTTATAAATTTATCTTGGTATTCTTTGATGGCAATCTCATATACAACAAGAATAGAGAGAATCTATGTTGATGCTAGGGCTATTCTATGCCAAGAACATGGTGTTATTACCAATGAAAGTAGGAAGTTGGACAAAGAAAGGAACTCCTGTCTATGAGTAAGAAATGTTAGTCATACTTCATGCCAATAAGAAGTAGCTTCACTACATTTATGATGGAAACCATTTCAAAGTTATAAGTGATCACAGAGTGTTGAAGTATTTTCTTTCACAGCCTAACTTATCTCCTAAGCAAAGAAGGTGGTTAGCCACATTATAGGGATATGACTTTGAGATTCTTATATGGCAAGAAAGGATAATGTAGTGGCAAATCCATTATCTAGGATGTGGGCATGTTCTGTCTCTACTATTTCTACACTCTACAAAGATTGAATCCAAGACATACAAGAAGAATATTTGTTAGATGAGCAAACATCCAACATTATGAAGAAATTACAACAAGGCAATGAATATGAATTTGCCAATTCCAAGTGGTAGAATGGATCTCTTTGGTTCAAAGGCAAAGTACATTTGACTCCTCAGACATCTTTTAAGCAAAGGAACTTATAGAAGATGCATGTGATTTGTTTAAAACGTTTGATAAATTTCATAAATGCTTTTATTGGAAAGGACTTTGGAAAGATGTCAAAGAATATGTGATGAAGTGTTTACCATGCCAACAGAATAAAGATTCCAATTTGTTGGCTAGTGGTCTACTTCAGCCATTATCCATTCCACATGGTAAATGGAATTATATAAGCATGGACTTTATTTCAAGATTACCTACCACTAAGTAGGATTGGAATAGTATTTTTGTTGTGGTTGATTGTCTTACCAAATTAGTCTATTTTATATCCACCAAAGTTTAATATTAAGCCCGGATCAATTCATGGAATGAATTTTCAGACTTCATGGTTTACCTAAAAACATTGATTCTGATAGAGATACAAAATTTATGGAGAAATTTTGGAAAAGCCTTTTTATTTCCATGGGAACAATTTTAACTCCAAGTACAACTTACCACCTACAAATAGATGGTCAAACTAAAAGAGTCAACAAGTGATTAGAAGTCTACTTGTGACACTTTTGCCATGACACACAAAATATATAGGATCATTGGATTCATCTTGCGGAGTTTTGTTACAACAACACATATCACATAAGTATAGGCATGCCAACCTTTGATGCTTTATATGGCTATAAGGTTCAAGTACCTTCAACATTGTTTGATGATAAAGTGAATTTTCTTACTAAGGAAAAGCTAGAAAAGATGGAGGCCCTAATGAAGCAATGTAAGGAAAATATTTGAAAAACACAAGAGACTATGAAATCTTATGCTGATGATAAGTGAAAGCATGTGGACCTGTTATGCTTTTCTTAAAGGTGGACATAACAAGCTTGCTCATTGCTATTATGGTCCATATCAAATTTCAAGAAAAGTTGGAAATCTTGTCTACCAACTTGATTTGCCTTCAACTATCCATATTCACAATGTTTTCCATGTCTCTCAGCTCAAAAAGTATATTGGCCATGATATTCAAGTTCTTGAAGAACTACCTCCCCTTGATGAGAATGGGTTAATCATCTCTAAACCTGAGAGGATTGTTGGCAAGTAGGAGAAGGTTCTAAGAAATTGTATTATCATGGAATATCTTATTAAATGGAAGGGATTGCCTATGAAAGAATCTTCACAGCAGCATGCTTCATATTTGGAACAATTTCCATGGCTTCTCCAAGAGGATACTAGCTCATTAAACAATGGACAAATTCCTATATAAAATTTGTGCATTCAAAATAATTGATATACTAATGTCAAAATTGTATTTCGAAGGCATTGATGGATACCTACTGAAGTATACTTCATTTCTATACCTCGTATATACCAATCCAATATATATATCCAAAGTTATGGGTCATTTTCTATAGCTACCCCGTTCAAGTTAGAATTTCAAGAATTCACTATTAGATCTTGAAGGTTTCACAAGGCTACTATATCATTGGGTCTTCTCTATTAAGTTCTACAATTAATTTACCTTTCATGTCTACAAGTTTTGAGGACAAAACTTCCAGTTAGGGATGGTCAATGAGTCTTCCTCTTCTCTTGGTCTAGGTTTAGGCTCTATTTATGTGGCCCCAACAATGTGTGCATTGTAAACATCTTTTAACAAATTTGTAAACTTCTCCATTTCTTGGAGCTTGAGGATTCTTGTCTTCCCCACCAGCATTGAGGGTGAATACTAATGCCAGGAGGTATATTCCACGGTGGATTCCATGAGGTTTTGCAGTGGATTCCTTAAAATTTTATTTCTTACCAGTGGTGCACAGATCGGACGCCGTATGCGCGCGTAGTGAGCGTCAGAAGGTCCCCAAGAACAAAAAAACTCTACTTTTGCACAAAAAACAAGGAAGAAAGCTTGCACGACATGAAGCAAGAGACTAATTGGGTGCAATCTCCCCCCATGCCTTGTGTGAGTGCTCCACAAAGCATGTATTTTATATATTATTCATCTTCAAGCTCAAAAAATAGCCCAATTTACAATTAGCATGCTTTAGCTTTTGTGTTTGCTTTTGTGCCACTAAAGAATTAAAGCTATTGGGCGCCCAAGGAGTCAGGCAATACCCAAATATAATGTCCAATACAAATATTTAAATCGTGCACCCATGCACATACAAAAATAATAAATAAATATAAAGCATTTTAATAAATATGTGCGTCAAAATTATGGACGCTATGCCTAAGATACGCGCCCATCAAAAATTGATGATAATTTGAATACACATTATCCTCCAATGCTTCCCAATGCCACCGTTGCTTGCTCTACACATCAACGGAAGCATTCACAATTGTTAGAAAAATAATACAATTAAACCGACAAAAGTGAATACCTAGCAATCTTCAGCTACAAAAATAAATTGGTTAGAACTCAATCCTAACCTTAATTTATTACGAGTGCGCACTCTAAACTCATAAATATTTATTAATTTAAATATGTATTTTGTGGAATCACCTGCTATGGAATCACCCACTTACACATTAAATTAACAAAACACCCGAAAAGGATAGGCGTCCCCATCGACTTTTCGCACAAAGAATCCACCTTGTGTATGAGCCCCGATATGAAATCCACTGCAAAACCTCACGGAATCCACCATGGTGAAAAGGATAGGCGTCCCCATCGACTTTTCGCACAAAGAATCCACCTTGTGTATGAGCCCCGATAATAAAATTTTACGAAATCCACCGTAAAACCTCACAGAATCCACCGTGGAATATGCCTCCTGGCATCATACCCCCAAGGTGGGATAGCAATTGTCCTCAATTGCTATTAGCTCAATGTGGAGCGAACAATGTGGGAAAAGCATTTAGGTCTCTAGCGTGCATCCATTGGGCCTCTTCAACAGGATGATTTTTAAACTTGAACAAATATCTAGAATATCTACGGCCAGTTCTAGTGGTCATAAAGTCAGTATCTATAATAGTTTAAGGCTTTAGGATTTCAATTTCTTCGTCTAGCAAAGGAGGGTTTTCATAGACAGGGTGTACAGGTAGTTGTCCTCTAAAAGGTCGTAATAAACTGATATGGAAGGTGTTGTGGATTTTCCAATGTTGTGGTAATTTTAATTTAAATGCATTGTCATTGATTTTGTGTATGATCTTGAATGGTCCATAAAATCTAGGTGCTAATTTGACAACGCGGTGTTTATCTACACTTTGTAATCTTCGTTTTTCAATTCGTAACCAAATATAATCATCAACTTTAAAACTCATAGCTTTTCTTTTCTTGTTTGCTTGTTTTGTGTATGATTGCTGGGCTTTGGCTATCATATCTTTAACTTCATCAAAAATAGTAGCATGCATGTTAGTAATATCATCAGCAGTTTGAATTTTGTTTGATAATGATGTAACAGGTGTAGGTAATCGATATCCATAAATAATTTCAAATGGTGCTTTCTTTGTAACTGTATGTGGTGTGTTATTATATGCAAACTGAAGTAAATGTAGATATGTATCCCATGTGTGTGGTTTTGAAATTGTGTAAGCACGCAAAAGATCTAAAATGGTACTGTTAGTAGCTTCTGTTTGACCATTTGTTTCAGGATAAAATGTAGATGAAAAATCAATATTTGTACCTAAGTTAGAAAGCAAAGTAACCCAAAAATTATTGTAGAATCTAGAATCACAATAAAAAATAATGGCTTTTGGTAAACCATGGTTAGTGAAAACAGTTTTCAAAAATAATTGAGCAGCTTGAGATATAGTCAAGGTTTTCTTGCATGGAATAAAATATGCTTGTTTGCTAAACATATATACAATAGTCCAAATCATATCATGATTAGTTTTAGTGTCAGGTAGACCAATGATAAAATCCATTGAAATCTGTTCCCATGGTCGTGATGGAATGGATAAGGGCAGTAGTAAACCATATTGTTTACCATGGTGTCTTTTTACTCATTGACAAATTAGGCATTCAGATACAAAATTAGATACATCAGTGTCCATATGTGGCCAATAAAAATCTTCAATCAATGTACGCAAAGTAGATATAATTCCTCTATGACCTTGATATGGAGGACAATGAATTTCATGCAAAACAAATGATCGAAATGGAACTATCACACATAATCTTTTTTCATAAAACATAAATCCATTAGTGTAAGACAATGAATCAATAGGAATCCAATTATTTGCAACTAATTTATTCCAATCAGCTTGAAAAGTAGAATCTTGGTGATAAGTATCTTTCATAGGAATAAGGGTATCAAATAATATCACATAAATATTTTGAATTGTCAGTCTTCTACTCAAAGCATCAGCAACAACATTCTCTTTTCCAGGTTGATATTGTATAAGGGGATGAAAACTTTGAATAAAAGCAGCCCATTTAATGTGCCAGTCAGATATTTGTGGTTGACTAAGGAGATGTCTAATGCTTTGTTGGTCAGTTTTGATCATGAATTTAAATCCCATTAAATAATGTTTTCATTAACGTAAGGCTTGTACTACGGCTAGCAATTCCTTGTCATAGGTAGAATATTTAAGTTCAGTTGGTTTGAGTTTGCAGCTAGAGTAAGCTATGGGATGAGAATCTTACATAAGGATTGCTCCTATTCCAAATCCACTAGCGTCAGTAACTACTAAGAAAAATGGTCTATTGAAGTCAGGTAATTGTAATACAAGAGCATGAGTTAAAGCATGTTTCAGCAAATCAAAGGACTTTTGTTGATTGTCAAACCAATTATACACGATATCCTTCTTTAAGAGTTTTGTCAAAGGTAATGCAAGTAATGAGAAATTCCTCACAAATTTTCTGTAAAAGCTAGCAATACCTAGAAAAGAACATAATTCATGCACATTTTTTGGTATCAGCCAATTTAAAATTGCTTCTATTTTTTTAGGGTCGACTTTAATACCTTCTGATGAAATAATATGTCCTAAATATTCAATTTCTGTTTGGAAGAATTCACTCTTTTCTGGATTAGCATATACTTGATTGTCTTTTAATAACTTAAAAACCAAAGACAAATGTTCATAATGCTCATTCTCATTTTTACTAAAAACTAATATGTCATCAAAGAAAACAATGACACAATGCTAATGTTTCAAAAATATGTGATTCATCATACGACTGAATGTGGCTGGTGCATTAGTTAAACCGAAAGGCATAACCAAGAATTCATAGTGTCCAAATTGTGTTCTAAATGCAGTTTTGAATATATCAGATTTGTCCAACCTTACTTGATGATATCTAGATTTAAGATCTATCTTACTGAATATGGCAAATCCTTGTAACTTGTCCATAAGATCATCTACCCTAGGAATCGGATATATATTCTTAACAGTAATTTTATTTAGGGCACGATAATCAATGCACATGCGATAGGTATTATTTTTCTTCTTCACTAATAAGACAGGTGCACCAAATGGAGAGCTACTAGGTCTAATCAATCCTCTGTTAAGCAATTCGTCTATTTGGTTTTGAATTTCTTTCTGTTCAATTTGGTTATGTCTATATGGTGCTTTACATGGTGGTTGTGTTCCAGGAATTAAATCTATCTTATGATCTTCAGGACGTGCAGGTGGTAATCCAGGTGGTAAATTAGTAGCAAAACAATCTTGGAATTGGGAAAGAAATTGTGTATGCTTAGAATGCATCTAGTTTTCTTTAGCTTAAATTTCATTCACCCATATTAAATAGGATTTGCTACTTTTACATAATGCACGTTTAGCCTGAGTATGAGTAAGCAATGGAAAATTATTGGAAGTATGCATACCATGCAGCATGATTTGTTTTCCTTGAAAATAAATTTTAATTGAATGCGTAGAATAATCTATGTCAGGATTGTATTGATGACGCCAGGGCATTCCTAAGATAATGTCACTAAACTGCAAAGGTACAACTAAAAAATTTATACATTCAGTATAATCACCAATTTTAATTTTTAAATTATGCACCTCTTGTGTTCCATTATATCTCGTACCTAGGAATGCAGCCTTGATGCGATAATGTGTAGAAACAGTATGTAAATTCAATTCTTTGACCAATTTTGCAGAAATAAAATCGTGTGTGCTCCCATCATCATGTAAAATAGTCTTTTCTTTACCATGCATAAAACATTTCATTGTTAATAAGGAATGGGGAGTTGGCATACCTGGCAAAGTATCAGAAGTAGTACCAATATCGTCATCTTCTTTCGTAAAATCCAGCATCTCTTCACGTTCTTTATCTTCTATTGCTCCCAGATAATTGATATGAACAGATGGCTTTTTGGATTGACAATTGGCTGCTAGATGTCCAGGTTGATGACATTTGTAACAAACTATGGGTTTTGCTTTAGATGCATTATTGATAATGGCAGGAAGTTTAGGAATGTTGGGATTTGATTGTAGAGATGGCTTAAGGTTTGGATTTGTGTTTGATGGCAAAACAGGTGGTTGTGTCCAAGATTTACGGAATGAAGATGGAAGAAAACGACTTTGATTAAATCTTCAAAAATTTAAATTGAATTGTTTGGAACCAAAGTTACCATTAGTTGGAAATTGTTGTGGTAGCTTATCTCGTCCGCAAATTTTGTCTTCAGTGTCATGGGCCAAATAAATTGCATCTTCAAGGGTTGTTGGCTTGAACATATTGACCTCCGCATAAAAATGTCCAAGTAAACCAGACATAAACTTGCGTTTATGAGTTGCTTCAGGTACATCTTCGAGCATTCGTAGTTGCAGTAAAGCATTCCAGAAATGTTCAGTATATTGTGAAATAGGTTCGCGATCCCTTTGTTGTAGAAGATCCCATTGTTTGATTGCTTTTTCGTAGAATTGAGGTGGAAGGAAATTCTGCAAAAATTTCTTTTGGAAAATCTCCCAGGTAGTGGGACAATCAACGCTTTTGCGGACCACAGTCCACTATAAGGATGCTTGATTAACTAAATGGTTAGTGACACATTTAATTTTGTCTTTCTCAACATATGATTCTTCATGGAAATAATCATCAAATTGACTGATAAAAGCAAGTGTGAGTGTGTGAGGTCTTTTGGAATTTTGCAGGATGTTCGATCAAACCATGGAAGATTTTATGGCTGAAGGTGACCTACTCGACCAACGATGGAGCAAAAACTGGATTTGATTATGATGCAGCTTCAAGAGTAACGAAGAGCACATCAAACTTTGCAAGCTCAACTGGCCAATCTGCAACGATCTACCGCCGACCAAGATGGACCGCAATCTGAAGATCTTATACGACGTACGATCGATACAACACTTGAAGCACAATCTATTCGGAAAGAAAAAAAGATAAGTAAAAGAAATTTCAAATTTTGTACTTTCAATGGGTCACGCGATGGAAAGGTTGTACTTGCTTTTATCAGTCAATTTGATGATTATTTCCATGAAGAACAGTATGCTGAGAAAGACAAAATTAAGTGTGTCACTAACCATCTAGTGGACCGAGCATCCCTATGGTGGACTGTTATCCGCAAGAGCATCAATTGTCCTACTACTTGGGAGACTTTCCAAAAGAAAATTTTGCAGAATTTCCTTCCACCCCAATTCCATGAAAAAGCTATCAAACAATGGGATCTTCCACAACAAAGGGATCGTGAGCCTATTTCACAATATACTGAGCGTTTCTGGAATGCTTTATTGCAACTACGAATGCTTGAAGATGTACCTGAGGCAACCCATAAACGCAAGTTTATGTCTGGCTTACTTGGACATTTTTATGCGAAGGTCAATATGTTCAAGCCAATGACTCTCGGAAATGCAATTTCCTTGGCCCATGACACTAAAGACAAAATTCGAGAACGAGAGAAGCAACCACAACAATTCGAGAACGAGAGAAGAGATCACAACAATTTCAAACTAATGGTAACTTTGGTTCAAAACAATTCAATTCAAATTTTCGAAGATTCAATCAAAACCATTTCCTTCCATCTTCATTCCGTAAATCTTGGACACGACCACCTGCTTTACCATCAGACACAAATCCAAACCCTAAGCCATCTCCCCAGCCAAATCCTAACATTCCTAAACTTTCTGCTATTACCAATAATGTATCGAAAGCCAAACCCATAGTTTACAAATGTCATCAACTTGGACATCTAGCGGCGAATTGTTAATCCAAAAAGCCAACTGTTCATATCAATTATTTGGGAGCGACAGAAGATGAAGACCATGAAGAAATGCCAGATTTCATGGAAGACGATGACGATATTGGTACTACTTCAGATACTTTACCAGGTATGCCAAATCCCCATTCTTTATTAATGATGAAATGTCTTGTGCATGGTAAAGAAAAGACTGTTTTACATGATGATGAGAGCACACACGACTTTATTTTTGCAAAATTGGTCAAAGAATTGAATGTGCATACTGTTTCTACATATTATCTCATTAAGGCTGCATTCTTAGGCACTAGATACAATGGAACACAAGAAGTGCATGACTTATAAATTAAAATTGGTGATTATGTTGAACGTAAAAAATTATTAGTTGTGCTTTTGCAATCTAGTGACATTATCTTAGGAATGCCTTGGCGTCATCAGTACAATCCTGATATAGATTATTCCATGCATTCAATAAAGATTCATTCTAATGGGAAACAAATCACATTGCATGATATGCACACTTTTAATAATTTTCCATTGCTTAGCTATACTCAAGCTAAATGTGCATTACGAAAAGGTAGCATTTTTTGAAATTTAAAGGCAAGAGTACCTTGTCAGCTTTAAAAATAAAACACGCAAAAGGTACATTTAGAATTGTTCAAGTGGCAAGCAACCAACTTAGATGTCTTAGGGGAGAATTGATAAATACAGGAAAATTGAGCAACACCAGGTTAGCATTTTTGTCCCTTCCCCCACCCTTGAAGGATAGGATCGTCCTTTGGTGCATCATAATAAGCGGCATCTCATAGGGGAGAAACTAGGCAAGAGGGGCCTCACCTTTGTCAATTGTAGTTGTGGTGAGTTGAAGACCTTTAGATATCTATTCTAGGATGGGTGCTATTCCAATTTGAATTGGCAAAAAGTCATTAGTCATATAGTGGCCAAAGTGAACGAGGAGTACTTGTTGGAATATACATTTTGGGGATATGCAAGAACAAGGATCTTATCAATGAGCTATAGTTTGAGCTCATTGGGTTATTTTATGCCATGGAGAGAAAGTTGAATAACCCTCTTAGAGGAAAATAGCATTTAAAAGCCAAATGTTTTTAGTGCTGGTATCCAAGTTAGACAAATCCAAAAGGTATGTGATTCCAAATTGTCATCTAGATTAGGTTGGGACTTTTGGGTTGAGGCCTTGTATCCTTACTACTGATATATCTCCTATCGATTCTTATCTAATATTTGAAGGTAGGTGGCCCCTTTGTGGGTTTGTTGTGGTGCGTGGGTCTAAAGCTGATTACACATGGCCATTCCCCTGCTTGATCATATTAAAAAACTAAGAAATTGGGTGTGAATTCTTTACGCACAAAGCCAACAAAAGCTTTCAAAAAGGCGATTTGTGCCTTAGTGGTTGAGGGCCAATAGTCCTCCATACTAATGGTGGGAGTTTAAGTCTTAGTTAATGCGTCTTTTTTAAAATGAGGAAATTGTATATCTTTATTTGACTTGGGTGATGCACTTGGGTGGGGGTAGGGTAAAGGGGCCAATAGATTGCCATCTAACAATCCTCCATTATATATATTTTTTCCAAGTGAGTTACCTAAATGTTTTTTAATGGTCAAACTATTTATATTATATAGAGCTCAAAGAAAAATTATTAGGACATTTTGATATTTTTATCAAGTAGCCTTGGTTACAAATGAAAGGTTCACAAAAGATGGACAGTGAGGGGCCAATAGAGTGAGACTCGAGGATGCATTACTTTAGGGTTTTACAAAATCTAAAATAAAAAAAAATTACATGGCTCAATTGTTTGACTTAAGGTAATCTCATTTGTAATTTTAAAAAATTCATATTATATTGTTAAGTGGCTAAAAAAGTTACATCTTTTTTGTAAAATTGTCACTCAATTGGGGTGGGGTATGTTTTCCTTTTGGAAGATACTACTTTATTGGCCCCTTTACCCTATTGCTTGTGTAGATTTGTTGGAGGCTTGAAAGATGCGAAAGCAACACTTTTTTAACATGTGGCATTGTGCCTCTCTCAAGTGTTGCTGTTTGGGGGCGGTTTCTTGGTGTGTACAATGCAACCAGCCTAAATTTAAAGAAAAAATTTGTAAGTTGAAGGTTCGCCGTGCAAAAGGAGTTTCCTTAAAACAATAAGTGTCCACGTAGTCCACGTATGCCATTATCCATAGATGAAGATGATTATGGTTTCTTGTAAGTTGTAGGTACCTTAAGGTGTTATTTTCAAATAAATAAATTGGTAAATACAGAGGAATCAACCGGTTACCGCATGCTTATTTATATGTTATGTTGTGAGTGACGCTGACACTTGTTTGCTGCTCCAGGACTTCAGGAGGCACAGCACGTCTTCCGTCGAATGTCCAAAAGCGACCAGGCAGAAGAAGAGAGGGTGCATTACATCCTGATGCTCATTGGGCCCGTCCCTCAGGGTGTGCCACTGTGCTGTAGTATCGCGCAGCAGGAAGCACTGAGCAGTAGGTAAATGTTGTTTTTTGAGTCTGCCATTGTGTCTTCTCCTGCTGATCTTTTCAAAGAACTCGTGGTTCCTTATTTTTGGTGCTCTCTCTCTCTCTCTCTCTCTCTCTGTCTCACTCAGTGTAGCATCGGCAGCAGCTGCTTCCCTTGAGGCTACCAGCATAGGGTGAGGACTCGCGAGTCACAAGCTTACGGATGATGATGCTTCTGTAACGGTAGCAAAATCTTGTTTGTTTTCCTCCTTTCTCTGCTTTGAAATGTTTAACCCATATGTATTTTTAAGGGCCCCTTCTCCTCCTCGTCCTCCTCCTCTTCATCATGATCATCATTCTGACGCTTCTCATATCCTCTTTCTCTGGATGTGATAAGCGATGCGCTGAGAAAATCATTGTTGGGATTCTTTCGTCAGCATACGCTTTCCTTTGATGCGGTAAGTAAGGCCAATGCACAGTTCTCCTCTAGGTCTTGCAAATGTCAAGTGAGATACACACACCTTGGTCTTATTGAAACCATGGCGTCTTGCCTCATTAGTGACAAAGAAAAAAAGGCTTCTTGACAAAGGCTTTCTAAGGAAAAAATGCAAAAGCATTAATACAATTAGTAAAGCGCATCCATACGAGAGACGCATCGAACTTACCTGCATGGTAACTATCATATAAAGAGTCATCCTGCTGTAATATAAAGATTGTTGCAAGGGTACCGAGAGCAGCTCTAGGTTTTAAACGATTGAATGCCGAAGAACTCGCAATACCGAATAGTGAAAGTAGCTGTAGGTCTGAAATGATTGAATGCATGCATGCATCGTTTTGTTGGGTGGTACTTGTTTCGAGGGCTATTGCCTTTGTACATTCATGACTAGGAGCCTATTCCAATGCTGAGTAAAAAGCATAAAGAGAACATAAAGAGATATTCGGCTCACCTCCCAGCTATAGAGCCAAACAGGCTCACCCCTTGACCAGCAGCATTTTGGGCCACTTGGTCCGGATATAATCATTAAGAAGTGGATTTATTTTGGGTTATTGCTGATATTTCAAGACATGGCATTTTTGTAGAATATCTATATACGCCATCAAGAGTCTAGCTATCGGAGACTCGTTCAGCATCCTTTGACAGTCGCCCCTACAACAGCTGTTAGTCAATCAACCATGGTTCCAGGAGGAAGATAGGCAAAGTGAGGAGAGATGTTCCCACACTGTCTACTTCCTTGGAGACCTTGATTGCTTGCACGATAAATGCAAGACCTCGGAGGTTCAAATTCTAGGTACTTCATTTCTTTTTATGCAGGACAATGTTTGATGATTTTTTGTAAATGCTTGAATCGTTGTGTTGGTGATACCTCGCTAGAATATCCTCGAGTAAATTTTATGCTTGTGTAGATGGACCTATGCATTGGACACCTTAGCATACACTATGCTTTGGCCTTGGACACTTGGTACTTTTGTTGGCCACACAATGAATCCTTTTGTGGATGAATATGTGTGTGTACTCGTAGTGTCCAAAAGTTGGGCTTATCATCCTTTGCAAATTCCTGATGGACTTGTACATCCATGGAGTTTTAAGGAGGGTTGCCTTGTATAGCCATGGCTATGATGCAGTTTGGGTCTTGATTGACTGAGACCTATAGATGATGCATTCATTTCAGCAATGAAAAATTGTCCAAAGCCATGAATTGGCTTATCTGTTGTCAAGTTTTGATACTTCTGGTTTGTCCCCTGAATTCAACCATGATTATTAGTTTGTTGGTAATTTTGGCAATTGGTCTTCTGACATTTGGAGGCTTGCTTGTGTGTGAGTGCACAATAGAAGCAGATGATGGACACGGAAAGAGAAGGGAAGAGAGACAAAGGGAACGTAGGAAGAGAAGGAACAAATCTGCACTGATAGGAAAGCTGAATACAATGCTGCTACAATCAGCTCTTGCATGCAGTTTGTGTCAATGAGGGTGCTAGCATGCAGCAGAAGAGATGAGGAATGCAATCAATGAGAGAGAAGGTAGAGATGGCTAAATTTGGCAAAGATAGGACAGCAAAAGCAGCTGATGCCTAAATAGGCAAACCCACGGGAATTGGCCATCTGGCTGTCCAATGTGGCAAAATACTGAAAAGTTGGACCTGCTGTCCTAATGCGAATGTAGCAACCCAGGCCACCATGTGGCAGACCTGCAAATGCACCATAAAATAGGCAGGCTGATGTCCATGAATAGGTTGGAAATAATCAATGTGAACATGCTAGAGTCGGTTGGTGCAAATGCTCTCTAGTATGCTTCTAATGTGCTTGAAATGAGCATGCTTGACACACGAGAATGAATGATGGACAAAGACTGTGACAACTCCCAAAATACTTGTTTGACTAATATTGAGATTCACAAATAGAAGTGGTACTTGTTACATAATTTGCTTGGTGAAATTATTAGTGATTGTCTTTATAGCTCACTAGCCATTTTTGGCAAATGGATATTTGTATATGGAGTGTAATTTTTCTTTGTTGTTTGTGAAGTATCTCAAGGTTGATGGGTAAATCGAAATGAATCATCACTGACACCACACAACAAAAAAAAGGACCTTATATATTTGCATAGTCAATTATTTTTGGTGGACCTAAGCCAACATTCCTTTTGGGAAAAGTATGTTAATGATCCAATTTAACACTAATTACAGCTAGCATAAAATTCATGTAAACTGAACTGCAAATGTTACCAATCAATCTTTAATAATAGAATCCAAGTCGGGTCTAAAAACTAGCGCCCCTTGGAGTATTTCTTTAGCTTGTGTTGCTAAAGATTGAATTGCATTGAGATTGAGCATGATCTCCTGTACGGGCTGGGATTGAAGCCGTGATGGGGAAATGATAAAGAATGAATGAGAGAGTAAGTGTGGAGTAAAGATGGATGAATGCCTATGCTCTATTTATCAGCATAGAGAGTCACTAAACTCTCTAGGGTGGTCCCTCGACCCTCTTAGCGCCCCGACACTAGTAAATTATGCAAATAAAGCCATTTTGGGGCTGTTAATGGAAACCAAAATAGAAATCAATGGAATACAATGCACTTAATGACTTTGATACCTCAACATAAGATACCTTATGTATCACATATCTTGATGGTTGTGATGTAATTCTTGGTATGCCTTGGAATTATAAGGTAGGTTTTGCATCTTTTTTGAGAGAAAGAAGTTAGAATTCACCAACAAAGGCAAGAAGTAAGAGATCCAAGCTAGACTAACTAGAGACACCATACCTATGGTAAGCTATATGTAGGTCTCGAGCAATTAAGGATTGTGTTCAATTTTGTTTGCTTAAAGACAATGATACGAAAGATAATACAAATATTGAAAACCAAGAGCAACTTAAACTCGTGGAAAAGTATAAATATTGTTTTCGAAAGATTTTCCTTATCAACTTCCCCTAGAAAGGCCGGAAGACCACCACATTGATATTAGTCCAAGCAACTCTCCTCCCAATATAGCACCATACAATGTGAGCTGCCCTCAACAAGAAATTAGAAAGCAACTCGAAGACCTACTCAACCGTGGGCTAATTAGGCCAAGTAGCTCACCATTTTGTTCATCAGTTCTTTTTGTTTAGAAGAAGGATGACACATTTAGAGTGTGCATTGACTATTGAGCCCTCAACAAATCAGCATGAAGAATCGACTTTCGATTCCTAGAATTGATGACATTTTGGATTGTCCAGGAGGCTTTGTCAGAGTGCAACGATGTGGAAGCATATGACTAGATCGAAAGAAAAGAGTGAACATAGAGAGAGAGAGAGAGAGAGAGAGAGAGAGAGAGAGAGAGAGAGAGAGAGAGAGTTTTACGAAAAAGAGAGAGAGAGAGAGAGAGAGAGTTTTACGAAAAAGAGAGAGAGAGAGAGAGAGAGAGAGAGAGAGAGAGAGAGAGAGAGAGGATTGTTGAAGATTGTAAAGAATGAATGCTGAATATAGAAGGCAGAAACTTATACAATGGGAAGCATATGACTAGATTGAAAGAAAAGAGTGAACATGGAGAGAGAGAGAGAGAGAGAGAGAGAGAGAGAGAGAGAGAGAGAGGATTGCTGAAGATTGCAAAGAATGAATGCTGAATATAGAAGGCAGAAACTTATACAATGGGTTGTGGAAGTATGAACAACTGAAGATATTTGAAGGAGTGATTATATCTGATGTGGAGAGTGTGTTTGTATTTACAATTCTTGATGCGTTGTCTGTACTTTTGAAGTGTTATTATGGTGTTAGTAGTCAAGTTTATCAAAGACTAGTTAGTAGATGGATGCGCTTGTATATACCATGTTCCACAGAGAGTTGCCCATAAGAGTGTGATGCTATACCTTGCTTTGAGCTACAAGGGGTGTTGTAGTTATTTGTATGTGTATTGAGCTATACATTGGCCTTACTCTATGTTTTTCTTGTCTTGATGAGTTGCTTGTTTTGCATTGAATTAGGGTTTTGTGGGCGTGCTAGTCTAAGGTAGTGTTCTCTCTTCTCTTTCTTTTTTAGCCTCACATTGCCTTGATGAGTTGCGTGTTTTGCATTGAATTAGGGTTTTGTGGGTGTGCTAGTCTAAGGTAGTGTTCTCTCTTCTCTTTCTTTTTTAGCCTCACATTGCCTTTCTTGGGTTCTCTCATCTTCTATTGAGTTGTGTGCATCAAGACTATGAGTCTTGCGTGCAAGTAGATGGGGCATATTGCTAAGAATTACCCCAAGAAGCCTAACTTGAAAGGTGAAATTTTGAGAGTGCACAATGGAAGAGGAACAACGACATAGATAGAAAAAGAGAAGAGAAAAGGTTGTAGAAATGAAAGAGAAATTCGCTCTGAATCTTGAAAGAATGCTAAATACAATGATGGATTGGTCAATCCTTGCAAGAGGCCCAAAGCATTAGTGAGGGCACTGGATTTGTTAGTAGTCATGTTTGTCATGCACTATCACATCTTGTTTGTGACCCTCAGTTTGAACGAGACAGGGACATTAGGAGCTCTAACATGTCTATTGTGTGCTTTGATGGAGGAGGTAGCTCTATTCAGAGCATGCATTTCTTTTCTTAGTTAGTTTAGATGTGCATTTCTTGGTTTTGCCAAGCATCTATGAGCTTGTGTAGCTTCTATAAGATGCGATTTGCCCTTTGTGCCCTTGTCTGCATTTTCCCTTAGCCATGTTAGCATTTTCCGCATTTATTGGTGTTCCTTGGTCAGATTTAGCTGGCTGATTGCCACATTTAGTGGCTCAGCTGGTTGATTGGCCAGTTTGGGGCATTTCAAATACATATAGCTGGTTCCACTTGGTCGGACATAGGATCAATACCAACAAATCCAGAGACCATGAGATTCAAGCACTTGCTACACGAAGTTTGACCAAGTGGTGAAATTTGACTCATTATAACAAGTTTTATCCATGAAGGCATTCTTGGCCATTGCAATAGGAGTGATAGTGCTTGGAGATGGAAGTGGTGTGTAATGGGGGTAAGGTGGATACGGGGAATAAGATGGAGGAGTGGAGTACACCTAGGAAGAAATCCCAGAGTGTCCACCATGCATATGAGGAGTATGCATAATGTTTCCAAATGTGGGAATGGGCATGCTAATCTCATGAGGAGCTCAGGGTGGAGGGATAGGGATATGTGGAGCAAAGGATGGAAATCCCTGTATAGGAGTGACCCAAGGCATGTGTGATGATAGTCCATAAGCAGAGGATGGAAATTGTGTTTGAAAGGTCATGTGGGAGGGGAGGGTTTATGAGTGTTCGGGGATAGTGAGGGAGATGCCCATTAGAGCCGTCCCAAAGTGTAAGGATGTGGTAAAGTGGGGGTATGTGGAAGATACAGTGTTAAAGGTTGGCATTCTCCCTAATGATACACTAGGAGGTGAAGTGAATGGAGGGTAGGTGGATGCTGGGATGCGGAATGAAAAAGTGCTAGGAGCTGAGATGGAAGATCCAACCCCTAGCGTGCTTTGAGTGGAAGTGGATTGTAATCCAAGGAAGGAAGATATGAGGAGATTAGAATGTGGGGAAGATAGTGGTGGGATGGGAGGGAGTTGAGAAGTGTGGTTTACTTGCTTAAATGAAACAGATGGTAGAGATATACTTGATGAAGGATATTTGCTTCAGGAGAGCCTCCTCTATTAAAGTTAACATACTGAAAACTATTTGGATCTTGCATACCAAAAGGAGAAACAGAAAAGGGGTTTAGCTCATATGACTCAAAAGGGTTATATAAACCTGACATAAGGCTTGGCTGTGATGAAGATGGATCACCAAACACGTCGAATGTCGTGGTTCCTCCAAGATTAGGGAGATAGCCAGTCTCACCAATCAATCTAGATGGAATAGTAGCACTCGTTGGATGAAGGGGATAGCGTGCAAAGAGAGTGTGAGACAGAAGCGAGAACAGCAGTGTCGAGAGTGAATGCAGAGATAGGTGAACCAGATTGCGATGGTACACAAAGAATAAAAGAATGTATTTATATGTTATGATACAATAAGGGTGTTTTCACACCCGTATATCTTTATACATAGAGACGAAGGGACTTTACACCCAACAACCTCCCACTTAAATGCTCGAAGTGGTACCTTTAAGCTAACCAACTTCCACTAAATGGATGCAATGCTCATGTTTAGCCTTTGCAAGACTCTTAGTGAGAACATCTGCAGCAGGGTTATCTTGAGTTTTGACCTTAGTTAGCATGACTAGACTATCATCCAAGACCTGTCGAATAAAGTGGTACCGAACATCTATGTGTTTGGTTCATGCATGGAACATGGCATTCTTAGCCAGACATACTACACTCTGGCTATCACAACCAAGCATTGGAGTACGTGAAGAAAGACCAAGATCCTTGACCAGACGGCCAAGCCAAATAGCTTCCTTAGAAGCTTTGGTGGCTGAAATATATTCAGCCTCTGTAGTACTCAGTGCCACAATTTTTTGCAACCTTGAACACCAAGAGATAGCCCCACCAGGCAATGTAAAGACATATCCATTGGTAGATTTCCTAGTGTCAAGATCTCTTGCCATGTCCGAATCACAAAATCCCTGCAACTCTAGTGTACCCTTTCCATAGGATATACACTTCTCTTGTGTACCTTTTAAGTATCTGAAGATACATTTCACAGCTTTCCTGTTGGCTATTTCGCTCACGCCTCACTTACGCCTACGCTCACATAGGAGTGTCGGTGATCAGTAGGACATTGGGGCACTTTTTACTCTCGGTAGGAGAGGTTTTTTCCCCTAGACTTATGGTATTATTTCGTATGTGCTTATGATACACACTTACGGGCACTTACCATGTTCAGGTATGAACACCCCCTACAACCCTAAGGTTTAAGGGTTGTACTTTGTACTTGCATTCTACACTCTTTCAGCATTTGCATTGGGTGTCGTGCTTCACTCTCAGACTGTCTACTGTTTTTTGTGCTGAGCTTCGATCTTGCCGTCCTCTCTCACATTTGGTATCAGAGCAGTAGTGGCTCTGCTCAGCTCAGCTCTGCTTCGCAGTTCTCTTCAGCTCAACCTTGCCCCAGGTTCAACACGACTTGTAGCAGTGGCCAGTGTTCTGCTCGTTAGCTCCTCCAACTCCTGCTGTGTGGACCTCAGGTATTTGACCCCTTTATGTTCATCTTGTGTCACATTTCTAGAGTCCCCTGCTAGTTTGTGGAGGCACCGCCAGCGTGAGCCCATCCGTCTAACATTAGGTGCTTGCCTCTTCTAGCCCGCCTGACGCCTTCCCTGTTAGAGATCATTGCCAGGCAGGCAGGATTGCCTGGGCTGCACAGTCGGACTGTGCAGTCGGACTGCCACGTGGCAGTCCGACTGCCTGCAGCCCAGTCTGCTGCATTTAATGCAGCCGACCTGCCCTATTTTCTGGCGCCCCATTTCAGGCAGTTTATTAATGTCACATTTCCTTCCCCTTAAGAATCGGTTTCGTCCTCGAAAACGATACTTGGAAGGTCTAACTGTAAATTGGGAAACCTTTTCTTTAAAGTACTTACTCGCTCCCATGTTGAGCTTTCTTCTGAACAATCTTTCCACTTAACCAAACATTCTTGATAAATAGTATTCCTTGTTCGCCTATTACGAACATTTAATATTCTTTTTGGTTCATGTGGATTAGATTGGTCATTTAATAGCTCCTCAATGTCATCATTTAAGATTAGATTATCCAAATCACCCAGCTTCTTCCTTAATTTACTTACATGAAAAACTGGATGTATTTTACTACCAGCAGGTAGTTGGAGCTTGTAAGCCAATTCTCCCACCTTTTTAAGTATTATGAAAGGACCACAGTACCTTGGTGAAAGCTTTGGACATTGTCCCTTTTTCATAGTTTTAGTTTGTTCAGGCACCTTAAGATAGACCAATTCTCCTTCTTCAAAGGAGATGTCTCTTCGGTGAGGATCTGCATATGTTCTAGCTCGATTTTGAGCCTTTTTAATATTTTCTCGAGCAAATTTTAACATACTATTCATATCCTCCAAAAAGTCTTTAGGTGCCTGAACCTTTTCCTTATGCAGTCCTACTGCAAAAGGAGCTCTGGGCTGAAACCCATACATTAACATAAATGGACTATATCCAGTGGAAGAGTGCTTGGCACTATTATATGCAAACTTTGCTATCGGTAAATACTCTTCCCAATTAGTTTGCCTTTTACTTACATATGCCCTAAGCATATCTTCAAGAATTTGGTTAACCCTTTCAGTTTGCCCATCTGTTTGCGGATGATCCGCCGTACTCGTGCTAAGTTTAGTATCCAATTTCCTAAATATCGCACGCCAAAATTGGCTATCAAATTTTCTATCCCGATCAGAAACTATATTTGCCGGAAGGCCATACAATCGGTATATGTTCTCTACGAACAATCTAGCCAATTCTGGTGTTTTAACATCAGTTGAAGTTGGAATGAACCTAGCCATTTTGGTTAATCTATCCACAATCACCCACACAGAGTCGTGCCCCCTCTGTGTTCTGGGTAAAGCAACAATAAAGTCCATGGAGATACTCTCCCATTTTCTCGAAGGAATCTCTAGTGGATGGAGAAGTCCTCCCATTTTCAATCTTTCAGCTTTATTAACCTGGCATTTATTACATTTGACCACATAGTCAAGGACGTCCCTATTCATTCCAGGCCAATAGAACTGCCTTTTAATAAGACTATAAGTCTTATTAACTCCTGGATGTCCCGCGCTAGGGGTATCATGACACTCAAAGAGTATCTGGCGCCTTATTTCTGTATCCTTCGGGACACATATCCTACCCTTATAGAGTAAATAACCACTATCAATGGTAAAATTCTTCCACTTGAATCTAGTTTGAGCAACGCCTGATGCTCCATTTCCTTGTTGAATATCCTCAGATATTCCTTCCTCAGTAGAAGCATTTTCATTTGGATCCCCATTTTTTATTGCTTCCCATATGTTGGAATATGCCGGATCAACCTGGCATTTCCCTTTTAAAGATTCAAGCAAGTTGGAAGTGAACTGAGTAAAACTCAATTCATTAATGATGGGCATTCTGCTGAGTGCATCAGCTACTATATTATACTTTCCTTTTCTATATCTTATCTCATAGTCGAACTCTTGAAGGAGTTCGGCCCATCTGGCTTTACGCCCGTGTAAATCCGGTTGATCATTAAGCCACTTAATGCTTTCATGATCCGATAAAATCAAAAGTTTGGCACCGTACAGATAGTGCCTCCATTTCTTCATTGCATGTACTATTGCATACAGCTCCCTCTCATAAACAGAATAATTCTGTTTTGCACGATCTAATTTCTTGCTTTCAAAAGCAATTGGTCGACCTTCTTGTAATAAGACCGCGCCTATCGCCTTATCACTGGCATCAGCTTCAACCACAAATGGTTTATTGGGATCCACTATTAATAATATTGGAGCTGTAGCAATAGCTACCTTAAGTTTTTGAAAACTTTCATTTTGGTCTGTTCCCCAATTAAAACTTTTTTCTTTCCCTTTAAGTTGGTCAGTCATTGGAATAGCTATTTTGGCATAATCTCGAATGAATCTACGATAAAATCCAGATAAACCTAGGAAGATCTGCAGCTCTTCCAGGCTCCTTGGAGATGGCCATTCAATAATTGCCCTTACTTTTTCTGGATCCATGTTGATTCCCTCTTTCGAGATAATATGCCCCAAATATTTGACCTCTTGTGCAAAGAATTCACATTTAGTTTTCTTCGCATAAAGGGAATGTGTTCTTAACAGTTGGAATACTAATCGTAAGTGTTCCAAATGTTCTTCTCTTGATTTACTAAAGATCAAGATATCATCCAAGAAGACTACTACAAAATGTCCTAGATAGGGCCGTAAAACACTATTCATCAGCTTCATAAAGGTAGCTGATGCATTAGTGAGGCCAAAAGGCATCACCAAAAAATCATAATGCCCGTATCTAATACGAAATGCTGTCTTGGGAACATCTTGTGCCTTAATTCTTACTTGATGATAGCCTGATTTTAAATCTATCTTTGTGAAGAATTTTGCCCTTTGTAATTGATCAAAAAGATCTTCCATTCTGGGCATAGGAAATTTATTCTTCACCGTTATTTTATTAAGTGCTCTATAGTCAACACAAAGTCGCATAGAACCATCTTTTTTCTTTACCAATAAAATTGGTGAAGCCCAAGGTGAATTACTGGGTTGTATAAACCCTTTATCAAGGTAATCCTTAATTTGTCTTTCAACTTCTTGATGCTGTGTTTCACTTAACCTATACGGTGGTTTAGAAATAGGGTGTGTATCCTTATTTGTGTCAATTGGGTGATCTATATCACCCCTATCTGGTGGAAGGCCACTTGGTAAATCAAATGGAAACACATCTTTAAAATCATCTAACAAACTACTTAATTCATTATTAACATTCAACTCACAAACATAAGAAAATTGTTGCTTTATATTACAGAGAGTAAAAGTGTTTTGTATAGGAAGAGACCATAACATATATACCTCACAAACTTCCTTCTTTATCAGCTTCTGAACTTCAGTAGAACACAGCAAAGGATTATCAGATACTTCATGTTCACCTTGAATGACAAAAGTCTTACCATCCCTTTCAAATTCCAGTGTATTATGATGGTAGCTACGTTTTAAGGATGGTTCCAATCCCCATAGCCACTCCCTCCCTAGAGCAATATCAACTCTTTCTATGTTCATAATTTGGAAATTAAGTTTATCTTTATATCCTTGAATCTCAATTTCCAAATTGGATACCATTGTATCCCATATTTTATTGTCTTGGCCTTGCATCATACGAACAACATATTGATGCCCACTCTTTTGTTGGGGAAGTTTCAATTTTTTGACAAGTGCATAATTAATAAAATTATGTGTAGCAGAGTCATGAATCATGACTCTAACTCTCTTTCAAGCTATCAATCCATGTACTCTAAGTAAATCATGTGGCCCAAAAGTAGGCTGCCACATAGAAGTTGACATACAACACTTGTGTTGTACATCCATGTGCAAGACCTCTAAAGATTTGTACTTTTCATGCCCCTTTAATTCAAAGGTCTGCACTACATGGATTTGTTTTTCTTTTCCCTTGCCCTTGTCCTTATCCTTTCCTTTATCTTCCCCCTTTTTCTTTTGAGGGCAATTCCAAGCAGCATGGTTAGGGGATAGGCAATTGAAACACAACTTTTCTTTTTTGGCCTTATCAAAGTCATCAGGACTTAACTTTGGCCTCACATATGGTTTCTTTTCAAAAGGTTGTTTTTTACCCTTAAAAAATGGCATTTTCCTTTTAAATTTGCCCACAAATTTTGAGGTTTCCAATTCCTTAGACTTGGGCTCCGTATGAGTGAGACTAGTGAGTGTACCTGGACGTATACTATCTTCATTGATTAATGCAAATTTAATTGTCTCTTCTAGCGTCTTAGGTGAACTCCTTTTTACTTCCTTTTTACAGGCTTTATCTAGTCCCCTAATGAATCCTCTTGTCTTTTGAAATTCATCTATTGCTTCCAATTTGAGGATTATCTCACGATATTCCTCCAAATATGTCAGCAGGGGTCTTCCCTTTTGTCTGACATAATCCCAATCTTTCCAATTTCTTTCCATTTCATTTTCAGGAAGGAATTTTTTCAAAAAGACGGATTCAAATTGAGCCCAAGTTTCAGATATTTTATTTGCCTCCTTTAAAGTTCGCCACCACTTATATGCTTTGGGTCCCAAAGTTAAACTAGCTTCCAGTGCTTGGAGATGTGGTGGGGTATTTTTAAGTTTATGTAAATCTTCCCATTTTTGGAGGAAATTAAAGATTGTATCTTTATTTCTATCTTTTTCCTCCCCGTGAAACTGAGGGGGTTTCATATCCTTTAAAACTGGATTATCCCTCAACTTATGGTGGGGTTCCTTAGGATCTCGCATAGTCACATCTAAATCTTTCGATGAAGATGGGACATCCGAGGTTTCTATCTTATTTTTATCTCTTTCTAATAATAAAGTTAATTGAGATTTTATTTCAGTGAGTGTTTGGGTTAAAAATTCCATTTGAACCCCCTGAGCCTGTACACGAGCCGTAAGATCATCAAATTGTTCTCGTGTAGCAAAAAATTCTTCCCACTGTTCTTCTTGCATCTCTAGTTCATGGGGATCTACCATAGGGTGGTCCCCAGAACTAGAACCTTCCATTATTCTCTCTTTCCCTTTTTCTGCCATTAATACACTGGAATTGGAAAGCAAAGATAAGAAATTTGCATACAAAGTAAAGTACTTCCCTGATTAAACCCGAAGAGTAAGGAACAAATTTTATCTTCCGAACAAAGTCGGTCACGCAGGAAATGGAGCTTCTTTGCAGAAACGACTAATATTCAGCCCCCTTCTAAATGATCATGTAGGCCATCAGTGCACCTTTCCTGAACTTGTTCTCTGCTCAGCTGGGAGAATACCGGACAGATAAAGATGGTGTGCTGTCGGCTGGTCACAAAGGGACCAGAACACTAACTTCAGTTTCACGTAACTGAAGGGCCAGCCTGCGGAAAGGGGAAAAGGGCGTGTGGTCCGTTGGTGCGTTTAAAGACAGGCGTGAGCCAGGATTCGGCGCGTGATCCAGCATACGGCGTTCCATATCGAAAATAGCTCCCCTGCCATAAGATAAGTGACGA
Organism: Lygodium microphyllum; assembly: GCF_053477565.2. Taxonomy (NCBI): domain Eukaryota; kingdom Viridiplantae; phylum Streptophyta; class Polypodiopsida; order Schizaeales; family Lygodiaceae; genus Lygodium; species Lygodium microphyllum. The sequence continues at coordinate 97,161,386 of NC_141138.1, forward strand.
ATTGCAGTTAATCGTTACGTCAAATTTAATATGACGTGTCACCAGGCGCCGGAAGCGAATAGCTTAATGTGACCCGTCGGCTGAAACGAATAGCGGGACCCATCGACTGAAACGAATAGCGGGACCCGTCGACTTTGCCTTCTCGTCGAAGAACTTCACAGATTCACAAGACTAGACCCGTCGGCTCTGATACCAATGACAGATGACTCTGAAGAAAACCATAAAAGCCAGAGAAAGCCGTCGGGATGAATGAGCACGAGTGATTCCTTTCACCTCCCAGCCTTCCCTAGTATATTGCTGGCCAGACCATCGTGATCCGATTGCCAGCCGTCAAACCTTGGTGAGTGCTACTATTCTTGGACTCTCTTTAGTTCTAGGCTCCCCTTAACCCCGTTCGGGTGCCCAAGAGCCCGGACGGTCATCCTCGTGCGTGTTCCCCTTGATTTACCTTAATGTCACATTAAATGTCACATTAATGTCACATTCAATGTTTGTGACCTTAATGTCACATTAAATATCACTTTAATGTCACATTAATGTCACAACACCGAAGGCTTCTGATGCTGCGATGACAGCCCCACAGGCTTGAGAGTGGATCATAGATAGTGGTGCCTCTCGGCACATGACTCCTTCATCAGTTGGTGTTGCCCAGTTGCGAACTTCGCGTGGGCAGATTCTCATCGGAGATAGCTCTTCGGTGTCTATTGCAGGATGGGGTGAGATGCAGCTTATTCCAGATGGACGTGGTGTTACCCATACCTCAGAGGTGTTGCATGTGCTAGGTTTAGGGTATCATCTACTTTCGGTTCATAAGATTTGTTCACTTGGACTTTTGGTGGAGTTTGACAGTGATTCGGTACGAGTCCTTGATCGTGGATCAAGGAAGGTTCTCTCATCAGGATATGAGGAGAACGGCATCTACAAATTGACGTCTTCTGCCGCTCTCACTATTCTTCTTACCTCTCAGACACAGTCCCAGCTATGGCATGCTCGGTTTGGTCACCTAAACTATGATTATCTTCGGAGGGCGTCACGTGGACAGCTTGTTCGAGGGTTGCCGGACATAGTGGTGAGCCAGCAGCCATGCGTCTCCTGCATTCGTGGGAAGCAGCATAGGGATGCGATTTTCCACCAAAGCTTCGCAGCGGTGTACTTCACCGATGGAGCTTGTATCTACGGACCTTTGTGGCCCTATGAGGAACAAGTCCTTGAAAGGAAGCTCATACTTCATGTTGATCGTAGATGACTACAGCAGGATGACTTGGGCCTACTTCTTGGCGTTGAAGTCGGAGGCTTTCTCCCACTTCAAGGATTGGCTTCTCTTTGAGGAGAACCGATCGGGCCAGCGATTGAAGATCTTGCGCTCCGACAAGGGTGGTGAATTTGTTTCTCATGAGTTTGCTCGTTTTTGTGCAGATAGAGGCATTCACCAGGAGTTTGCTAACACCAACACTCCTCAAGAAAATGGCATTCTTGAATGGAAGAACCGAAGTGTGATCGAGAAGGCGCGCACCATGATGGAGCACCGACAGACACCTCAATTTCTGTGGGCCGAGGCTTTGGCTACTGCAGTCCACATTCTCAACTGATCCCCCACTTCGGCCGTTGATGGGATGACACTTTTTGAGGCTTACTTTGGGACTAAGCCCGATGTTTCTTATTTTAGGGGTTTTGGGTGTGATGCTTATGTTCACATTCCCAAGACTCATCGTGATAAATTTGAAGCGGCTTCCCGAAGACAGGTGTTCGTTGGCTACAGCTCTCAGTCCCAAGGTTATCGCTTGTATGATCCCGTAAGCGGGATGTGTACACCAGTCGAGATGTGCGGTTCGTGGAGGTTCCGGCCATAGCAGCAGGTGAGGAGCATCCCGTTCTTGGAGATCCAGGGGAGAATTGGGCTCCCGAGGCAATTCCTTTGGAGCCAGCAGCTTATGATTCCGATTCTGTTTCAGATACAGAGTCTACTCTTCCACCGGTCACCCCCGAGGAGCTACCATCGGTGGATATCCCAGAGTCTTCAGCTAATGGAGAGTGACGAGGAGAGATCCAGCCTCCTCCTCGTTGGGCTCGTGACACACTCCGAGATTCAGGGATCTAGGGGGTTCTTGAGGAGTGGGGACTGCAGGATGGTCCGCGGCGGTCACGGCGGCACCAGGCACATTCTATAGAGCTTGTTTGCTCTAACTATTGTTTGATGACCCGTGTTATGTAGGATTGAGAGCCCACCTACGTGAAGGAGGCTTTACAGTCCGCACCATGGAAGAAAGCTATGGAAGCCGAGTTGGAGGCTATTGAGAGGAATGGCACTTGGTACCTCGTGCCTCGCCCCTCTCATATGAAGGTGATTGGCGTCAAATGGGTCTTCAAGACCAAGTACCTTAGTGATGGTTCTTTGGACAAGCACAAGGCTCGCCTTGTTGCTAAAGGTTTTGCACAGCACCTAGGGATTGACTGTCATGATACTTTTGCCCCCACTGCTCGTATGGCGACTATTCGAGCTGTTCTTGCCTTGGCTGGCCATAGGAGATGGCCTGTCTACCAGTTGGATGTGAATTCGGCCTTCCTCAATGGTGATTTGAAGGAGGAGATCTATGTAGAGCAGCCTCTTGGCTTTGGATCTTCCGATGGGCAAGTCTACAAGTTAAAAAAGGGATTCATTATCCCGCAGGCACATGTGGTTTAGATCTTGTACTTGCAGGTTGGAGCGGCTCGGATTGGGCTGGCGATGTGGACCACAGGTGGTCTACTACAGGCTACTGTTTTACCTTGGGTGTAGGTGTTATCTCATGGAGTAGTATGAAGCAGCCCACGGTAGCCCTTTCTTCTACTGAGGCGGAGTATCGGGCCGCGTCTTCCACCACATGTGAGGTTGTGTGGCTTCGGATATTGTTGGAGGAGCTTGGCTGCCCCCAGACTCGTCCTACTTTTTTGCGATGCGACAATGAGAGTTGCATTGCCTTGGCCCGGAATCGTGTTTTCCATGCCCGGACGAAGCATATAGAGATCCAGTACCACTTCATCAGGGAGAAGCTTCTGGATGAGACCATAGTTGTGGAGTACTGCAAGACGGAGGAAAATCTTGTAGATTTGTTTACGAAGGCGCTTCCCGAGGCTTTACTTCGGAGACATGCCAGATCCCTCAGTCTTATGCCCTGTCTAGGCTCTGAGAGGGGGTGTTAGCGATTGTCATCCCTTGGACAGTGCACAGCAAGGGCAGCTGGACAGTGCGGAGCAGGCAGCCACGTCACCAGTGCCACGTCAGCTGCCATGTGGCAGTCTGGTGCAGGTTGGACAGATCTGTACCAGTCGGTTGCATTTAATGCAGCCGACCTGTCATATTTTATCGCATTTTCCCAGGCTATTTATAGCCGGCAGCCAGCACATTATTTCACACTTGTGATTGCAGATCCCAGCAGGAGATCGTGCAGATTGCAGCGTACTTCGAGGTGAACAACAGGTTGCATCATCGAAGTGGAGACAGGCAGTCACGCGCACTGCGCCCGTGTACATATCTGCATATCTTTGTATACAGCATACCTTATACAGCAGATCTTCATCTTCCACTGTCTCTTTCTCTCTCTTCTCTCAGTGTTCACTCTCTCTCTCAGTCTTGGTCCCACGCTTCTGCATCGCTGCACTCTGACACTTCTCTCTTTCTTCCAACCATTTTTGGCCCAGTCGGCCGCCAGTCGTGATCACCTCCTCCATTACCTTAATTGGTAGGACCCTCCTCAGGCTGTTAGGCATGAGGAAGCTGAAGGTGAAAGGGTCCTTTTCGCTTTCTTGCTGTTCCCAAATCACCAGCTCCGCGTGGAATCCCGCAGGGAGGTCATCGGGGCACGGTGGGAGGGGTGCGGATGGCCGCACGACTGGTTTGGCTCTTAATTGCCTCTTGGTTTCTTCAACTAATTTCCTCCGTTGCTCCCTGAGCGCGGTTTGTCTGTCCGAGGGCAGGTCAATCTTTGCTGTTCTTGATCATGCGGCGAGGGGGGTTGTGGGATTATCTCTTCGCTGGTTCTCCTTATGACGAATTCAATGTCAGCCTCCTCCCCGTGCCGGTCTTCTAGTTGCGCTCCTTCCTCAAAGCTGAGTGCGTCCAACTCCTGGGGGGTTAGGCTGGCCAATAGTAGGTACTTTCGTTGTTCTTCTAAGCCCAGCCTAACCTCCGCAGGTTGGGGTGGCATCTGTAGCCCTGCATGCAGGGCCCTGCGTGCGATGCTCAGTTTCTTCTGCACCACCTCCAATGACTCCTTTTCCTCTGGCCGGGTCGTGTCGAGTAATGTGTTGAGGAAGGCTTGCTGCTAGGCACTGAAGGCTGTGTGGGCGGTGTCTGCTTTACTTTCTGCCAAGATTTTTTCTTTTTCCACCAAAGCGAGGCGCCGCGCCAGTGCCTTCACTCGTTTCTCGTTCTGTGCGGTCCATTCCTCTGTCCTTTTGTTCATTCCTTCCATGCTCTCCCCCTGCTTTTGTGCTAGGGTTACGAGCTTCTGCTCCTGGGCTCTGAGTTCTCTGCTCATATTCTCGTGCTCTTTCCTTCTGAGGTGGAGTTGATCGGTCATAGACTCGATCTCTTTTCGCTGCTGCTCCCTCTCTTGTCTTCTCTCCTCTTCTTTGGCATTTAGTTTCTCCATCATTTGCTCGATGTTGGCGGTTTTTGCCTCCAGTTCCCCATTTTGCATTGAGAGGAGCTTGTATTCCCACTGCATCTGCACTAGTTCTTGATTTTCCTCCTCGAGCCGCTGTTTATAGCTTTCTTCCATGTCTTCCTTGGCTTTTAATTCTTGCTTGAGGTCAAAGATTTGTCGTTGTTGCATGGCTATTATGCGGGTTTTCTCCAACTGGAAGGCAACTACTGACTTCTTTTCCGCCACCAACTCAGCCACAACTATTCTCTTTTTCTCCTTTGCCCTCTCCAATTGGGAGAGCAGCTCGACGACGTACTCGTCGTAACTGGCTGGTGGCGTCATTGTTGTGTGGGTTGGGGTGGTCGAGGCCTCCACTCGCGGACGCTTTTGGTTTTGCCTCGACTCAGCATCTGCGACTGGCCTCTTTTGCCCCGTGGCCGTGGTTTCTGTGCTCTTTTCCTAGGTCATTTCTTTACTGATGAAGTATTGCATCCAGGCCACGAAGTTAGAAACTTCCATGCTGGTGGGGATGCTAGGGGTGAGTATAGTTGGTTCGGTGGAGGGTGCTATGAGGGTGGGGATAGGATGGAGGAGGGCCTTGCCTTTGCCTTCCAAGACGGCGGGCGGCGCGACTTCTGGTATCTGCATGCTAGAGCTAGGCCCTTCTTCCCTCAGCTGGCTTCAGGCTCCTGGATCATCAGCTCTGCACTATTGCTCAATGGACCGGCGTGTGGCTTCGGCCAAGTTTTCCTCCTCCTTTCTTCTTAGTTTCTCTTCTTCCTTCGCAGCTCTTCTTTGTCTTTCTTTTTCGGCCTTCCTGTATTCTTTCCCCAGTTTCTCCTTTTCTTCTTGCTCTTCTTTTTTTCTCTTCTCAGCCTCCTATTTTGACGCCTTTTTATCCCTCTTGACTTGTTCTGTTGTTTCTTTCTCATTCTGTTTCCTCTTCTTCTTTCTCTCCTCGGCCTCCTTGAGGGATTGTCTTTTTGCTTTTTCCAAATCCTCTTTCTCCTTCTTGCAGCCTTCATCCGGTTTTTTTTTCTTCTACGTTGTCTTCTTCTTGGGTTCCTTGACATGTTTTTTGCTTGATTGCTCTTTTTGCCCCTGTCCTTCCTTATCAGTCTCAATCCTGTCGTTGGACCTCTCTTGGTACTAATGAGGGGGTGGCCTGTCGGGCGTTTCCCCTTCCCCTTCTTTTGTATCCTGCGTCTCTTTCACTGCCTCCTGGATGAGCGCAGTTAAAATACTTCCATAGGCGATGAACGAGGCCTTGGACGAGGCCTTCTTTCTTTCTGTGGCTCTAGAAGCTAGAGACTCTCCTCCTGTGGGCGTGCTTCCTAAAGCCAGTGCTTTAGCCGCCTGGTCGATAGTTTTGCGTACATAGCCGTTCCAATCGACTTCATGCAGGGTATGAGCCACTACGTTCTCCAGCACAGGCACACTGATTCGGTGCATCAATGCGTTGTAGCGCTGGCTGGAGAAGAGCGCGTGTACCAGTTTTGCATGCAATCTGGTTTCTGCATCAGGGATGTCTTGGATGCTGATGCTGTCATTTGTTAGCACGTCCTCCTTTCCTATCCTCAGCATGGCGTATATATCTCTCTTCTGCTTCTTTTCTATTTTCGGCTCCAGTCCCAACGCCTTCTCTACCAAGGCGGGGGTTAAGCAAACTTGCACTTGTTTGGCGTTTTGTCCCCTTTCTATTGTGACGGTGCCGCACTCGTTGTCGGGGTTGTAAGACCTGAGAAATTCCACACACTTTGTGTGGTCGGGTTCTTGTGCGAATCTTTCCAAGTACTTGGTGAAGTTGCATTTTTCAATGACTCTCCTGGCCGCCTCCTCCTTGGCCACCAAACCTTCTATGTTGTGAATGGTTCGGAACTTTAGTTGGTTGTAGGTGCGGCTCTTCAGAGTGATGCTGTACCACGCTCCTTCCTTTTCCGTGAATGGAAGTCGGTGGGCATGGTCTTGTTGCGACATCTTTCGTTCATGTCGTCATAGACCCCAGTTTCCATTAGTGCTTCCAAATTAACAATTCACAAAAGAAATCATAGACTAAAAAGGAAAGACTCTATGTGTTTATTGAATGAAAGCCTTAAAATCTTATCCAATGTGGAGTCTTCCCTTTCAGCTTTACTTTTTGCCTTTTATTTTAAAGTTCTCTTGACATCTTTCTACCTCGCTCGTTGTCTAGGCGCTTATGCGTTTTGCTTGATTTTCACTGGTTTTAATTGATCTCTTGATTCACCTTACTTCCCTTTCTTTCCCAGCTTGAGAAGAATCCTTACTCCAATGGGTCTTAGGAGTCACCAGCGTAGAAACCAAGTGTAAAAATCGGGGTTGTACTCTAACTGAGCTGCGCGATCGAGATCAAAAGGGCGAGTGCCAACGTGTGTTATGTAAGTGAGAACATCTGTTAGGAAGTCACCGGAGGCAGCGCGGCTAGCAATGTGTAGCTCCTCCTCAGTCAGTAGGCGATCGAGGTAAGGATGTCCCTTGATATGCTCTTCTAGGGGGCGGTTGCGAAGAGTGGTTAATACTCTGTACGAGGTTGACGTGATATAAGTGCGGTTGTACTCCGTTGTTTTGATTGCGCGGTGCTGCTCCGCGTTGATCATGACTCGGCATCCCTCTACTTCCCATTGCAACCTAAGAGTGTACCAGTGCCGCAAGAATGGGGATTCAGCCCTAGCAAGTTGGGATAATTCTGCAATTTCTTGGTCGGTGATGGCAGAAGTGGTTCGCTGATCGTATGACGTTATGAGGTGCTGTTTGAGGGATTGCTCTTTAGAGACCTTGCTGTCGAGCAATACAACAGCGGAGTTTGCTGCCTTTGCGAATGCAAGTTCAAATGTCTCCCAAGAACAAGGCATCGTGCGAATTTCGGTTGCAAAAGGCTCGGCAACAAGCCTAAGTCCAAGCAGTCATAGCTTAGAGCTAGCTCTCTGAAGGTGGCATTGAGCCGTCTAATGCAATCAACCACGTCTTTCCCTGTATCTTCAGCTAGATCTGAGGCCAGTGTCAAAAATGATTTCCACTCGTAGGAGGATTTAAGACGTGTTGGTGGTTGGGGTTTGATAGCACTAGAGCCTTTGACAGTGGATAGTTGTGGTTGCGGGTGTGCCTTAGGTTGCGGTTGGGCTTTTTGGCTTAGGGCTGGGGAAGCAACAACTACTTTTGATGGACTGTTGCCTTCAGAGTTATCATTGTAGTCGGATGGACTCTAGTGGGTGATGGGTCATGGGACGGTGTCTGTCGTTTGGGCCGGTAGGCTTGTTCGAGTCTCTTGGGAATATGTGTAGATGGGCTTGATGGATGTGGGCCTGGGGAGCACTGCGGCTCATGGTTTTGAGGTTTGATGGGGCTGAGGGTGATCAAGCTTGGGGGTAGCATACGAGTGGCGGTCTTGGCCAAGTGAGCTTTAGGGATATATAACCAGGTCTTTTCCTCATAGTAGCCTTACGCATGCAGGAGGGCTTTGGAGACCCACCTTTGCCGGATCATGCCCTGATTTCTGTAACTGCGCCTTGGCATCCTAGGTTTAGTGCTTTGGGTCTTATGAGGTCGTGTGCGACGACTCCTAGGGGGCGATTGCGGCTGTTTAGGCCTCCATTGGAACCTAGGTTGTTGAGCCTTAGCTTTTGTTACCATGAGTAGTGGTTCTTGAGAGGTGGTGGGTGGTGGCCGAGCACTACCCTTCTCCTTAGCTTCGGATGCTAATAGTCCTATCGGTGGTCGTGCGGACTGTTCCATCGCGCAATCCTTGTTGAAAGGTGTATCTATGCGGATGTTGCCTATGGCGAGGTGAATGCGCTGCAACTCATAATCGATGTGGCAACGAGTTTGCTTCTTGAAGGTTCGCCCTAGCAGCGTCTCCGTGCCTGCGCCCTTGGTGTTTGGCAGCATGTAGAAGATCATTGGTACAGTTTCAGTCTCGATAGAAACGACGGCCTTGCTCTTGCCGAGGAGTGCATAGGAGCGGTCCCCATATGGATTTAACCTAGCGTTAGTGGGTTGTAGTAGCGGTTTGCCAAGTTGGGTCCAATGATCGTGAGTCAAGACATTGAAGTCCGCTCCCTCGTCAATTAAGGCATTGAAGATGCATGTTCGCCTGGCAGTGACTGTGATGTGCAGGTATGCAGGTTCCACGATTTCCTCATCCGTGTCATCGATTTCGGTGATGGTGGCCACCCGAACGTTGACTGGTGGTTCCAACATTAGTGGTTCATGCAAAGGATGCGTGGGGGGGTAGTATTTCTTGATGCGGCTGCCATTGAAGAAGCCTATTCCTTCGCTGGCTAGAGTCTCGAGCTTGACGTTGCCGGTTTTGCTGATCGAACGGACCCTGAAAGGTCCAAGACCCCGAAACTTCATTTTTTGCTTGTGCCCCTTGACTTAGTATAGGAGCATTAGGTTGCCTTGCTCGAAGTCGCATTGCTTGACAATGCTTGTCAAACCAGCTCTTGCGTCGTGCCTTCTCGCATATGAGTGCATGAGTGGCTAGAAGATGAGTCTCCGAGAGGCGTTCGGGCTCTACTAGGTGCTGCGTCCATGCTTCCTTTCCCTTCCATCGCTCCTGAAGTGCAATTCGTAGGCTAGGCACGAAGAATTCTACGGGGAGTATTGCTTCGGTTCCGTAGGTCAGCCTAAAGGGGGTCTGTCCGACGGCCGTTTTGTAAGCTCTGCGGTAAGCCCATAAGGCCGCCATCAGCTTATTATCCCAGTCGCTGCGTGAGGCTGAGACTACCTTGGTTAGGATGTTGACAAGAATCTTATTTGTGGATTCCGCCTGGCCGTTTGCTTGAGGGTAGTATGGAGAGGATTTCCGATGGATAATTAGGAAGGTGGATAGGAGATGAGTTATTACTTCATTGATGAAGTGTGTCCCCTGGTCACTGACTAGTTCGATGGGGCATTTGAATCGTGAGATCACCTGCTCCCATAAGAACTTGGCAGTCGTTCGAGCATCGTTCTTTCGGGTTGCTCTCGTCTCTGCCCACTTCGTTAGGTAGTCTGTGGCCACAATGATGTATTTGGCCAGAGAATACTGTGCAGCAGGGCTGATGGGTCCCATGAAGTCGATTTCCCATTTTTCGAAGGGTTGTCGTGCAATGACTGGGGTCAACTCCATCTGATTCTTGCGAATCGGGACCTTCGTCCGTTGACATTCGTCACAATGCTTAACAAATCGCGTGGCATCACGAAACAACGTTGGCCATCATAGTTGAGACTGCAACACCTTGCGGGCCATTGTGTCTCCGTAAAAGTATCCACCAGCAATCCCACTATGTGCCTTCGAGAACATGTCGTGCATCTCATTTTCGCACACGCATCTGCGCATCAATCCATCTTGCCCTAAGCGATATAGCTTGCCTGCTATCAACTAGTAGGGTTGGATTTTGAGAATAAGTCACCTCAGTCTTGTCTTCTTTATTGGTCGTTCAAGCAGTCCGTGCTCAAGCAGTTGGACTATGTCATCTGCCCAATATGGTGTTAAATCGGCCTTGAATAAATCCCTCCCGTTGGAGAGGTTAAAGAGGTGGGTGTCTAGCAATTCATCGGTAATGTCTTCTCTAGCGGATTCCCCTGTGGGGATGCGTGACATATGATCAGCCATGTAGTGTTGTTTCCCCTTCCGTACAACCATAGAGAAATCAAACTCCAAAAGCAGGAGGCACCGAGCTATGCGTCCTGTAGGGCAAGGTTTGTTTACTAGGTATAGCAAGGCTTGATGGTCTACAAAGAAGGTAAAGGGCGTAGCCAATAGATAATGCCGGAACTTCTTCACAGCAAACACCATGGCTAAGCCCTCTCTTTCCGTCGTCAAGTAATTCATTTCCGTCTCCGTGAGTTGTCTGCTAGCAAAGCTCACTTGGATAATCTAGGTTGTGCTCGCCAGGTTGGCACAACACTGTCCCCACAGCGATTTTAGAAGCATCGATATGCACGTGGAAGGTTATGGTCCAATCCGGGGCTCGTAGAATCGGTGCTGTGGTTAGAGCCCTCTTTAACTCTTCATATACGCGTTGGTAGGCTTTAGTCCATTCGAAGACAATCAGCAGTTTGTATAAAGGTCTTGCTATCATTGCGTAATTCAACACAAACCGTCGATAGTATCCCGTATTGCCTAAGAAGCATTGAACTCCCTTGTAGTTGGTTGGGGGTGGAAGGTCGACAATAGCCATGACCTTCGAGAAGTCAGTGGGGCAATGCCGTTCTTCGACACTACATGGCCAAGGATGCATCCATGTTTCACCCAAAACTGGCATTTTAAGGGGTTCAGGGAGAGATGATATAGGCGATACTGATCAAAGACTGCTTGGAGTTTGTTTAAGTGTTCCATCCGGGTTGAGTGAACGCAGAGGTCATCGACAAAGACTTCTAACTCCTTGCGAAGCATGTCTTTAAATATGGTGCACATGAGACGTTGGAAGGTGGCAGGGGCATTAGTCAACGTGAAGGCATGACTATGTACGCAAAGACGCCCCACTCAGTGGCGAAGGCAGTCTTATGCCTGTCGGCAGGATGCACTTGCACCTGGTTGTATCCTGAGAAGCCGTCCAAAAAACTGTAGGCCTCCTTGCCTGCCACTCTTTCAAGCATGTGCTCGGTGTATGGCAATGGATAATTATCCCTTTTGGTAGCAGCGTTCACCTTTTTATAATTGACGCACACTCTAATTTTTCCGTTTTTTTTCATCACAATGACTATGGGTGATACTCAGTTCATGTGCTCAATTTCATAAATGAATCCTACTTTCATCAGCTTATTAATTTTTTCCTTGACAGCATGAGCGTGCTTAGGATTCATTGGGTACGGTCGCTACTTCACCGGTGCTGCGTCAGGTGTCATGGGTATGTTATGAGTCACTACACTCGTATCTACCCCTTTAAGCTCTTCTAAGGACCATGCAAACACGTCCACATACTCTCGCAAGAGAGCGACCAGACTCGCTTCCTCGTTCTCAGCCAAGTCATCGGCAACGAAGACTGGTTGGGGTGTCTCCCCTTCCCGGGCTAAGTTCACCTCTTTGACCCTGGCTAGTCCCTCGATTGGTTCGCTTGTTTACCCTTGCCGTTTTGCACCCATCAAGATCACTATCCTATCTCCTTTCTTGAATTTGGTAAATTGTTTTGGAAGGTCCCATGGTTTTCGTTGCTCGTCTATTCGGGTGTCCCTGGGTTGGTTCGCCCTTCCTTGCTTCAATCGTTTACGCCTTAGGTGGACAGGTAAGTCCCCGGCTGTGTGTCGGGTCTTGGGCGGCCTAGGTATTTCTGGGTCGCTATCCGAGCTCACTTCTGACTCAGAGTCGAACTCGTCGTCTTCGCTAGAAGAGGGGGTCTCCCCTGGTAGTCGCAATTCAAATGGTGATTCTACTCTAAGCACTTGTGTCGCCCCTGGTTGAGCTAGGCCTGCTTGCTCAAGGTCTATGGCTGCTACGTGTTCTAACCAGACACGGTCACAATTTATGTGCATGAGTCCTTGCTCTGTCTTGTAGGCACTTCTTTTTTGCGGCTTGGAATCCGCCCGTATTTGTTCTATTTCATGTCCCTCCATGTCGTACTCTACCAAATCCACCTCACCCTCACTTCCATCACCTAAGGGTTGGCAGTCTTCGTACTTGTCGTCAGAGTCTTCTGCGCCAGCCGGTTCGTCGTCCCGTAGGGCTTGGTACATCTCTTGTCGCCGTTCCGGGACTAAGGCCTAGTTGTACATAAGGTTCAAGTCATGCACTCTGGTCCATTGTCACTCGGATTTACCTAAGAGGTCCTGGAGTGGTGTGAGGTTTGCTGCTGAGTTGCCAGTCAGCTTGTCTGTTAAGTATTCGAGGGCCTCGTGGAGTTCTCTCTTGTTGCCTAGCACTTGGAAGGTGACGGGCTTAGATCTCCCAAGATGGGTTCCTTCTATCATGCACACTGGTATAGAGGGCGTGCCATCGGTCATGCCCATTATCTTGATGGCTTGCTCATGCGCTTCTTGGTCCGAGAACGGCAGGTCGATTGTAGCAAGGACATGCATCCAATCCTGCTCGTCTTCTGGACATGCGATATACTTGGTCAAGGGCCCATAAGACTTTTTGACTTGACTGTCGCCCTTGAGCATCGAGGAGATGGCATCCAAGTTGACTGGTGAGGTTTTCCAAGTGTCCATCTCCACCCTCACAGCTTCCGTTCTGTTGCCTAAGAATATCAAGCCGTTACCCCAATCCAATAATTCTGGCATTGCGCATCCAGGGCCGGCCCAACAGGACATCGTAGTCCACCCCCCTTTATGACTATAAAGTTGACAGAGAACTGGACACCTGCGATTTTCACTGGCTTGTTTTTAAGTACCCCGAATGGCCTCACCCTCATGCCGTTTGCTAACGTGACATTAAACCGAGTGGTCTCAACAGGTGGGTTTCCCTAGGTCTGCAGTACTGCATGGCTTAGCATACTAACCTTGGCTCCCGTGTCTAGGATCCCCTTTCTTGTTGTGTCTCCTAAGGCTAGGATTGGTAACACTGCATGCATCTCGGTGCCTTCTCAAAAAGCGTTAATGTGCAAGGATTTTGGCACAGAGTGTAGCGTTAGACTCGGTATTTGTGTTTCTGCGCCCTGATCCTGCAGATCTGACGCCTGTTCTCGTGATTCCTCGATCCATTGCTTGAGGTTTCGCCATAGGGTGGGGTGCTGCTTAAGCAGGTCTCCTAGGCTTAACGTCACTGGGGTGGTCACTAGCGTGGTGAGGAGGCTGTCCGTTGCTCGTCCCTCTCTTGTGCCGAATTGTCCTGGCCAATGGCAGTGACTGATTTGTGGGCCTGCAACATCAAGGTTTGCCCTAAGGGGTGCTGTCTGTGGTGCGGATGCCCTTCCTGACTTTGGTTGAGGGGGTGAGTCTGCCGTGCTCATGCTGATGAGATCCTCGCTCTCGTCCTCTAGGATGGCCTCAGCGTCTCTTAAGTGCTCTTGTGCCTCTTTTACCCAGTCCCTCACCTTCTCTATGGCCTCGAGTTGGCTCTTCGGATGCGGGTACTCCCCTACCTTGGCATTTCCCTTTTCGGCCGTCTTGGGGGTAGAAGTTTCCGTCTCTGTGTCCTCGACTTTCTTTCCAACAGGTAGAATTGTAGCACTCTCAGCTTTTAGTGCGATCTTAGCCTCCGGCCTCCTCTTCCTTCGCGTGTGGCTCTTTTTTCCCGTCGAGGCTGCATCGAGGTTGCTGGGCCCTGGTAGTGATATGCCGGCCTACTTTGTTTGGGCACAGTTCATGACCCGCAATGGGATGGGTGTGGCCTCCCGTCAAGGTTCTCGACGCCGAACAGCCCCAATGGGACAGATGGTACTTCGGCTGAATTTGCAGAAGGTTTTCGCTTTAGGCAATCGATGAAGAGATGGGTGATTCCACACTCTACACACCTTAGGTCAGCTTTGTCTTTGTTCTGCTGCTCCCTCTCGAGGCAACGTGATGAGACATGGCCTGGGTGTCCACAGGTCCAATAGATGATTGGATCTTGCGTCTGCCCCCCTAGGCCTCTACCTCGTCCTCTCCCTAACACCATCACTGGTACTGGTCGATAGTCCATGAGGACGGCGTTGCCCTCTTCATCGTGAGAGACATAAGGATATAAGTAAGTCTCTTTCTCATTTGGCTCTTCCACGTAGTGGACTAGAGCGTCACTCGGTGGATGGGTCCCATAGGGACCGGGCGGCCTAGGTATACCTGTAGGGTTTATGTCCATGCTGGGGACAGCCGGCTTCATGTCATTAGGCGCAGGAAGGGCCAATGGGGCTCCCCTTCCGAAAAGTGGTTGCGGTCTGTTTGCTAGGTAAGGCTAACCATATGGTTGGGAGTACGAAAGTCTCCTGGGCAATCTGCAGTGCATAGTGTCGTAACCAAACCTGTCGCAGTTAGCGCAAGGTCTCAACCGAGGCTCTTGACACTCGGCTGGCAAATGATTTCTGCCACAGTACACACATTGGATGTGTGGCCGCGTTGGTTGTCTCCACAGGTCTTGCAGCTTGACTATCTCCATCTTGACATCAGCCAAGTCGTGGTTCGTCTCAGCGGCCTTCCCCTTATCTTGGGATGATGGTGTTGGTCGCTTACCAGAGGTTGGTGCTCCTTCCAAACCTCGCGAGATGGTTTCTTCTGAGTTGGAGTTCCTGGAGCTCCTCTCTTTCAGTTGATCGTCAACTCTAATAGCTTCCTAAAAAACCCTAGCTAGCATGTCTCACTGCAAGCTCGAGTTGGTTGCCAAAGCCTTACACAGTTCCTCGTTTCAAATTCCACTGATGAACACAGTTGAAACTGCTCTTTCAGTCGGTCGTTCACCTGTAGGGATTTTCTTGAAGAGGCTCCTTATGTGGGTTACGTAATCGCGAATGTCCTCCTTCTCTTTCTGCTTGACATTCATCAGTCGCACCAGCAAATTGTTGGAGTATCCAGGCTCGGCAAATCTCTTAATGAAGAGATCCTTGAGGCTATTGAAGTTTGCCCGCTCTGCAGCGTCTAAGCTTGTATACCAGGTCCTGCCCTTGTCACCTAAGCAGAGTCTGAACGATTGAGAACGTTGAGTCAGGTCGTTGAGGGCATTGGCTTCGCAGACTTGCTCGAACTGCTCTACAAAGCTGTATGGGTCGTCATGGGGTTGGTACTTGTCAAGCTGCTTTGCGACTATCGGGATTTTAGACTGGCTCTTAGAGCCTTGGGTTGCTCCTAACCCTGCCAGCAGTGAGGTTGCTAATGCTGCAACACTTTGTTCTGCTGCGGTGTTGTCTAACAATCGCTTCATAAGTTCGCTCAGCGTTAAGTCTCCTTCTAGGGCTATCTCGTGATCCGTTCGGTTTCTGCCGGCTAAGTTCAGCATTGGCTGTACCTCACGCAACTCTGTGCTTTGCCTTCGACTCCTGACCTGCTGGTCTCTATTGTACGCGGCTATGCCTTGCAACGCCTTATGGGCTAGCTTCCTCTCTTCTTCTAAGTCTGTGATGATAGCATCTGCTGTCCGACCATGGTGCTCATATTGGGCGTGCGCATCGTAGTTGCTGACCAATTGTTGAATAGCCTCTGGGAAGACGCCCAAGTCGAGTTCCTCGTTGGACTTGCGGTCCGAGCTTTCCTCTGCCATGGTCGAGTTCTCGTGCTTCGCCAAGCTATCGATCGGATTGAGTGGGTTTGTCAAATCCCCTTTGTTTGCGCCGCTTGCTTGATCCTACTTTGTGTGTTGATGGTTTGTCTTCGTCCGTGGGTTCTCTCCTATTTGTGCGTTCCTTGAGTGACTTATCTGAGTGAGTTCCTTGACTTATTGAATACAGTCCTCAAGTTATCTCCACTCCGTGTGTGTGTTCTTTCTGGTGTACGTGTGTTCAATCAGGCTTTCAGTTTTTCTTAAGTGCACTTCAAGTGCGGAAATTCAAGGTGCGTGCGGCAAACAGCCTCTAAGCGTCTGATGCACCCTCGGGCCTGATAGGCTTTGTAGATAAATTCTCTGGCCGTCTAGGCAGGATTTAGGGCCTTTTGGCTACATTGCCTTGCCGTTTTTTGGGCTCGATCAGGGTTTTATGGCTCAGTGGGTCACCTTCTAGGTCTTTGGGTTTCTAGGTATCGCAATAGCCCACTCAAATTGTTAAGCGGCCATGCCTTTCGATTTTGTCTACTCGGTGCACCAGAATCAGGCTCTAATCGTCAGGACGGCTCACGACAGGTTGCGCTACTGAGCTCCAGTTGGGTCAAGTCAAATCTCTGAGACTGAGTTAGGCACACACTCGGCCCAACTGTTCCGAATTGCAGGGGCCGAGCGAGTGACTCGGATGGGCCGAATCGCGCCTGTTCGAGTGCAAAAAGTTTTTTTAGTAGGCTGAGGTCCGAGTGGAGTGACTTGGACGGGCCGAGCCAGATGATGGGCCGAGGGCCGAGTCGGGTCGTGGGCCGAGTGGACTTTGAGCCGAATGTCGGTTTGCTCAAAGGACCGAGTGGAGTAACTCGGACAGACCGAGTGGAGTATCGGGTCTGAGGTCCGATTAGGGTTTTCAGGTTGAGGTCCGAATGGGCGGGTCCGAGGGCCGAGTCTAGGACTCGGCCTAACAAGGGCCGTTTGGATGGGCCGAACGCGGCGCAACGAATACCGCGCATTGACGATTTCGATCGAATCTCCCTAGTCAGGCAATCATCCCCTGCATAAACTTCTAGATCCTGGCTAAGGCACCAAGGGAAGTGACTGGTATACCTGGGGTGAGCGGTAGGCTCTCCGACGATGCGATCAAATCGAATCTTTGCGGGGGCTCTCTCTCTCTCTCTCTCTCTCTCACTGCAACGGTTGCAAATGAGCTCTCCCTTGGCCTCTTGGCCCTTAAACCCCTTCCCAGGCAGGGCTTTGACACTCTCAATCACTCACTTGCTGACATTAAGCATCCCAAGCTAGCATTTTGCAAATTTTTTTATGTTTTATGCCCTTTTTTGCCATGTTTGCAACAGTAAACCCTACCCTTTCCCGGTTCGATTTCCTAATGCTATCCTACACTAAATGCAACGAGAATCGAAAGCAACAAACTGACATGATTTCTCCCTATTTTCCAATCATCAAACAAACAAACTAACCCAAAATACTCACTTATTTTGAAGATCAAAACACCCAACCTTCCTACCTACCTCAAGCTCCGTTTCAGGGGAGAATCCCTTACTTCGATGCTTGATATGGGGCGAGTAAGCGCTCAAGCTTGAATCCGTGGTCCTGGCAACAGAACCAAAATGTGGGAGCTTTCGCTCAACCGCCAAGACCCACGGACCGCTTATTGTTTCAAGCGTTTCAAGGGAGCTCTAATGGCTACCTCTCATATAGCCGACGTGCCCTCGATCCTACGAGTGTAGTGAGCTTACCTTGATGCCGATATGAGTTGCCTCCTCTCTTTCACGCTCTGATAGCTCCACGATCCTAAATGCTAGCTCAAGCATGCTTTAGCCTCCTCCATCTCCAAGTACCAACCGCCATAGCCGCGTGGGCAAGAGAAGGAAAGAGAAGAGAAGAGAAGAGGAGATGGTGATGGTGAAGAGCTTCACCTCCTTGATCCCTCACTCCCTCACACTCACAATCACTCCCTCTCTCAAGAGCACACACACAAGCAAGGAGAGGAGAAGAAGAGAAGAGCTCTTGTTAGGCACACACCAAAGAATGAGCTTCCATTCACTTTTTGAACTTTATATATACAAACCCTAAAACCCCATGGACACCCATCCTTTTTTACATGACCGGCCATTGTGGCAAGGTCCCTTTTTCTAATTCCCTCTTTTTGCTTCATGCCCTAGGCCTATATTCGACTATTCTTTTACAGGTGGCACAGAAGGGAGCCTGGCGTTTTTTTACAAGAGTTTTTGGAGTTTTTGAGACGCCTTTTATTTAAAGCTATGCTTTTGGCCCCAGCTTAGCTTTGGAGGCTGCCTACGTGTCCTTGCTCCTTTTCCATCTTCTTTCTGCTTTTTCATTCGTCCTTCCGCCTTCTCGGCTTGGGGTTAACAATGCCCTTCATAGCACTAGCAGCTGCATCATCCTTTGGGCAATCAACTTTGCTAAGCTTTGTATGTGGCGGTAAAGGCACACCAAGAGGCTTTGCATCAGCCATATTAAACCTGTCAAGTACTTTGCTAATGTACTCATCCTGTGAGAGAAAGAAGTGCTGTCCTCTATCTCTTTTAATGCACATGCCCAAAATGTGTTCAGCTGCCCCCAAATCTTTCATTGAGAAGGTTGAACTCAATTGCCTTTTAAGAGCATTCAAAGTACTCTTATGCTTTCCTGCAATCAGCATGTCATCCACATATAAGGCCAGCACAATAAGGCTTTTATCATCAGCCTTTTTTAGTGTATAAGTAGTGATCTGCATGACTGTGTTTAAATCCATGGTTGAGCATGAAGGTATCAAACTTTTTGTACCACAGTCCACTGTCTAGGGGCTTTTTTCAGCCCATATAAGCTGCGTTTCAGCTTACAAACCAAATTCTCTTTGCCCGGGATTTCAAAACCTTCGGTTTGTTTCATGTGCAACTCTTCATCCAGGTCACCATGAAGAAAAGCAGTCTTTACATCCATTTGATCCAACTCTAAATCCAAGGATGCAGTGAGAGCAAACAAAACATGGAGCGTAGTGTGAAAAGACATCCTAGAAGTCTATGCCTTCCTTCTGTGTATAGCCCTTACCAACCAACCGTGCCTTGTTCTTGGGCTTCCCATCAATCCATTTCACCTTGTAAACCCATTTGTTAGGGATAGCTTTTCTATCCTTGGGCAAATGTACAAGTGCCTATGTGTTATTTGCATACAGACACTTCGTCTCTTTTTGCATAGCAAGCTCCCACTTTCTCTTGTTTTCACATGACTGTGCCTCTCTAAATGTCAGAGGCTCATCCTCATCAGTCAACAAAATGCAGTCCAAAGATAGTTGAAACCTCTGTGGCTGTCTTCTAACATGTGTAGACCTTCATATGTTCTCCTTGCTGTCCTATTCCATCCTGTGCATCTATTTGCTGTGCATCATCTTTTGGCTGTAGCACAATGGGTTGCTGCTCATTTTCAGCATAAAAAGGAACAAAATCTTCAGCTAATGGCTGCTGAATGGCTGGTTGTTCATGCTGAAATTTGACCTTGTTTTTGTCAAGGTCAGCATGTGTAGCATTTTTCAGCAATTTTGCCTCATTAAATACTATGTCTCGGCTGCGTACTATCTTCCTTCCTTGAGGGAGCCAAACTCTATAACCCATCTCTCCCTCATCTCCATATCTCATGAAGATGCCCTTGATGGATTTCATGTCTAGTTTGGTTCTCTGATCTATAGGTACATGCGCAAAGGTATCACAACCAAAGACACGCAAATGATCATATGAAGCAAGTTTGGCAGACCAAACCTCTTCAGGAATGCCATTTTCCAATGCATGATTAGGAGAGCGATTGCATACATGAACTGTAGTTTTAAGAGCCTCTCCCCAGAATTGTTGCGAGAGATGAGCTGTGGATAGCATGCATCTAACTCTCTCACAAAGTGTGTGATTATATCTTTCAGCCACGCCATTTGATGCAGGATTATAGGGGGCTGTCAACTCCCTCTTGATACCATGCATCTCACAAAACTTTTTGAACTCATTAGAGACATACTTACCTCCATTATCCGTTCTTATAGCTTTCAACTTAAGCCCTTTTTGTGTAGTAACAAAAGCATGAAACTTTTTAAAAGCATCCAACACTTCCTTTTTGCTCTTTAACACATACACCCATGACTTTCTATTGAAATCATCAATAAATGTAACAAGGTAAATTAACAGGCATAGTGCACACATCAGAGTGTACTAAATCAAGAGCATTGGACTTCTTAACGACACCAGAGTAATAAGGAGACTTCACATGTTTTCCATATATGCAATCATTACAAAATTCGAGACCAGAGCCTTTTACATCAAATCTCCCTAAAGAGGAGAGAACCTGAAGGCCTTTCTGGCTCATATGGCCAAGTCTTTTGTGCCAAAGTTCTATCTGTGAGTGGACTTCAGCCACAACCAAGAACTTGCCAGGTAATGCTTTACAATGCAAATAATTTAAAGTTCCCCTTTTGCTGCCTTTAACAATTAGCATAGAGCCTTTGTGGACCTTCCAAGATCCACCACCAAAGGTTGTAAAATATCCTCTTGCATCAAGCCGCCCAACTGATAGTAGACTTTTCTTTTTGCCAGGTACATATCTAATATCATGCAAAATTAGCTCTTAGCCATTTTCAAGAGCCAAGTGAATGGTACCTACACCCTCTATCGCACATGCATAGTTGTTGCCCAAGTAAACCTTGCCTAGGCAACTTGCAGTGTATTTAAAAAATGACTCCAAAGAGGGAGTAACATGAAAAGAAGCACCGCTGTCCACTATCCATGATTGTGACAGCCCATCATGAGCTCAAAGTAAGGCATTAATTACTTCCCTTTTGGTGATGTGCATATCACATGCTGCTGCCATAATATCTGCATCATTACATGAGGCTACAACAAGTATCTCTTCAGTACCAGGAAGCTCTTCAATGACCACACTTGATGCAACATTTGCCTTTGCAACTTTTTTGAGGAAGAGCTGTCATCATCTTTCTTGTCATCCTTCTTTTTCTTACCCTGCTGTTTCTTTCTTTCTTGCTTTTTCTTGAAGTACCGGCAATCGGGCTTTTTTATGCCCTTTACGCCCACACTGGTAGCAAGTAACATCCTGCTGTTTGTCCTTGCTTTTACTCCTACTTTTGCCTTTATTTGCTGCATTATCCCTGTTTTCTGACCTGCCTCTAAGGTGATAGGCTGAACCACTGCTTTCTCCACTGGACTTTCTTTTGATCTCCTCATTGAGAATAGAGCCCCTAACACCATCAAAGATTAAAGCAAGGTTGTTGCTAAGTGAAATGACCAAGACTCCTAGCTATCATGCAAAGTCATCAACAAGAAAATAGCCTTCAATTTATCATCGAAGACTAGCAAGCCAGAGTCTTGTAACAGACTCAAAATCCTTGTGAAAGTACTCAAATGCTCAGTTATTGGCTTAGACTCATCCAACTCCATGTTCACAAGCTTGCGCATAAGATGCACTTGATTCACTGGAGTTGTATTTTTATAAGTGTCTTCTAACTTTTTCCATATAGCATAACCCGTATCGAGACGCTTAATATCTGTAAGTACATCATCAGACACGACCATCTTAATATATGCAGTAGCCTTCTTGTTGAGTCTAGCTCAATCCACATCTGTCATAGTGGCAAGCTTAGTTTCCAGTACATCATCAGACACGGCCATCTTAATATATGCAATAGCCTTCTTGTTGAGTCTAGCCCAATCCACATTTGTCATAGTTACAGGCTTAGTTTCCAAGAGAGCATTTTCACAGTCCTTGAGAAATAGAATGCCTTGCATCTTGTCCTTCCACAAATCAATACTAGTGCCATCAAACCTTTTGATTTCAAAGATGGATTTAGTGTCATTGCTGCTAGAAGCATTTGCAGCCATTTTTCAGCAATGCACCAAAAATCAATGCTGCAATTTATGATAGCAAACAATGAGCTGAATATTCAGCTGATTTAAACCCAGATTTTCAGAAAATAAGAGCAAAATTCAGTCCAAGTACATGTACAGCAGTAGAATGGATGACTTTTAGTAGTATAACTAAAATTTCAGCATGCATTACATGCATACATCATTGCCAGGTGGCTCCCACTTCAGCAATATCACCGAAAATACATCTACAACAATCCCAGATCTGCAAATGATCACTAAGATGGCTGCAACATGAATATTCAGCAATACATCAACTCAATGGGAGTTGCCCAACATGTGTACTGCATACATATGTGACCAAGTCAACTTTTGATACACAAAAACACCAAAATTCACTGCAATTTCTCCAAAATCTCACAAGTGGGAGATAAATTTCACCGCTTACAGCACCAAAATTGCTTCAGCAATGTTCGCGAAGTGCATTTGTCACATCAATTTTGCCAAAATCCACAGATTTCGACAAAAGCCCCAAAATTTCACTGACCAATCTGCCCCGATTGCATTAATACATGTTCTGGAAAGTGGAAAACGGGCAAGATTAGCAAAATGTCACAAAATTTTGCAAAAGCCCCAACTTTCTCGGGTCCAAATGTGCGCACCAATGTCAGTAAATCTGACTCAGTTGAGCAAAATTTCACTGACACGTGAAAAGCCCCAAAAATTTTAGGGCCAATGTGCACAATTTTCACAATTTCTGGGTCAAATGTCACTGTTATGCATGAACAACATCAATTTTGGGAAAAGCCCCAAATTTTCGGGCACAAATCCGCACAAATCTGAGAACTGTGCTTACACGCGCGAACCCTTGTCAGTGAGCAGGGGGCTGCTTGCAAGAGAAGCAAGGGTATTGCTTGGAAAAAAAAGGTAATAAAATATTGATGAAAATCTATCAAAAAACGTGACGACTTAGTTGCTCGCCTGCGTGTTGACTGTTGCGTGACCTGCTAGATTGTCGCCTGCCTATTGCCTGCTTGGGAGTTGCTGCTTGGCTGTCGCTTGCTTGCGCAGGCGTGTAATGTCGAGTGATTGTCTGAGCGAAAATGAGTCTGAAACACTGTCGCCTTGATGTGCGTGCAGCCACTTGCTAAAAAACGACCTGCTATTTTCTTTGCGTGCGCGAGCTGAAAACTGACTCGCCTTGACTTTGGGAAGCGTGCACACCTTCGCCAAAGCTCTGATACTAGTTTTAAGGGGAGAGTGCTCAATGAGACTGCGAGACAAAAGCGAGAGCAGCAGTGTTGAGAGTGGGAGAGAGTGAATGCAGAGATAGGTGTACTAGATTGTGATGGTACACAAAGAATAAAAGAATATATTTATATGTTAGGGTACAATAAGGGTGTGTTTACACCCATATATCTTTATACACAGAGACGAAGGGACTTTACACCCAACATTGGAGGAGTGTAAACGTGATTGTACATGACACGCAAGTACTCCTCAAATAGTTCATTTGTAAGATGATGAAAACTTGAAGAAGATGGCAATGGTGAAGGTGTGTCTACTTCCTTCTTGAGACCATAATACCTTCTCAGAGTTTGCAATGATGGGGAACCTTGATAAGGCATCGCAGGATCTAAAGAAGAATGCACGTGAGACATTATGAGTTAGAATTGAATTGTGTGTGAGTCTCACACAAAGACTAGCCTTCACAATTACTGTAGGATACTTTTAAGAAGAGCACCGACTTTGATACTATGTGAAGATATGCTAGGGTTTGCATTGAGGAAATACATCATGTATGACCAAGATTGAAACACAAAGACTCAGACAATGACAAGTAAAGCTCAAAACTCGAACACAAAGACAAACACAAAGAGAAGAAACTCTGAAGTGAATAAATGCTGTAAATGAATGCTGTAAATGAATGTAAGGGTGTACAAAATGTCCAAGGGTAGAGCAATGGAGTGTCGGAGAGTGACATCGAGCGGAGACAGATCCGAGGTACTATAACCACTAGTTGGAGATGAGAGGATACTGAATAATAAAGGAAAGCAGGCTGGCCACTAAAACACAGTAGTCAGAGATTGAAATCTTGTAAATACAGCATTGTACCACTAGAGGAAGGCTGAAAACCGATAACCCAAGGCAGAGAATTGTCAAGCGACAATGGGATAGGTGTTTACTGATTTAGACGGCCTCTTGGATAGCAAAAACGAAGGTATTACAGTAATCGCTTGGTGGGAGAGATGGCAACAGCTTGTTGCCTATTACCAGTTGTTGAAAACGTAGGATGATCAAGTGCTATGATGACACAGCAGATGGAGACCTCTAAAGAGCAGGGTGATGGTTGAAAACATGTCGCTAGTTTTGGATAGCAATGGGCTGCAATCGGTGATGGTTGGAGAGCAGATGGTAGGTGGTCGATGGCTGAAATTTACATGATAGAGTGAGAAACTTGCACAAAAGGATCAAGGTTGAATGGTGGGCAGCCTGTCTATTTATAGATGTTGAAGGGTGCCCCAATAATTAGGGTTTTGGGGGACCATTGAAACTCTCTCGAGCCGTTCGCTGAATTTGCATTTTTTATTAATTAAGTGTGTTTTGGGGCTGCTTCAAAATGCTAATCAGCTGTGGAGCGTGTTTTAGCTCAGCACCTTCATCAACTCGGCTTTCTCATTTGAAGAAAGCTTAGAGGCATCACGAGTTGTAGTACGCTCTATAGCCTTGGTTATGAGCTCCGATGAAAAATAAGACTCCAAGATGGTGAGCATCATTACGTGCCATATGCAGTAACTCTCCCCATCAAGCTTTTGATCTAAAGGAAGAGCTAGCAACATAGGGACCTTACAGTCCATAATAGTGTGAAACTTTGCATCAATTTCAGTCGACATTGTAAATGGAATGACTTGCACAAAAACAAGGGCAGCCCCATCTAACTCTGTGCATGGTGTCGGTGCGTGCTAGGGCTTCCTCTGCTCGTCTGCAAAGAGTTTCACTTGTCGGAGTGGTGAAAATTCAAAATCTGCAGTAAAAGGCTGAAAATGCAGCCTTTCCTCCACGAGCAGCAAAGACCTGCAAAAAGCAGCAACTTTGAGCTTTCTCTGCACACAACTTGTTCATTGCAGCCTCCAAATGCTGAAAATTCAAACTTTTGTTGCAACGAAGAATCCTCCCAATTAGGTCTGCCCATGATCAATCAGCCCTTCAATGCTGCTTTGATACCATGTTAGAGTGCAGCGAATGCAAAAGCGTATGGACAAGATTGAAATACAATGAACATGAGAGAAAGGGAGAGAGAAAAGAGACAGAACATAGAAATTTGCAGTCAATGAATGCTGAAATGAAGAGGGCAGATGTAAAAGGGCTATCGATGTTCTCCTCAAGTGGAATCTCTCCCACCAATACCCAAAAAGCAAGTGAGAAGGGTAGGCTGTGAGTGGGGACATAAATAGTGTGAATAAAAGCCATAAAATAATGCAATTGGCCAGCTGGCCGACCTGGCCAGCAACCAGCTGACAACATCATAAATGAATAAAATAATCAGCGCTGACCATCCTGCTTGCCATGTGGCATAGTTCTGCTTGAGAATGTTCCCATACACTGTGATTGCTGGAAATGCCCACAAATTGACATGAAAAATGCTTAATACCCTTTGAGAGAACCTTGAAGAGACCTAATTGAACTAATAGCAGCTTGAGAGATGCTAGTTCAGGGAATGACTACTCTCTAATAGAAGAGAGGGAGGAGGAGATGGCTGCTTGGATCTATGTGACCTGTCAAGAGAGGGTCACCATTTAGAATGGGACTTGGACCTCCGATCTTTCCAATGATCACACCACCCATAGAAGGAGCATGAGTGGACTCCTTATGTGAGTCATCAAAGCCTTGGAAGTGGTGATATTCCATGTCTCTAGACCTACAAACACACTAAATCTGCTGGTTTGGCTGTAGAAGAGCCCGAACGGAGAGAATAATCAGCTACATTTGAACACAGTTATAGATGTCCCACCTTTGTTGAAAGCACCTGCAAAATGCAGAAAATCTGCATTTGTTGCAGCAAAGGACAGGCTGTACACTCATGTTTTCAACAGAAGGGTGGTTTTCTTTGAAGGAAACCTCTATGTCCTCACTTAAGCAATGATACTATATGTGAGTGTAGAAGGGAAGAGGAATGTGAACATTCGAGAAAAGGAGAAGAGAAAAGAGAGCAAGAATGAAAGAGAAATTTGCATTGAATTTGGAAAGAATGCTGAATTGACTGATCAATCCTTGCAGGCAGCCCAAAGCGTCAGTGAAGGCACCAGATCAGGCTAGAAAATGATGATAGTTCTGGAGACGGTGATGGAAATGGTGACAATGATGAAGATGGAGATGGAGTGTGCAGCTAGCAGCACCTGCAAGAGATGGAGGAGAATGCTGAAGTCTGATTGTGGACCTGTAGAAGAATGAGAAGGATAATCTGCCTCAATGAGGGGAATGGCTACATATAGCCAAACTACCCCAAAACTGGCTGACCAGCTAGAAATGTGAGTAAATTTGGCAGTTGGCCAGCCAAATCTGGCCGACCAGCACCAAGTGAAGCCGAAAAATGCTGATGTGGCACAAAAAGTGGCTAACAAGGGCTGATAGGGCAAATGGCGGGTTGGCAAGTTCGCATAAGGTGACAAATACCTGGCTAATGAAGAAAATGCACATTGGCAAAGGAAATGCACACTAATCTGAGCGAAAATGATAGCTAGAGCTCCAATGTCTCTGTCATACTTTGACAAAGCTCACAATGAGGAGACGATAGAATGACAGTATAAAATGGTAGGCTAATAGAAACTCCCAAGGTGGCGGGTTGGCAAGTTTGCATAAGTTGACAAATACGTGGCTAATGAAGAAAATGCACTAATTTGAGTGAAAATGATAGCTAGAGCTCCAATGTCATTGTCATACTCTGATAGAGCTCACAATGAGGAGATGATAGAATGACAATATAAAATGGTAGGCTAATAGAAACTCCCAAGGTGGGAGAAAGACCGTGGATGGAACTTCAACCTCGTATGTCACACCTACTACCTTTAAAGTATCACCTCTAGGAGGCTTGGACTCTTCTTCCTTGGGGCATCATGAACTCGTGCCCGTGTAAGTGATAGTTGTAGGTCATCTTGCACTTTGCTTGGTGGATGATGGAGCATTTGGAAACTTGATGCAAGACAAGTTGTCAAGAAGTCTCCAAATGGTACTCACCACTGTGGCACAACCAATGGAGTAGCCTTTTTGGTAAATACGAAAACCAAAGTTGAGACATAGCACTTAAGAAAGTAGGTGGAGGATGTAGCTATCTAGATAGAAAAATTTGAGGTTTCAAATAATCTAAATGTGGCTCTTTGGGTCATGACCACGTCCCAAAGATACATGAAATTTTAATGTTGTGCTTGGCATTTTGGCTTAGACATTAATGAAATGTGCACATGTGATGTGAAAGTTAATTAAGTCACATTGATGGGCCAAGGACCTCAAGATGTTAGTGGGTGTCACAAGCAAAAATTCTAATAAATCATATTGATCACTCTCACATGTCGTTGAGCACCCATACCATTTCTTGATCTTGTCAATTGAAAACAATCACTTTTCTATTTGGGCAATGTTATGAGTATTCATATTACTTTATTGATTAGTTATTGATTTTAACCGATTGAAATTTTTATTTTATATGGATATTTATTTTCTGTCAATCCGCCGCATAATTGTGACTTGTTGCATGTAAGAATATGTAGCATTGATTCCATTGTGCAAGACATATATAGCAGGATTAATGTGTTCTGTGTTGGTGATAGATATTTAGATTAAGGACTTGTAGAAAGGCATGAAGTGCTAAAGGAAGCGCTAATAGATACTAGGTGGTGCTTGGTGTCAATTTTGGCCCAGGGCATGTAATTGACCAAGAAGTGTTAGTGGTGATACTAGGAACTAGGCGTTAATTAATTAATTAATGCCAATCCAAGGGTAATTGATGCACATAATCACTTGGGAGTTAAAATGGCCTAGTTAACTTGTATTTTAGTTTATGTGAACTTTACGCTTGTTGTAATTGGTGCTTAATTAGGTCATTTACCACCCTATCTGAGAAGGAAGGTTGGTTTTATCTATGAATAGGACTCCACTGCCCTAACCTTGAAGTGTCCTCAGTGCATTGATTCTAAGTCACTTTATGACCATTGTGACTAATGCCACTAGTGCCCTTTCGGATGTCCAAGTATGTAACAACAATGCTCTTGCGGGGAGGAGGGTGTTGCTGTGGGGGGGGGGGGGGAGGGGGGGCTTGGTGATTTTGGGTAGGCATCTAGATGGCTTTCTCTTAGTTGGGGCTGCTCAAGATTGGGCTGGCCCCTAACTCCATGACATTGAACTCTAGTGAAGCCATCCTCCACTAACGACGAGTGTACCTTTGAGTAATTAGTTGTATCCTACTGAGTGGCTTCAATGCCAAAGCGTATGCACTAGGAGCCTTGGTGTTCGAAAGAATAGCATTTGAGGCATTTGTTTGATATGGCTTGCTCTTTGATAAGTGCCTTTCTAGCCTCAATCTATGGAACTTTAGGTATTTTCTCAACGTCTACCACTATCCCATGCACCTTTGGCACCTCTATGCCCAACACTGCATCGATAGATAAAGCAAGGAGCAAGAGCATTGTGCTAAAGAGTCGACCAAAGCTCATGAATTGGCTATACTTGACTATGAAACATAGGAAGAGGGTGATAGTATATCTAAGGAAATGATGGATATGCCCAAGCATGAGATAGTGAAGCTGTTGTACTACGGAACAGGGTGATAGTATATCTAAGGAAATGATGGATATGCCCAAGCATGAGATAGTGAAGCTGTTGTACTATGGAACCATGTATATAAATCCATTAGAAGATGCAACTTAAGAGTTGTCAATGAGCTCTTGTGTGACATTTTGCTAAGGTAAGATAAACCATGAATATGCTTGGGCCCATCCACACCACCTTTGTTATATATGAGATATTGATGTGTAAGGTGGACTGCAGTTAATCCCAGAGTTGTGCTTTGTAGGGAGAGTGGCCGAGGACTTGTCCAAGATTGCAAATTCCTCCAATTCTCTCTTCATAGTGCAATGGTGTGAAGTTGTTCCGCGCAGTGGATGTCTTGCAAGGCATGTGACTAGGAAGCACTTGTGGGGTGTATTGGCAGTTTGATCAGAGGTTTCCATTGCACGTCTTCTTAGAAGACCACTTGAGTGAGGTCACTAGAGCTCTCTAAGTTGCACACACAAGAATAAAAGATTTCATTCATTGTGAGGTTTCATATGTGGCATTTTATGGTGGTCACTCAACCATTTTTCCCTTTGTCCATGCTCGTTACAATACCCATAAGCCATCATGGCTTGCTCATAGGATTTTAAACTAGCTTGCATTGTTTTCGTGGGATTTCTAGAGTTGCTTGCGGGTTAATACTAAAGTTATGGGACTTCCAATCTTTTAGTTCCAAGAAAAGAAAATTATATTAATGACACCTTAGGGAAATTCCTAGGGTGAAAAGAAAGTATAAACAAGGCCCAATTTAAAAAGCAACTAAATGCATCTAAATACAAAAGTTGTGTGAACAATCAATTTGGTGGGCTATAGTGCCAAACCATGAGGGGCTAGGTGAAAAAAAGTGCGAGAATCCCATGATATGGGACTTTTAGTTTGCATGCAAGACTTTAAAATTTGCTCCTAGATTCTTAGAATTTGCATGGGAGTGAGGTTAGTGTGCTAGATTTTATGATAAATGTTCTTTGTGTGCTACAAGACTTTTGAATGAATTGACCATAGAATTGTACAACATTTGTAACGTAAG
Organism: Lygodium microphyllum; assembly: GCF_053477565.2. Classification (NCBI taxonomy): domain Eukaryota; kingdom Viridiplantae; phylum Streptophyta; class Polypodiopsida; order Schizaeales; family Lygodiaceae; genus Lygodium; species Lygodium microphyllum. The sequence continues at coordinate 97,190,837 of NC_141138.1, forward strand.
TATAAAGCTTAATTTCTATAGCATTGGAACCCTAAATAATTTCATATAATTTCTTGTATTTTTCTAGCTCTCACCTTGGTCTTCTCATGCTGTCATCGTATGATCTTTACCTACCATTTTTAGAAGTCAACCTTTTTAATAGTTGCTATTTTTAGAAGTTGCTAAGTCGGTAGTTTACATCTTTGTCATTCCTTGTAGCTTTCGTCTTGACCTTTGACCTTTTACCATTGCCATATGGAGTTAATGGTGAAAGGTCACTCTTTGTTCAAGAAAAAGTTAGCAAAGGCATGAGGGACGAAGGACTTATTGGAGGAAACAATGATTAGTTTTGTCACTTGAAAGGCTGCTCTTTATGGAAAGAACAGTTGGCAAATGGATGAAGACAAAGTCGGATTGATTTGGAAGAGGTGCAGAGAGAATTTGGGGTAGAAATGAGGATTAATTTACTACTAAAATTGAGGCTTTTCAACACTCTTATGCCATTGTACCATTAGGGTGTGCAAGGAATTGTGCTCAAGGAATAATTGACAGCTGTGGTTTAGGGTTAATTGTTTTTCTATCTTCTATGTGGGAGCCTTTTGTCTTCACTTTGTGAGCTTTTAGTTTGCTGATTCATTGTTTTAAGCTTATTGTGTTTGTAAAGTTTATGTCTACTACCCCTACCCTTTGGGTTTATTGAATCCAACTTCAGATTGGTTTTTGATGGGGATTTCTTTCTTACAGGCCATGACCTTGGTTAGTTGAAGTGCTTTTGCAAGTTGAGAGTGCCCTAGTTATGTTCTTGGTTGCATTTGCCATGGTCTTCATCATGTGCATCAACTTTGATACATTCCCATCTTTAGGAGCTTGCTTCTATGAAGAAAGCCTTGCTAGATAAAAGTTAGTGATCATTGCAGATGCTAATGTGTTTTCGAGATCAAGATCTCCAGTTACATATGAGGTCTTGTACTAAGATCTCTTTGTGACTACTTCTTGGATGATAAATGGTTTTGGAGTTGTCAAGGTGGGTCTTAGAAAGGTGGCACACCAATATTTCTAGGACCTAGAGTATCTTGCCTATGAGGTATCTTTGGAGTCTTGGTTCTAGTTTTCACAAGTTTCTTGTTTTTAGAAAAAAAGTCCTTGATTTGGGAAGAGGTCTTAAGACCTTATATTGTGCACTCATCTCTTGCCTTGTTAGACCTAGTGGGAGACATTGAAGCTTTGCCTTGTTGTTGATAGTGATCTAGTTTGGCAATTGTCAACATTGTTGGAATTTTTGCTACTTTATTTTGTGGCCTTCACCTTAGTGACTTAGAGGACCTCCTTATATGAGATGGTCTTTTACAGTGGGGCTCTCAACTATTAGTCTTATAATACATAACGATTCAACTATGCATACTTCGGGCCTTTTGTCATGAGGATGTGAATTTTTAACTTAATGCTCTTTGGATGCTTAAGTTGTAACACTTTTGAGTTGTGTACATGTGAGGTGCACATGTGAGATTAAGTCAGATGTGTGTCACGGTGATAGACAATCCTAGCTTTGGTATTAAGGGACATTGGTAGAAGTTATTGGGGAGAGGTGCCAATGGGGTGTTGAGCTAAAAATGCATTAGCTTTACTTAAATAGCCCCAAAAGCGTACTAATTAATGAATCGAACTTGTTCTTTAAATAGAAATGCGTTCCTAGAGAGTGTCTTTGTCCCATAAGCACAACCCCACTTGGGAGGACCTAAACTTTCTGTAAATAGGTATGCTGCTCTCCATTCAGTTTATATCGTTTTTGCAGATTGCAGCCATCAGTCGATTCACATGTGGCAGCCCCTCAAGCCTTGCAGTGCCTTGGTGCCTTCTTCCAGCTGTTGCCCACTGTCAGGCATCTCCTTCTAGGCTGCGTTTGGCCTCCAACTGCCATCGCTAGCCTCTCCACCATCATCTGGTGCTTGCGTTTGATCTTCATCAGCCAGGCATCAGTCTCCATACCCTCAAGCTGCCTGTGTTTGGGCCTCCATCAGCTTGGCGACAGTGTAGTTACTCCTGCTCCATCTGGCGACATCTTCTTACTTGTGTTTGCACTCATCAGGAGCCGCTTAACATCACCTCACCCTTCTGCAGCTGTCGCCTCTATCTTCAGCAGCCTTTGGTGTCAGTGTTTTGCAGATTCCTCTCTCTTCACAGTTTGATTGGCGGTCACAGACTTTGGATTTGTCTCTGGTGGATGTCACTCACCGACACACTGCTTTGCCCTTGAGTATATGTACACTCTTACATTCATTTGGAGTATTCATTCACTTTAGAGTTGTGTTCTTCTCTCCCTTCTTCTATTTGTGTTTGAGTTTTGAGTTTTGGGTTTAGGGTTTGAGTTTTACTTTTTGTGTCTGTGTCTGTCTCTTTGTGTTTCTGTCATGGTCGTACACTCTGTGTTTTCTCGGTGCAAACCCTAGCAGTTTTCTTCACATGGGGTACTCATGTCGTAGGCACATTAAGTTTCCCCTTGGAAATGACTTTTGTTGTCATGGATGTTTGAGATTTAAATGATTTAATGTCATAAACTAAGGTTTGGGGAAAGTTTCAACACTTTCATGTTCAAAGAGATTAGGAATTTAAAATTGAGGTTGGGCCAAATGGTGAGTTTGGACCAGTTTTGGGCTGTATGCAAGTGTATCGTTCATGTTGGGTCCATTTTCTCCCATTCTAGGCTGTTTGGGGAAGATTTGAGGGTGGAGAATGAGTGCTGGGCTGAGAAAGAGCAGCCGAGACATCAGGGACAGCAGAATGACCTGATCTATAGCACTTTCTAGGGCTGGAATAGCAGGGCAGCTACTGTGCAAACATTTCTGTTGCAGGAAAGTTAGAGAATTTTCCCTAATTTGCTGCTCATCTCTTCTCCCTCAGCAGATTTGATATTGCTCAGTACTAATTTCTTGTACAGCTTTGAATTTTTGTAAGTATTAAGGTTTCTTAGTTGTGTTGAGAAGCTGCCATCAAATCTCAGCCAAGCAACAAGGGGATTTGCCGTAAATTTGAGAAATTATAATAGATCTGAGAAGGAATGCTCATCTATTCTTAATTTGGCCCGCATGCAAGTGCTGTTGATTCAATCTGTCCTTGAATTGTGTCAGAATCAAGGGGGCAAATTGGATCCTGATGTTACTGGTCATTAATGACAGCCCAAAGTATTGGAATTTGTAGAGATCACTCCACACCTTAGTGTATTGCAGATTGATAGAATACAAGTTAAAGAAATACTGCAAAGGGCCCTAGTTTTGGCTCCAATCAGGTGTTGGCTGTCCAAGACTAATGTGGTAATGTATTTATTTTAGATTAGTGACTTTTATGCTTGCTGTAACAAGTGTTAAATCAGGCCATTTACCACCCTTGCCAAGGAGGACGACTGGTTTCACCTTTCATTCGCTGTGTTGCTCTCATGATGATTATCAATGTAGCATGTACAATATATTTATTTTGGCTATCAAGCGGATTAAAAAAAGTGGAGGCAAGGTAGGTACATCCAATATGCATGCTCTAGATCTGAGTGTATGAATATTTTGGGTGGATTTTTTGATTGAGTGTGTTAATGGTGCAGTCATGTGGAGTGAGGATGAGGAACCACAAACTCAGCAGCAACTGGAGGGTAAGTAAGTTAATTTTATTTGCAAAGCAACAACTTGCAGGCACAAACACATCCAGATACACGTGTATGTGTGTACTCTCTCACACATTCTCTGTAAACGACGTTTCTTCCATTAATTTTTTCATGCAATGAATTAAATTCTCATACTGCACTAGATTTATAGACTAAGATAAAAAATATCACTCGTAGTACGGTTTCCCATCTAGCTGCTCATCTGCTGACTAGCATATAGAAACAACTTTACTGAATCTTGAATGTAAAAAGAACGTATCTCTGTTAGGTTCTTGAAAGAGTTTGTCAATTATATAGTTCACGAAGCCCAAAATGTGGTAGTGTAGGTGGAGATAATCTGACTCTTCGTCTGCCAAGTACAAGACAGAGGTGCTTAACACAGCTACAATCAAGTGTGTATGGTTAATTCTTAAGGCAGCTACCATGAAATGGTTGTGAGTGACTTACCAGGTAGGTTGTGGTTGTCATTTGTGCTTCTTGAAACCATGGTCCTAACCTCGATCTACTGTGGCTCTTGCTGGAGGGTTGAAGGTGGGGTCTCTCTGTGTAAATGTGTGGCCAGATGATGGCTCTACATCCCTGCAAAGTTGTCTTGAAAAGCTCTTCCAATACTTCTACATGTGAGGTTTCCAAGGCCCTCAAAGTTGTAGAGTACTTTGTTGTGATTTGGAGACGAGAAGCTTTTTCTAGGGCTTCTCTCTTAGGAGAATACCTCAAACATAAGCTTCAACCAATAATGCCTAGTCCCCCTTTGAATCTCCACTGAATGATAACTTCCATCCATCTTGCTAGGTTTCCATCCTTGCTATTCGATTGAAGCTCTTGAATCACCACTCTCCCCACAAGAGATGGTCTAGCTGTGCTTAACTCAGTAAAGTAATTTCTGTTTGATGCTTAGTAGCAAGGTTGCCAATTGCTGAGAAGAAATGCCCATCCCCACATGGCAGCCTTAGTATTCCCCTGAAGGACCCAAGTGAGGAGCTCATGAGGACTCAATTTAGGCTAGAGGGGTGTCACAAGTCGCAATGAAGGACTTGAAGTTACCCTCATTTAAAGAAATTGTTGCGTCATCAATGATCTCTACATCTCTCGACTCATTATGCTCTAAAGCTTGATGCCTTTGATACTGGTTCATTTGTGCTTTAAAGAACTCATGGCCTCGACCCTCCACCGAAGAAAAAGGAAAAGAGAGGTATCCTTGCATTGCTGGCTATTGAATGCTGGATTTGGGGCATCTAGGGAAATATCATGTTGATGTGAAGATCAGCCATTCAAGAGAGGCGACAGCTGTTCCTTCTTGGCGATAGCAACTTGCAGCCCGGGTTGCATCAAATGCAGCTTTTCTTGCACAGTTTGGGCCTCCTTTGCGTGTGCAAAGTTTCTAGACTCTATTTTCCGGTAGTCTAGCTGATCACTCCTTTAATCAGGCAGTCTGGTATCAAAGCACAAAAAGCTTCTTTACGTGTTTTGCAAATACATTGAAGGCTAAGTGGATTTCTGGTTCGATAGGTTTGATGACATTGATTAGGATACTGATCAATGCTCTAAAGATTGATGTTCCTGTCAGTCAAATCGTTGCAAAGACCATCACGATTGTCAAGATTGTCAGGATTGAGTGTTGATATGAAGAAGACCAAAGATTAGAGCTCGGTCCAAGAGAGATCGATACTTTGAGTGGTCTAGATGTTCGGAGTGGTCTTCTTTACCCCTAGTTTCTCTCTTTTTTGGCTAATGGGGCTCCTATTGAAGGACTCTAGATGGCCATTATGGCACCATCTATTGTAGGTGCCTATTCTTCCCACACTGCTCGAGAAGGATCCTTTGGACGGCACTAGATACTCCCTTCGGTCTTGCAAAGTAGATTGAATTTTCAATATTTTTGATTTATGGGCTTTTGTTACTACCCCTATTCTTTGTCCAATGGAGGATCCATGTATTGGTTTTACTATTGATCAAGCGGCTCTTTGGGATCAACTCAACTCTTGAGCCCGACCTTTCCTCTTCATGAGCTGTCAAGGTTCAGTTCTTGTACATGTTCACGAATTCCAAATCGTAGTGAAGGTTTGGACAAAGTTGTCATCTCTTTGTCAGACCAAGACCTTTGCCTACCACATCACCATTGAGAAGAAGCTCTGAATGTTATTTGTTGATGATTCTCCTTCCACTTGAGTTTCTTCACGTTAGTTAGGGTGTCGCACTGACAGCCCGAAAAAAAGGGCTAGTCCGGTCACTTTATCAGTGGGTGCCCACATAGTGCACTATCCTAGACAGTCAAGGCCTATAAATAGCCCACCTCTTCATTCATTTCTCACCACCACCCACACTCTTTGTGACTCTTCTTTTGTAATTAGACACCCTTCCCTTTTCTCTCCACCCTCTCCTTGCTGCTCACACCCCTTCTAGAGGACATTGTAGTTCAAGGTTCGTGGCTGCCTACTCCATCTTCATCCTCTGCTTCTGGTGCCTTGCTCCACATCATTAGGCTTTGCGCTTGGAGCTTCCCTTGCTTGGCGTCATCATCTCCACCAAAGGTGTCACCTCTCTCTCTCTTCAGGTGCCATTGGCATTTATGTTTGGTAGCTTGGAGATCTCCACATTTGACATCACCTTCCCCAACTAGGCATCAGTATCTTCTTGCTCGACGCCACCTCCACACCTGGCGTCAGTTGTTGCTACAGCCCTAGGTACTTGCGTTTTTTGTGTTTAAAGGCCTTCACATGTTGCTTTTACCCTTTAGGTGGCTGCCTCTCCACCTAGTGATCTCCATCTCATCAAGCGTCAGCTCACATAGGCCTCTAGCATTTGTGTTTTGCAGCCCTGGCTAACCTTGTGGCGTTTGAGGATTGCATTTCGCTCCCTTGATGGCTAGTGCTCCTTGCATAGCTATCCATCATTGGCATATATCTTCGATTGCCCATTGCGTGGAGGATTGTATTTCGCTCTTTTCATTGTGCAAATTCCTTACAAGTGCTACCGCTTGATTCGGAAAGGATAGTGTAGTCATCTTTTGAGCTTCGACTCCATTGTATGAGCTTTTCTTCACATAGCATGTTTCAGTGCTCCATCATCATGTTCTTCTGTGCTTCTAAGTTTCTCTTTCCTCTTAGTGTTTGTCGTATACACTCTTATGTTTCTCCTTGCAAACCATATTGTCTCTCTGTTGTGCTAAAACACACTTTATAGCTGATTAGAATTTTTAAACAGTCCCAAAACACGCTTAAAAATGAAAAACGAAAATTTGTTGCGTTGTTCAAGAGAGTTTCAGTGGTTCCCCAAAACCCTAATTTTTTGGGGCACCCTTCAATATCTATAAATAGACAAACCGCCCACCATTCAGCTTTATCCTTTGGTGTAGGTTTCTCATTATACTGTGTGGATTTCAACCATCAGCCACCTACCATCTGCTTGTCTAGCCATCACCGACGACTGCAGCCCATCATTATCCAACTCTAGGTGGCTTGTTTTCAAACATCACCTTGTTGTTTCGGGGTCTCCATCTGGTGCGTCATCATAGCACCTGATCAGCTTGCGTTTTTAGCATCTGGTGCTAGGAGACAAGTTGTTGCCATCTCTCCCACCAGGTGAGTGTTGCAATACCTGTGTTTTCGGTGTCTAGCAAGCCGTCTACATCAGCAAATACCTCTCTTGTTGTAGCCTTATAGTTCTCTACCTTGGGTGATTAGTTTTCAGCCTTCCTCTAGTAGTACACTGCTGTGCTTATTAGATTTCGGCCTTCGACTGCTATGTTTTGGTGACCAGCCTACTATGAGAGTTTGCAATGGAAAGGGGAAAGTGAACACGGAGAAGAGACAAAGAGAATGCAAGAGAGAGAAGGAACAATGTGACTGCAATGGTTGAAGGTACAGGGTTGCAACAGTTAGCCTCAACACATAGCTCTAGGTGTTAACATGGGTGCTGGATGGTAGCAAGGGGATGAGAGAATGAGGAGGGCTGGCTGATCATGAAGGACCAATGATGGATAATGAATAAACAAAGTGGGAAGGCAGGCTATCTATATATAGGTGAAAAAGAGAGAAAACCCTAAATGTGGTCAAACCACTAAAATATAGCCAAAAAGTACACAAAAAGAAATGCACTAATGTGTCTTTATCTAAAGTGTCTAAAACACATAAAATTACAGACAAATATAATGTTGGAGCTTCTAATGTCCTCATCTGACTTGCAGGTAGGAGATGACCACACGAGACACACATGACTGCTAACATCCCTTATTTGATCTGAGATGTGGTGGAAGGCTAAAGGAGATGCGGATCCAAGGGTGGCATGAAGAGTGCTAATGCTGATGCAGTCTATTGATGAAGAAAGCTAGCCAAGGAGTAAGATCACCTCTCCATATAAATAGTTGATCAAATGAAAGGCCACCAAAGGGCAATGGAAATGGAGAGATCTCAAATGGATCACCAGGGACCAAGGGCCAAGCAGTAGGGAATGGTGACTCGATGGCGAAGAAAAGGATTAGCTGCATAAAAGAAAGGCCCAAAGTAGATTGGAAACCCTGAAGCAACTCGTCATGATCTTAGAAGGCCCCCTCTGAAAGAAACACTCAAGGCCAGGAAATCTACAACTACATCACCAATATCGTCCCCCTTTGAAAGGGATGGGAGGTACGAGGGAACCACGAGAGAAGATGGTGGGGATTGGGATGGAACCTGTGGATAAAGGGCGCACAATTGGGAATGGATGTGGTAATAGAAAATTGCCTCGGAGGACACTGCTTAAGGGAAGGGAAATGGAGCATAGATGGCTTCCTCTCTTGCCAACTTGTCACAAAAGTGGCTCGTGTAGAAGGATCCTCAACAAAGATGGTTGGCTCGATGAAGACAATGCGGGGCTCGAGTTTAGGAAGGCCATGAACTGAGAGAAGAGAAAAGCCCAAGTCCGGAACATGTAGGGCCTTAGAAATGGAACTCAATAGATGGTCAGGAAATAGATGCAAGGTGCTGACACCACTAATAGGCACTGAAGAAATGTGAGCAACAGTGATTATACCCTCTGATGGATGAAGAACCTGTAATAAATCACCTTGGGGAGTCATAGGACTCGATGCACCTTTGTCAAAGAACCAAGGCTCTTTAGAGGAAGAGACAATCAAAGAAGGCTCCTCACTTGATAAATGTATAGAAACATTGACTTAGTGAAAATAGTAGGTGACGAAGTAGAGGTAGATGAAGGCTCCAATGTAGATCCACTCTCCGCTCTTGGATGAAGGTGAGGGTATATCCTCCATCACTTCTCCTTGGGGTGCGAGGTCTTCCCGAAATGAGGACATGTGGGATATCCTCTACACTTCTCCTTAAAATCTGTATTAGAATTGGAAGATGACTACAACTTCTTCCTCTTTCATTTCTTTTGTTTGGCTTGTCCTATACTTGTAGATAAAGCCACATAAACACGGGCATGTGTACGAGCTCCGCAACAATCTGGCTCATTGTGACATGCATCTTGCTCAAGGACCAATGGAACTAGCTTCTCCCAAGTGTGAGTCTCTCGGCTATGAGAAGTGAGAAGACTGGTGTTGAACACATCATTTGTTAGTGATGGAAGATGTGAGAGAAGTGTCACAACTAGGTTCTTTGAATAAATGTTTGTACGAAGGAATAAAAGCTCATCCCGAATCTCCTCTATCTTGTGGATTCGTACCCACTAATCAATTGAGGGGGTTGAGAAATAGAAGTGGCAGGAGATGGAAGTGGAATAAGTAAAAGAGGATGAAGAGATGGGTAGGCAAAATCATAAAATGAGGAATAAGCTAAAGAATGAGTGGCTGAAAATTTAAGCGAATCAGTTAGGAAAGGTGTCAATTGATAAGCAGGAAAAGTAGAAGGTGTTATGGGAATGCCTATGCATATATGCTAAGTACCAAGAAAAATGGGCTGTCAATCTCACTGAAGAATCTAGAGATTGTGAATATTGTTGAGAAAAATGGAGGTATTTTTGGTATGCTTGACTAGCAATTGTCCAGTCCCCTGGAATTAATGGCCAATTAATCTGTGGTCCCATGAGAGAGTCAGCTGAGCTTCATCCTCTTCTTCTCGGAATCTGCTGATCAAATCTTGAGCTTGATGAGTTATGCAAGTCCACTATTGTATTATCTCTCACAGAACAGGTTCATTACAATGTATTTGAGGAAGAACAGAGTGCATGGCAGTTGTGGGATAAAATCAAGAATCTCTATGACAAGAAAAGTCCAGCGAGTCAGATGTATTGGCTGAAGCAGCCTATGGATATGCGCATGAAGGAGAATGTGACTATGTCTGCTCACTTGAGCCAGCTCCATGCTATACTCAAGAACTTGACTTCGCAGAACATCACTTTTACAGAGGATGTCACTCCTCTTTTCTTGCTTGGTACTCTTAATGAGTCATGGGATGTATTCCGCATTGCATTATGTGCCTCTACTGCTACCTTGAAATTATCTAATGTTGAGAGTGCTCTTCTGCAGGAAGAGGTTAATCGTAAGAATTTGGATGGCTCTCGTGTGTCGCATGCTATGAAAGTTAGAGGCAGGAATGATGGGTATGGAAAGCATGGCAGTGGCAGTGGCCGTGGACGGGATTCTCAAAAATCTCGGTCCAAGTCTCGTGGGAAGTCACGTAGCAAATCCCGTGGCAGGAATGCAAATATTACTTGTCACCATTGTGGGAAAAAGGGCCATATTAGGCCACAATGCCATGAACTGCGCAATGAAAGGCACAAAGATAAGGGGAAAGACAGTGGAGGATAAGTCTTTTGATTGTGGCATAGTGTCTGCAAAGTCCAGTGTTAAAATTGAAGAGATCAATGTTATGCAGCCTGAGGATGTTGATGATAATGATTATATTCTTGCAGCTTCTTCTAGTGCTTCGCAGATGACAGAGATACACTCTATGTATGCACAGTGTTAGCTCTTGGACTCAGGTGCGTTCATTTGACACCTTGCCGAGAGTGGTTTCATTCATATCGTACTGTTTCGAGTTCTGTGCGCTTGGGTGATGACAGCTTTCTTGATATTGTGGGCATTGGTGATGTTAGGTTGCAGTTTCCTTCTGGCAACAGTTTTGTTATGCAGGATGTACGTCATGTATCTGCTTTGACACGCAGTCTCCTATCAGCTAGACAGCTTGATGACACAGGTTATCATGTATCTTTTGGAGACTCTGCATGGAAGATCACTCGTGGCAGACTTGTGATTGCGAGAGGTGCCAAGGCTAGCAGCCTCTATCCCTTGATTGTATCCGCTTCTTCCCTTGATCATGTTTTATCTGTGGGTTCTATCCCACATGTATCTCTTTGACATGCCCGTTTGGGCCATATATCTTTGAAGGAAATGGAAATGCTTTCTGGTTTGCAGTACTTACCGCCCCTTGATTATGCATGTTTTAATTCATGCGAGCATTATCTTTATAGCAGGCAGACTAGGTCTACGCACAAGAAGTCTGGTAGACCACGAATGAGTGAGCCCTTGGCATTGGTACATTCGGATGTCTGTGGGTCCATACCTTGTCAGTCTATGGGTGGTGCAAAGTATTTTGTTACGTTCATAGATGATTTTTTACGAAAGTTTGGGCTTATCCCATTAAGCTGAAACTCGATGTCTTGGCTGTGTTTCAGAGATGACTTACATTGGTTGAGAACCAGTCTAGGTATAGGCTAAAATGCCTAAGAACAGATAATGGGGGTGAGTATGTCTCACGTGCTTTTGAGCAGTTATGTGATAAGAGGGGTATTAAGCGTCTGTTGACCGCCCCCTACACCCCCCTCCCCCCCAGAATGGTTTGGTTGAGTGGATGAATAGAACCATCCAGGAGTGTGTACGCAGTATGCTTAGCCATGCAGGCCTACCACAGAGCTTTTGGGCTGAGACAGTTAGTACAGCTGTGCATGTCATAAATAGATCACCTTTTAGTGGTTTGGATTTCCAGGTTGTAGAGGAGGTATGGACTGGAAAACCTCCCTCTTATGTGTATCTTCGTGTCTTTGGATGTGAGACATTTTGCCATGTGCCCAGGGACAAGAGAAGTAAGCTGGATCCTAAGAGTGTCAAATGCATTTTCCTTGGTTATGGGGATGCAGGCGAGATGGGTTACTGTCTCTGGGATCCGCAGGTGCGGAAAGTCATCCGCAGTCAAGATGTAGTTTTCCATGAAGACAAGATGCATCGACAGCCTGAGAGAGTTGTTGAGACCCGCAGGGTCATATTTCAGGAGGAGCCGAGAGCTCCCGTACAGCCAGTTGGACAGTCTATAGCTGCAGCAGATGCTCATGGTCAGGGTGTTGGACATGCAGCTGGGCAGGCAGCAGAGCCTGCCGTGAGACGGTCTACTAGAGATAGACGTCCACCTGATAGATTTCAGCCCTCGATGCATTGTCTTGGTTACAGATGAAGGAGAGCCTTTTACTTATGATGAGGCTATGCGCAGGGATGACAGTCACTCCTGGGAGAGAGCTATGCAGTCTGAGATAGACTCCTTGCATAAGAATGAGACTTCGGATTTGGTTTCCTTGCCTAAGGGCAATAAGGCTTTGCCATGCAAGTGGGTGTACAAGCTGAAAAGTACCCCTGGACACCCCAAGCCGGCATACAAGGCTAGATTGATAGCAAAGGGTTTTAAGCAGGAGCACGGTGTGGACTTTGATGAGGCCTTTTCTCCTGTGGTTAAGATGACCACCCTGCGCTTAGTCTTGGCTTTGGTTGCTCAGCTTGACTTGGATTTATACCAGATGGATGTCAAGACGGCTTTCTTACATGGGGACTTGCATGATGAGATTTATATGGAGCAGCCTAAGGGCTTTGCAGAACCTGGCAGGGAGCACCTAGTGTGTAAATAGAAAAAAAGTCTTTATGGCTTGAAACAGGCACCTAGGGAGTAGTATCAAAAGTTTGATGCCTTTATGCAGTCACAGGGCTACAGCAGGAGTGCTATGGATCCGCATCAAAAACTGGTGTTCACAGGGAGTTAGCTTCAAATGTTGATGAAGGACATGTAGAAGGCATCTCAAACACAAAGGTTATCAAGGATTAGTATCATAATCTTTTTTCTTCTTTGTTGAATGGGACGTCAAAGACCATTCAATATCATCAGATCAATTGGCACCTGATCATCAGGACGCCGTTTCTTATTAACAGCTCTCATCGCAGACTAGGCAAACAAACCGTTCATTGTCGGATGCAATGGCAAATACGATGGAGGAGGTTAAATAATCAGATAGATCACAAGATCTTCATGTACAACATCACATTCGAGTGGCCATCCTTCAAATGATTCAATTTTGGCTTTAGCCACTCATTCTTTTTCTCAACAATCCTTCTCCTCTTCCTTTGCAAGTGTACAGAGAAATTCTAGAATGACAATGCATTCTCTAACCGACTTGCATCTCTACTAGCCTAAGTCTGCATCTTACTAACAAGGGGTGATGTTCTGGAAAGAGAAGATGTCGTGTGCCGTAAATGATGGACGAGCAGATATTGGAGAGGATGAACTTATTGTAGATGGAAGTGTAGGAAATTGCTTCACTTCACATCACGCTCTTGGCTATCTTATTTATGTTTGCAACATACGCTGTGACGCTCAATATGTAGTATCTTAGGTGAGCAGATATATGCACAACCCACAGACCATACATTGGCAAGTTGTTAAGCAGATCTTGAGATATTTACAAGATACTCAGTCACATGCATTATTTTCCATGGGGAAGACTTGTATCTATAGGCTTATAGTGATTCAGATTGGGTTGGTGATGTAGATACTAGGCAATCTACTAGTGGACACTGTTTCTTTTTGGGTTGCTTATTTATTTCATGGCTAAGTAAGAAACAACCTACATTGGCTACCTTGCCTTGTGAAGTTGAGTATAGGGTGTGCAGCAATAGTGAAATGTGTATGGTTGTGCAAATTCTTGGTTAATCTACATTTACCATTGGAGGGTCCTACGCCCATTTTGTCTGATAGTCCGAGTGCTATTGCAGTAGCACAAAATCTTGTATTTATTGCTTGCACGAAACACATTGAGGTGCATTACCATTAGGTCAAAGAGAGGTGCTATGCAAGAGAGATCAGCTTGATGTATGTACCCACATAGAAAAATATCGCAGAAATTTTCACCAAGGCATTACGACGCGAAAAGTTTGAGGCTTTTCGAAAGTCCTTAAACTTATTAGTCTTTGGTGATCGATCATCCTTATACTTCATCACATTGGCACTGCAAGGGGGTGTTATAATTTGCCAATTCCGGGTAGTGCCCATGTAATTCGTGTGGTGTGGACACTTTAATAAATGTCAATTTAGTGTACATACCTAGTGTCTTGACATTAAAGAAGTGACACTAGGGACTAGAGTTAGTTAGTCTAACACTAGTTAGTTGGTGGAAGACCAGTTAGATCAACCCTTGACCTAACTTAGGTTGTATCTTCACACTATCTTTTTAGTTCAGCAATACACTCTATCTTCTTGCTTCAGTTTAGCAAGTACGCTCTATCTTCTTGCTTCAGCTCATTGATTGTCACTGTTACTTATTTCTTTCTCCTCCATAGCCAGTGTATTTTCTCACAGAGAAGGAATTACTAGCGGTCATCCATGTGCTTAAAGTATGGTGTCGTTATTTGTACAGTGCCTGATATATTATTTGGATGGACCACCATTCGCTAAGATATCTTTGTGATTAGCTTGATCTCTGTGTGGCCGGAAGGTGAGATGGATGGAGCTTATGTAAGAGTTTGAGTCCAAAATTCGCTATAGAAAGGGCACAACTTGTTGATAGTTGAATTCTTGAACTTAATACCTTTCTTCTTCGAAATTTCGATCGATTTTTGTGTTTCTCTCAAAGAGCATTGCCAAAACAAGAAGCTTGGTCACTATATTGATGAATATAGAAAGAGATTGGCGACTGGCCAAAGAGAAGGCTCCAGTTTGGCTTTCGAAGAGACATCAGGGAGCAAATCCATGGATGGGATGCTTCAGTCAAATTTGTGGTGGAAGATAATGCATTTCTCACACGCAGTTATGATTCTTCTATGACTGATTCAGCATTTAATGTTGTTGAAATGCATCAAACATGGTATTTTGACAGTGGAGCATCAAAGCATATCACTTCGAGGAAGTGTTTGTTTACCTCTTTGAATTCAGCCCCTGCTAGAAAGCGTTTTACATGTGCAAACAATAACAGTTATGATGTGTGTGGAATTGGGACAATCACTATTACTATTTCAAATGGTTTTGATTTCATGCTTCTAGATGTCTTGTTTGTGCCTAGCATTACAAAGAACTTGTTGTCTATCTTTGCTTTTAATAAGCATGGCTTTTAGGTCATCTTTGAGGATGACAAATGCATTGTTAGAGATTGAGAGATGGATTATGCACTCAAGCTAGCCGACACCTTGTACAAGGGTCTATTCTTGTTGGATACATATGAGAGAGAGTCTCATGATGCTTTGGTTGTTATTGTCCTTTCGCCCGCTATGCAGAATGTGGAGCCATGGCATGGCTACTATGGACATATGAGTTTTGGAAGTTTGATGACCCTTCAAAGGTATCACATGGTAGATGCATTGCCTCTAGTGGAGACTTCATCTCCTCATGCATATGAAGGATATATTTTGAGCAAGATGCACAAATTTACCTTAAAAAACGATGGTGTAGTGTGCGCTGTTCAAAAGATGCACCTTATTCACTGTGATGTTTGTCTTTCCATGAGGACATGTGTATTTGGGGGTTATCTTTACTTCAATTTATTTATTGATGACTACTCATGATATACATGCATGTATGGAATGAAGGCCAAATCTGATGTATTCATGCATTTTAAACATCTTGTGGCAAAGCTTTACTTTGTTACATTTATTGATGACCACTCATGGTATACATGGGGGTCATCTTTACTTTGTCAGATTTGTTGATGACTACTCATGGTATACATGGGTGTATGGGTTGAAGGCCAAATTTGATGAATTCATGCATTTTAAACATCTTGTGGCAAAGCTTGAGGCTAAAATTGGCTTAAAAGTGCAAACACTTTGCATAGATTTTGGAGGGGGGGGGGGAGTACATGTCTTGTGCTTTTGAGGCATATTTGCTTGATCATGGCATTATGCATCAAGCCATTAGGAATTAGGATGTAACCCATCAGCAAAATGGTGTTGTTGAAAGGAAGAATCACACTGTCATGGAAATGACTTCTTGTATTTTGAAGAGCAAGGGAGTGTTTCATAAATTTTGGCTAGAAGGCCTTGAGTGTGCAAATCATGTGCTGAATTATGCACTCACTAAGGCATTGAAGATGATCACATAGTTTGAAGCGTGGCATGGCAATAAACCCAAGGGTGACTACTTTCGTGTGTTTGGTTTCATAGCCTATGTGCATTTTCCTTAAGAGCTTTGTAGAAAACTTGATGACAAGGCTTTAAAATGCATATTTATTAGCTACAGTTTGGAGAGCAAGGGCTATCCTTTGCATGACCCACGCATGAAGAAAGTTTTTGTTAATAGAGATGTCATATTTGCTGAAAATGTTGCATTTTCACATGACCGGTTTCAAATGCGAGCCACTCATGATATTGATGATGTCATTGAGGGTCTTTTACCGCTTTCTTTGGAGTCGATGCCTGCTGTAAATGGCAGGATAGACTTAATACAGGGCTCTATTCTCCGAATGACCCCTTATCCCGTCGGGATCTTTGGAATACTTTGCAGAACTCCTTGTCACTTGGCAGATAGGGTTTTTTGATGGGGGATTTTAATATGTGTGTTGATTCTTCACAGTCCACATCAGAGCATTCGGTGATGGATGCTCCGGAAAGCCGTGTGTGGAATGCGTTTGCTCTTGCTGTACTTAAGAAATATCTCTGGTCATGGCTACACCCTTCTTCTACAGGGTTTACTTTTCATTCTGTGCAGTATATAACTACATGGTCGCGGTTGGACCACATATATATCATGCAGGATGATGCTTTTCTTCGTGAGATGCTGGAAATGAAAGTGTTGCAGCAATACGCCTTATCGGACCATATCTCTCTACAGCTTGAGATGCTTGCACAACCCATTGCACCTTTTAAGCAATTTCTAGATGGACTCCCTTTGCGTTTCAACTCGTCTTATTTGAAGCACTCAATCTTTCAGGGTTATATGCAGCAATTGATTGATAGATTTTTATTGGACTTTTCCTCTGAGGGCAATGCTTCTTTTGAATGGTTGCTCTCTAATGTGCAGTGGGTTGTTAGCCAGTATGGGATTCATCATGCCTCTCTTTGTTGGCGGCATCGACAAGCAGCGGAGGAATTACTGGCTTTGGCTCGTTCTCTTCTGGTGGAGACTCCAGATGATGTATTTCTGCTGCCATTGGCTATGCGTTTGGCTGATCTTATTAAAGAGTTTCAGTTAAAATCTTATCAGCAAGCCAAATTGCGAAATTTGACTGAGAATTTGCAGGATAGTGCTTGTCAGACTCATAAGTTCTTTCGAGCTCTCCATGCATCCCCTGCTCGAGAGAATATGACTAGACTCCAGGATGCAGATGGTCAAATGGTCATTGATCCAGTTTTCTATGATTTGGTCCGCAATCAGGTTCCGCATGACATGCAAACTACATTGGAGACCGATATTCGTGAGGAGGAGGTTATGGATGTTTTGTTACACTTGCCCAAGGATAAAAGTCCCGGTTGGGATGGTCTCACCAATGAATTCTTTGAGGTTTTTGCTACTCGACTGGTGAAACCATTGACGGCTGTGTTTCAGCAGGTTTGGGAAACGGGGTTCATGCCCTCCTCATGGAAAGGACTTATCAAATTGCTTCCAAAAGTTCCTTCCTGCTAGGCTTAAAGGACTCTTGCATTGGCAGATAGATCTCATTCGGCACTCTGACATACTCCCTCGGGAGGACTTACTTCCCTGGCATATGGCAATTTCCTCTGCGTCTTTGCCATGACTTTTGTAACTCTTTTGTTGTTTAGTAATTTAAATATAACATCCATTACGAGAGAGAGAGAGAGAGAGAGAGAGAGAGAGAGAGAGAGAGAGAGAGATTTTTGCCTTGGATTGACCTCGGTGGCTGTTGCAACTCTCTTGCCTCGAGGCACACTTATGTCTTTTCGCACTATCAGACGGGTCTCACAACCTCATGAAGATTCTGTTTTCACTTTTTTAGATTCTTTTCGCACTATCAGACGGGTCTCACAACCTCATGAAGATTCTGTTTTCACTTTTTTAGATTTCGGGGTTGTTGGCATATTTGTGTCAGTCGCAATGTGTTCAGCATCATGCTGCGAAACTTAAGGGACTTCTTCAGTGGCAGCTTGATCTTGTAATATCTTGGTCAGAGATGACTTAGTTTCTTGGCATTGGCCGGCCTTCTCAATGACCTTGCCTTGACTTTTGTACTCTTTAATTTTCTTTTTCCCTTTGTCTATGATATGATATAACAACTCATTACGAGAGAGAGAGAGAGAGAGAGAGAGAGAGAGAGAGAGAGAGAGAGAGAGAGAGAGTTGCACTTACAGGCTTACAGTGATTGAGATTCAGCCAATGATGCAGACACTAGGTAGTTTACTAGTGGACACTTTTTTTTTTGGGTTGTTCATGCATTTTCATGGCTAAGCAAGAAACAAAGTATAGTGGCTACCTCATCTTGTGAGGTTGAGTACATGGCAACCTTTATGGCAACAATGGAATGTGTATGGTTGTGTAGGTTGCTTGTTAATCCACATTTACCATTGGAGGGTCTTATATCCATTCTATTTGACAGTTAGAGTGCTATTCCAGTGGTACGAAATCTTATGTTTCATATTGGCACAAAACATGTTGAGGTGCATTACCCTTTTGTGGGAGAGAGATGCTATGCGGAAGAGATTGGCTTGATGTATGTATCTATATAGGAAAAGTTGCAGACATTTTCACCAAAGCATTACCACATGAAAAGTTTGATGCTTTTCGAAAGTCCTTAAACTTATTACCCTTTGGTGATTGATCATGTTTGTACTTCATGACATTGGTATTGCAAGGGGGTGTTAGAATTTGTTAATTTTGGGTAGTGCCCAATGTATTTTGTGTGGTGTGGGCTTTTATTAATGTGTCAATATAGGGTGTCTACACCTAGTGTCTTAGGAGTTGAAAGTAGGGACACTAGGCTCTATAGCAAATAAACTTAACTGTAGTTAGTCGATGGAAGGCTGGTTAGATCAACCTATGACATAAACTAGAGTTGTACTTTCACTCTATCTTTCAGTTTAGCAAGTGTACTCTACTCCCTTGCTTCAACTTACCATCACTGTCTCATTTCTCTCTTCTCCAGTTGATTTTGATTTCTCGCCCATATGAGAATGGTGTCATGGAGCGAACCAGACCATGCTAGAGACAAGGTGGTTGATGAAGCATCAAGGACTTCCTCACACCCTTTGAGACAAGGTAGATTCTACTATGGTATTCATATCTTTTACAAGTCTGCGCGACAAGGATCTTGAAGGACATGACTCCATACCAACCTTTCTTTAGAAAGAGGCATTCTGACTCCTATTTTCGTATCTTTGGATATGATGCCCATGTTTATGTGGTCAAGAAACACAAGGGCAAGCCCAAAGCGAAGTCAAAGAAGCAAATTTTCCTTGGTTACTGTGAAGTGACCAAGGATACATGCTCTATAAGCGTAAGAAATGTAAGATTGTGGTGAGTGGGGATGCAATCTTTAATGAGGCTAGGGCCTTTGACATTCCCAGCGATGGTGCTTCTTCATCAAGTGGATCTTCTTTGATTCCATTGCCTCCTACACTATTAGCTCTACTATTACCTTCTATGATATCTGTTAGTACCACTTCATTGTTTTTGACTCCTCTTGCTCCTTTTTCTTCTTTGCCTCCCCCATCCTTGCCGGCACCTTCTTCTTCGAGTATTCCTACTCCATCCCCATCCCCTCAGGATTTTTCAAGGGGTATTGAGTTGCTAGAGGGAGCTCTCTTTCTCTCATGGAGAACTATCTTTATCTAGTGAGAGGGAGTTCCTTTGCAGCATGATCATCTCATTGTCATTCCATGATGGTTTAGGTAACTCATGCAAGATTCGGGAGTCATTTCTTTTCCCCAGACACCGGTGGGCTAGATCGGAAAGGATACATGCCAAGTAGGGGCATTTAGTTTGTGTGAACTATGCCCTTATGTCATGGATTTTAGAGGATTAAGAGCCTACTATCATTGAAGAGGCTTTGGCACAGGATGTTTGTCACCATGCTATACAAGAGGAGCTAGAGTCCATCAAGCGTAATGGGACTTGGGAGTTGGTGCCATGTCTAGTAAAGCGGAAAGTGATTGGTGTGAAGTGGGTCTATAAGGCCAAATATTTGGCTGATGGCACCGTGGATAAGCACAAAGCTACTCTAAATCATTTTTGCCAAGAGCTTTTCATAGAGGGAAAGCTTGGATTACTTAGAGACTTCTACTTTGACAGCTTCTATGTCTACTATTCGAGCTATGTTGGCCCTTGGAGCCCACCATTGGTGATGTGTTTATTACATGGATGCTAAGTCAACCTTTCTAAACAATGTCTTATGGAAGGAGATTTGTGTAGAACAGTCTCTAGGCTTCCGTGTGCTTGAAAAGGAGGACAATGTCTATTGCTTGCGGAAGGTACTCTATGGCTTGAATCAAGCTCTTAGGGCTTGGTACCAGTGTATTGGTCGGTTATATCTTTAGAGTGGCTTCAATGTCTTATGGAAGGAGATTTGTGTAGAACAGTCTCTAGGCTTCCGTGTGCTTGAAAATGAGGACAATGTCTATCACTTGCGGAAGGTACTCTATGGTTTGAATCAAGCTCTCAGGGCTTGGTACCAGTGTATTGCTTGAAAAGGAGGACAATGTCTATTGCTTGCGGAAGGTACTCTATGGCTTGAATCAAGCTCTTAGGGCTTGGTACCAGTGTATTGATCGGTTATATCTTTAGAGTGGCTTCAATGTCTTTTGGAAGGAGATTTGTGTAGAACAATCTCTAGGCTTCCGTGTGCTTGAAAATGAGGACAATGTCTATCACTTGTGGAAGGTACTCTATGGTTTGAATCAAGCTCTTAGGGCTTGGTACCAGTGTATTGATCGGTTATTGTTTTAGAGTGGCTTTTGTCGATGATTAGACCATGACTACATTTTCAAAATGAGATGCATCATCACTGCTTGATCCCATTTTACTGTAAGATGACATACTTGCTGTAATGCTCAGTTGAACACAATTTCAACACTTGAGCAAAACTTTTGACCTTCAATCAGGTGCCTTGGGTCCACCAATTCAAGGGAGTTGATGGTATCCTGGTAATGGAACTATGAAACCAACCTTCCTCCTTGGATAGGTTGGGACTAATTTGGTTTAACACTAATTACAACAAGTAATTATATACACTTTACCGCTCTAATCTTGAACAATGGATAGCTTGTTGGCCCCAAAACTGGCGTCCCTTGCGGTATTTCTTTAGCTTTTATTGCAAATGGATGGAGTACATTTGAGATTCTTTGATTTCCCTCCACTAATCCAAGTGCCTCTTGCTATCAAAACTGACGAGCAAATCTACAAACCAATTTGCCCCTTGGTTTGCTTGGGGAATTGGCCTTCACCTACTCCAAATATCCTTGAAATGCTTTAATTTTAGTTGTTGGAATTCAAGTCCTAGGTCCTCAATTTTAAGTGCGTATCCCGAGGTGGCTGCTAAACCCTAATTTTTGTATAATTTAGGGTTTTCAGTATAGATTTTCCAATATCTCCACCTCTGATGACTCAAAGTATTGGAAAATGTTGATGTGAGTTGAGAAATGATTGTAGGATGAGAGAGAATGTCAGAGAGAACTTTTAGACTTCGATCTCGAGAAAATGGAAGAAATTAGTTGCTGCCTTGTCTAGATAGCCATGAAAGCTCTCTCCATTGATGGAACACACTAAATATGATGTTGTTTGGTTGGAATAGCCCTCAAACTGCTTTCACCTATTGCTTAGCTCTTGGAAGGTCTCTTGCTGGTTTGAAATGACTTGTCAACTGTTGTAGCAGCTATGCTTTCTCATTATCTCTCTCAACTTGTACAAGGTTGGAATGACCCCCTCCCCTCTCTCTCTCTCTCTCTCCGAGTTTCAAAAACGTCTTTTCCACTTGCATAGGCAAGTTTTGCCAAGTGGCAGCCTTCTAATCCCATTTTCTAGCATTATCCAGCTTATTAAATTAATTCTCAAAATATTGATTTTGAAAATTAATTTAACAATTATTCTAGTTTTCAAAAAAATAATTCCACCAACCAATAATTAAATTGGCTAGCTCAATTTGTCTCCCAATTATCCCTGAGTAGTTACCAATAATTAAATTGGCTAGCTCAATTTGTCTCCCAATTGTCCCTGAGCAGTTATTGATCCCTAGACTAGCATTAATTAATGCCTAGTCTCTAATGTCACTACTAACATTAGTGGCCAATAAATTGGTCTAGGCCTAAATTTGAGACCAAGTACTACTAAGTACGTGTGAGGCATAGCTTACTATAACTTTTGTCTTTGGCACCAATTGATATCTCGGGGTCGTGGGTTCCACACTGAAATAATTAAGTTGCATCTCACATATGTGTAAGTCACGTTAGCACATTTGATTAACTTTTAATCAAATGCTAAGCAAAGCAATAAAATTTCACGTTCTCGTGATACTTGCATTCACTCATGAACCTGAGAAGCAAACCTATAGGAGAACACAAATCAATCCAAGTGTTAATAAGCTATATCAACAATCTAATCAATCACGTGTAGATAGCGGATAGCATCCCTTGTCGGTGAATCTGTATGGGCCATAGCCTTCTAGTTAGGATTCATAAGAGTAGAAATAGCCTTATACACCTTCATCTCAAACAAAGTTAAAAGCTCTTGCATTTACTGTTGTTGGGAGATGAAAATCCTCCGCAAAGTTTGCCAAATCTCATGACCTAGAAAGAAGTGAAGAAGGCATATATCCGTCATATTGAACATCTCGTATAGTGTCTCCTTTGTCTACTTGGCCTTTTGGGCATGGTCACTTGTCAATATGAGATAATCCATACAAAGCACGAACAACGTGTGCCCTTTAGTTGCGGTGTGGAAATACAATTAGGGATTGGAAGTGGAACGCCGATATCCTAACTTTCCTTGGAGGAATGAGTCTATCTTCTTGTTCGAAGCACAACAATCTATTTGAGGCCATAAAAGAGCCTTCTTCAATCTCTACGCCTTGCCATTTGATGAGGAAAAGCAAGGAGGGTGCTCAACATAGATCTCCTCCTTCAAATCTCCATGAAGGATTGCAAACTTCACATCAAGTTGATAAATTGTCCATCTTCTATGGATGGCTAAGGCAAGAACAACCCTAACAGTAGCCATTCGAGTTTTAGATGCAAAGGTGTCCTGGAAATCTATCCTTGGCTGCTGCGAATTCCTTTGCAATGACTCGTGCCTTGTGCTTATCCAAAGGGTCATCAATATGATACTTGGTCTTAAAGATCCATTTGACTCCAATCACCTTCCTATGAGCGGACTGAGATAGAAGATCCCAAATGCCATTCTGCTTAATCACTTCAACTCTTGCCACGTAACCTTGTTTCAATGCTGTGATTGCGAAGTCTGCTTTATGAACATGGGCTTTCTATCGTGCGTGGCACGAGACATCAAACGATATTTAGTACAAACAAGCTCGGTGGAGTGTGTCTAGTGCCTTTGAGATCACCTTGGGCCATCTTTCGGTTGCCACTCCTTAGGAACTCCCTCAATCCTTGCATCATGGAGTGTACGGTGTGCCAAATGAGGAGGCCAATACTCCCCTCGCCGCTCTTTCTTTGCTACAAGTGTTGGAAATATCCACTAGGGGCGTAAATCTTGCTCATTGAAAGAAGATGTATCCCAAACTTGGCACATAGAGAACTTTTAACGTGTGAGTGTCATGTTGCCCGCCGTATTGAATCAAGTGCATATCACCTTTGCCTTTGATAGGGACCGAAGAGCTATCACATATGAGAATTTACCCATGCATCAGATGCATATGGGTAAATGCCATTTGAAGGAGTCATGTAGCAAGAAGTGTCATTATCCACAATCCACTCACGAGATTGTGGGCCAATATCGTTGCATTGGTGGCCGTGTGAGGAGCATTGTCAATCGTCTCTAAATGGAGGAAGGCGGACAATGAAGGAGCAGCCATTGCTCTTGAGTCCTTTGTAGTTTTCTCCTTCTTGGTGTCCTTGTCCTTGTCAGGCCAATCCTTCTTCCAATCATGTGTCTTGCTAGAAATGTGACAAGTAGACTCCTTGGCTTTATCTTGCTTGGTCTTCTCATCCTTCTTGTTCTTGTAGGTGTTCTTCTCATTTTATTGGGAAGATTGTCCTGTTAATGCCTTTGTCTTGGGAGTGTTTTGACCTTTGAGTTGTTCCTCTTGGTCCAAGACCATCAAAATCAACTCCTCCCACTTAAGGGTATCTGTCCAAAATCAAGGTGGAATAGAATGTAGCTAATTGCGAAAGAAGAGTTATCAGCATGCCCTCGGAGATAATCATCTTCCTTGTGTTGTGGACTTGCATTTGCAATTGCCAAAGCTTATTCACATGCTCTGTATGGAAGAAGAATTGGACATGTTCAAGGTTTGCATATGTACCTCCAGAGACACCCATTTCTAGGAGGAAGTTCCAATCGGTAGGCTACATCACTTAGCTTCTGAATAATTTTCCACGGTCCACAATATCTTGGAGATAACTTTGGACATTTGACAGTCGATAAGCTAGACGACTTGGCTGGTACTTGGAGAAAAACTTTTTCTCCTAATTCAAAGATCCTACTTGACCTTTTCTTATTTGCAAAATGCTTAGTCCTATCAGCAGCTTGCTGTAACTTGGCTTGAGCAATTTTAATATTAGCCTGTATGTCAGTAAGAAATTCTGCCGTAGCTAGGCATTTCTCATCTGACCTTACTGTACTAGGAAAACTTGGATTCATTCCATAATTTATTTGAAAAGGAGACAAACTTGTCGCCTTATGAGGTCTGTTGTTATACGCAAATTCTAACAAAGACAAATGCGTATCCCAATCTATTTGTTTATCAGATACATATGCTCTCAGTATGTGTTCTAGTATCTGATTGACTCTTTCTGTTTGACCATCTGTTTCTGGGTGATCACCACTTGACATGTTTAAAGACACTTTTAAATGACCAAAGACATGACGCCAAAAATGACCAGTAAACTTGACATCCCTATCAGACACAATGGACGTAGGCAGACCATGCAACCTAAACACATGATCAATAAACAAATGTGCGACTTGTGGAGCTTCCACACTATCGTGAGTGGCTATAAAATGAACCATTTTACTGAAGCAATCCACTATCACTAGGATAGTGTCTTTTTGTCTCTGGGTTCTAGGTAAGCCGGCAATGAAATCCATGGAATTACTTTTCCAATTGGATTCTGGAATTTGTAATGGCATTAGCAGACCTGGTGGCTTCACCCTTTCTACTTTATTAACTTGACAATGAAAGCATTGTTGGACATATTGGCAGACATCCTTGGCCAACTATGGCCACCAAAATGTCCTTCTAACAAGCTGTATGGTCTTATCAATACCAGGATGTCCTGCACAAGGCACATCATGGTTATCAAACAAAACTTTCTTTCGTAGTTCCCGTGCACTAGGAACACAGATCTTGCCTTTTCGTTTAAGAAACCCATTCTCAATTGAAAAGTTCTTAAATGAACTTGTCTCACCAGAAATAATAGTAGGTAATGAAACAGAAGTATTTGGTCCATCCCTAATCAAAGAGTCTCGTTCTATG
Organism: Lygodium microphyllum; assembly: GCF_053477565.2. Taxonomy (NCBI): domain Eukaryota; kingdom Viridiplantae; phylum Streptophyta; class Polypodiopsida; order Schizaeales; family Lygodiaceae; genus Lygodium; species Lygodium microphyllum. The sequence continues at coordinate 97,216,245 of NC_141138.1, forward strand.
GCTTGATAAATTTTTGCCATATAAGAGTCCTCTAACTGTGCTTCCTTTATTTCTTGAAGCAATGAGCTTTCTAAAATTGTAAAGCTCATTTGATACATTATACGAGATAATGCATCAGCAACAACATTATCCTTACCCTTCTTGTATAGAATTTCCATATGAAATTTTGCATCATTTCAGCCCATCGAGCTTGGCGCCCTCAAAGATCTGGTTGACTACAAAAATACTTAAGGGTATGGTGATATGTATAAACTTTAAAATCTGCACCATATAAATAGTGTCACTAAACTTTAAGACAATGAACAATAGCATAAAGCTCTTGTTCATGAACTGGCCAATTCTGTTGGCTTGGGGAAAGCTTCTTGCTTTCAAAAGCTATAGGCCTGCCTTCTTGGCTAAGGACAGCACCTATCGCGATGCTACTTGCATTTGTTTCTAAAACAAATGGTTTCTCAGGATCAACTATCTTGAGAACAGGGGCAGAAGAAACTGCTTGTTTCATAGCCTCAAAACTTTCTTTTTGCATTGATATCCACATATAGGGCACCATATCTTGCAATAAATCTGTCATAGGAGCAGCTATGTACGAGTATGCATATATAAATCTCCTATAGAATCCTGACAATCCCAAAAAGAAACGAAGAGTTGTTTCATTTTGGGGTGTCGGCCAGCTAAGTATCACAACAACCTTCTTGGGGTCCATCTTGATCCCATCGACAGATACAATATGACCTAAATATTCTATCTCTACTAAACATAGAATCGTCTTGCCTGGGTTAGCATAGAGTTTTGCTTCCCGCAAAGTTTCAAAGATTGTTACCAAATGTGACTCATGTTCATGGATACTCTTACTATACACAAGCACATTGTCAATAAAATCTACAACAAACTTGCCCATGCATGGTCTTAATAAATCATTCATTAACATCATAAAAGTAGCAGGAGCATTTGTTAAACCGAAAGACATAATCAAATACTCATATTGACCAAATCTTGTTCTAAAAACAGTTTTAGAAATATCTTCATCTCTTACTGTAATCTGGTGATAACCACTTTTTAAATCAATCTTACTAAAGATAGAAGCACCACCTAGAGCATCCAAGATATCATCAATATGAGGCATAGGATATCTATGCTTGACAGTTATTTTATTTAAAGCCCTGTAGTCTACACACATTCGAAAAGAACCATCTTTCTTTTTTACAAGTAAAACAGGGGCTGCAAAGGGTGAAAAGCTAGGTCTAATCAATCCCTTTCTTAAGTACTCATCCACCACCTTACGAATTTCATTCTTCTCCCGTAGACTCATCGTAAACGGGGGTCTAGCAATTGGATTAGCTCCTGGGACGAGCTCAATCCTATGCTCCACGTTCCTACGAGGAGGTAAACCAAGAGGTAGATCAGATTTAAATACATCAGAAAATTGGGATCTTATTTTACTTGATAAGGCCGAAGGGATACTTGTGGAACTTCCACCTTTATCCATGTCATCCTTTGACAGACATTTAGAAATATTTAAAATATAACAAAAGTAAAGGGACTTACAGTCAATCTTGAGCGCCTTGGCCATCGAGAGAATCTTCGCTTCTTGGAGTTCCGGTTCTCCGCGAATCAACCATCGTTGGCCCTCATGCTCAAATTGATAAATATGAGAAGAGGAGTCAATGATAGGTCTCTTCTTTGCGTGCCACTGCTTGCTCAACACCAGGTCGAATCTTGCAAGCCGTGTAATTTCAAAATCCAATTTGTCCTCATAGGACTGGATCTGTACAAGGAGGTCAACAACTCGCTGATCCCATGTCTCTGTGCCCATCCCGTCAGCTAGCTCTACCGAATAACTATATTCCGAAGGGGTAGTCTTGAGCTTCAGCTTTTTGACGAGATTAGAGCTAATAACATTATGTGAAGAGCTCGTATCAAATAAAATATGCATAGGGCATTCTGCCACTATGTCTCTCATTACAATGAGCTCAATGTTAGCAAACTGGTAATCCTTTTGTGCCTCAGGCGATAACACTGCATCTGGCACAGTTGGTACTTTCTTTGTTACTGTGACGGCTAGGATCCGTTCATGATAACCAGAGTCATGTGGAGGTGACTCATCTAGGTCATCTCTCGCCTTATCCACATCCTGCATTGGATTAAGCACCATTTGAGCACTAACTCTTGCCATCTTGGGACAAGCCTTAAATTTATGCTGCCCTAGGCATCCGTAACAGAGTCCTTCTCTCATTGGTTTCTCCCTTTGTTGTGGAGTGAGCATGGATTTATTGTTGGCTCTCTTAGCCATAGCAGATACCTTCCTCTTGGTACCTGTCATAGTCTTGATCATATGTACTTCTCTAGTGTCCTTCGCACGAGGAGCACTAGGTGCAACTGCAGGAGTAAAGACAGGGCGTGCACCTCTAGTCCAAGGAAATCTCTGGGCCTTCGCATCTTCAAGGACTAATGCAAGCTCCACTGCCTCATTCAAGGTTTTAGATCTCTCCTTCTTGCAAGTGGCCTTAAGGTTTCTTTTAAGCCCATGACAAATTTATGCACTTGCAAAAAGTCAGGAATATGTTCAGGGACCTTTAACAAAATCTCTCTATACTTGTGCGCATATTCCTGGACAGAGTAGCTCTTCTGAGCTATGAAGAACCACGCATCTAGAGCCCTGGTCGGCTCATCTGGAGGGACAAAATTATTATAAAACAATGTCTTAAATGCAATCCAAGTAGATTTTTGTGCATGTTCCTGCTCAATTTTCCGCCACCAACGGTGAGCGGCATCCATGAGATTATATGTAGCTTGCTATATCTTTAAAGCATCCTCATGAATATGGCATAACTTAAAATACTGCTCCCATTTAGAGAGCCACTGTTCCACCGTATCTGCAGTCCTTTGTGCCGCCGTGCCATTGAACTTAGGCGGCTTAAGGTCTTTAAGCTGGCACTTAGCTTTTGGCAACGGAGGAACGACTACAGAGGAGTCATGTATAACTTGTGTGTCATGCATACATGCATCAGGTAAACTCTCATCTAAAGGTCTCTTGCCTTTATTCAAAGCATTTCGAGTTAAAATTTGCATTTGTTCAAGCAAAACTTGCATAGTGCCTTCCAAACTAGAAAGATGATTATGCACATCATTAGATGAAGAGGGCAATTCGTCATCATGCATAAGAGGTTCTTCCTCTACATCAATGCCATTCAAAGGCATATCTTCAGTGCTTGACATGATTGATTAATTGTTTTGTTTTTTTTTGGATTGATAATTCAAATCAACAAAAGCAAGGCAAGCGTAAATACAATGTACTTTCAGAAAACTGCTATGTTTCCACACAAGTACTATCCACAAGAAATATACATGTCAAAAGCAAGCCTCTTTGTACATTTTGAACAAAAGTGCAAAGCTGAATAGGTCAGCAAATCCTCTGTGAAACCATGCATAAACATCCAAATACACAGAATCCACACTCTCAAGCATACATAAACGCACTCAAAGTAGTGAATTTTAAGCCCCAAAAGGTAGAGATAAAGCGTATCTGGCACCTCGAAAGCAATTTGAAATGTCCTCGTTAGTCAAAACCAAAAGTCAAATATGCTGAAATTCGATACTCATCGATGCAAGAAAACCACAGGAATTGACGGCACTTGAATTGAAGTCCGTTGGAGCCCAAAAATCCCAAATTCTACCCGCCTCAAGAGGTCACTTTGGTGCGAAATTTCGGAAGTGCTCCCAAGCTCAATTGGCAATGATAATACTTCAGAAGCTTGTCTTCAAATCATTCTCGAAGCTTATGAAATCGGTTTGCAATTTGGATGTCGTACCAAGAAGTTATAGATCTCAAAAAATGTGCTCAAAAAAAGGAGAAAAACATCCCTTTTTTTGTTTTACAAGGGGATGGAGGGCTCACAAGCTTGGTAAAAACAGGATTCTATCCCACATGCAGAGTGCCACAAGGAATTTACCAAGGATAAAAGGTGAAATGGAGATAGTCATTCTCTCAAGTAAAAGAGAGAGAGCTCTCTTGTGTGATGGAGTATGCCTTGGCCTTGTTGGTGTTATTGGCGTGATTTTGGGCTGCTGCTAGGCCTTGTAGTGGGTGCTGCCAGAAAGAGGCGCTACGTTGTCTTCTGTGGTGTGTTGTAGAGATGCCTTCACAGTGCCCACTCCTGTGCGCTCTCGCGACTGCCGCACGATCTTACCTGTGTGGTTGTAACAAAAACCCCCAAATTTTTTTTTGGAAACCCGCGTGCTCTGATACTAAATGTGAGAAAGAGAAGAAGATTTCCTGTGTGTCTTACTCACCTCCCAACCAAATATACCCTCTTCCCACCTTCTGATTAGGTCTCTAGGGCCTGTTTTCATGGTGCACTCGACCGGTGTTCCCAAATAGACAAGTCCTACCCAATTTAGCAAGAAATTTGAGGGTATCCCCCGAGCTTTGGACGTTGGCACTTCTTGCCCTTGTCCGGGACACACTAATTAATGGCCGTCTTGGGCTACTTGCCCGACTAAAGGTTATTATGTCTGACAGTTGCCCCTAGCTCTGCTCTGACAATGGGATGTGGGGTGGAGGGCTTACTCCTAATCATGCGTACTATCATCATGATTAATGGCCTTTCCATGCTATCCCAACCATCATAATAATCCCTCTCTACTCCAGTTTGATCAGTGAGTGGGCTAAGATGCCTATGGTACAAGTTGCAACCCCATACCTCTACTCCATATAGTAATGTAGTGTGACTAGGGTGTCAAACAACCAGAGTTTGGTGCGGGGCTCCTAGAATTGTATGTGAGCACATTGACTCTCGAGTGCCCCTAGTGTTGCGTATCCACGTGGCAGACGTGCCTTTGATGCCTCTCTCAATGAAAAACGTGGGCCAGAGAAGGTGACTCCCGAATAGACATATTCCCTCACATGCTCCAGTATGTCTTCCCCAAATGTGAACTGGTACATAGATCTAGTCACCCATGTTGCTGAAGTATTGAAAACCATGGTTTTGGTCTCTCCAAGGTTCACTGTGAGGTCTTTATCTCTACAGAAGATGTGCAAAGCATCTAGATGGCACTGCAATCCCTCTGGTGAATTTGAAATGAGAACAATATCATGTGCATACAGTAATATCGGTATTAGCACCCCTACCAGGTTGGCTCTAGCTCCTTCTCTGTCTATGTAATCAGACACTTCATCTATGTATAGACCAAACAATGTGGGTGAAAGATGACATCCTTGTTTCACTCCTATGGTACGGTCAATCCTCTCTGATAGCTCCCCAGGTGCTTGTACATGACCTGTCACTGCCTCATATAATGCATAGACACCCCATCGTATACCCTTCGGTACTCCAATGTCCTGCAATCTCTGCATGATGTGTGTACAAGGCATCGTATCAAAAGCTTTGCGAAAGTCTACAAAGTAACAATAGATCCTCTTTTCTCGGGCTTGACCCTCCTCAATAATGGCTCTAAGTGTGAGAATATGGTCTAGCGTGGTATATCCTCGTCTGAAACCTGCCTATCCTTGTGCTTTCTTGCCTTGCATTTCAGCCCACTCACTGAGTTCATGCTCCAATATAGATCCATATATCTTGGCCAAAGTATGACCGATCATGATAGTCCTGTAGTTGCTAGGAATCAGGGGATCACCACTTTTAAATAGCGGAATTATAGTATTGTCTGACCAACTCATAGAGAAACCTTCACATATTGCTCTATTGAACGTACGTGCTAATATGGGTGCTAATATGTCACAAGCATGTGAGAAATGTTCTGCTACTAGTCCATCCTCATCATGTGCCCTCCCATTTTGTAATCTATAAATTGCATCCCTAACCATTTTCCATGTGAAGAAAGACCACTATGTTGGCCTACAAGCTTGTGGGGGCTGCATAGGTGGCTGTCCTGGTAGGTCATACAACTGTCTTCCATAGTCAAGCCAAGCATCTGGTGATGTAATCTGTATGGGGGGCTATCTTTCATGAAACATCTTTCATGCGCTCTTGCTATCCCGCTCAAAATAGCTGATATATCTTTGCTTCTGCTTTCGCTAAGTAGTCTCGTTTCTTCCTCCGCACAAGGCGTTTGAAGAACGCCTTTGCTTGGCGATGTGTTTGAGTGCCTAGCTCCACTTCTCTCTGTAAGCGAGCTTGGGTGACTCTACACTCATCATCATACCAACTATTTTGGGGAGCAAGTGCGAGCTATTTTTGTGGGGGGAGAGAGAGAGAGAGAGAGAGAGAGAGAGAGAGAGAGAGAGAGAGAGAGAGAGAGAGAGAGAGAGAGAGAGAGAGAGAGAGAGAGCCTCTGCAGCTTGAGCTGCTTGCACAACCCATTGCACCTTTCAAGCGATTTCTGGACCGACTCCCTTTGCGCTTCAACTCATCTTACCTGAAGCATGCACTCTTTCAGGGCTATATGCAGCAATTGATTGACAGATTCGTCTTGGACTTCTCTTTGCAGGGCACTGCGTCTTTTGAAAGATTTCTCTCTAATGTGCAGCGGGTTGCTCGGCAGTATGGGATTTATCATGCCTCTCTTTGTCGGCAGCGTCGCAAGGCAGCAGAGGATCTGCTGGCTTTGGTTCGTTCTCTGCTGGTGGACACTCCGGATGATGCATTCCTGCTCGCACTGGACATGCGGGTGGCTGATCTTATTAAAGCATTCCAGTTGAAATCATATCAGCAGGCCAAACTGCAACATCTGACGGAAACTTTGCAAGATAGTGCATGTCAGATCCATAAGTTCTTTCGAGCTCTCCATGCCTCTCCTGCTCGAGAAAATATGACCAGACTCGAGGATGCAGAAGGCCACCTTATCCTGGATCCGCAGACTATTGTGCATATGTGCAGGAATTATTTCCGTGACCTTCTCGGTTCCACTTCTCCACCTTCGGCCCAAATTACTCAGGCGCGTTCGGCTTTTTATGACCTGGTCCGAAATTAGCTTCCGCAGGACATGCAAGCTACTATGGAGTCCGATATTTGTGAGGCGGAGGTTATGGACGTCTTGTTACACTTGCCTAAGGATAAAAGCCCGGGTTGGGATGGCCTCACTAATGAGTTCTTTGAAGCTTTTGCTACCCAACTGGTGAAACCTTTGCAGGCTTTGTTTCAGCAGGTGTGGGAAACGGGGATCATGCCTTCCTCATGGAAAGAAGGCCTTATTAAACTGTTTCCAAAAGCTCCTTCGCCATCTAAGTTGACACAGTGGCGCCCAATTTCTTTGATGGGTCCAATGTACAAAATCTTCTCCAAAGTAATGGCGAATCAGCTCCATAAGCATCTCCTGGCCATTGTGCACCCTCTCCAGTATGGTTTCATCAAGGGCCGAAATATCCTACACAATGTCTTGAATGCTCAACTGGCAATTGATTATGCCAGGCATTCCAATCAGGAGGTCGTACTGATTCAACTGGACCTGGAAAAGGCTTTTGACTATCTGGACTGGTCTTTCGTTGCTGAACTTATGTCTGCTATGGGCTTTGGTCCGCGGATGTCTCGTCTAATATACACCATTAGCGCTGCAGCATCTTCGCGGGTCATGCTGAACGGAGGTGTTACTGAGCCATTTGTCCTTGCCCGCTCTGTCAGACAAGGGTGCCCTTTGAGCCCTCTATTTTTTGCCCTTGCAACACATCCAGTTCTTTCGATGTTATCTCATATGGCAGCCTCTTCTCAGTTGGCAGGACTGTCGCTTCCTACAGGACAGCACTTCATTAGCCAATCCCTGGCAGATGATACTTTTATGATTTTGCGTGCGGACAGGGATAACCTTCGAAGAGCATTGGATGTTTGGAGCCTCTTTGGTCAGGCGTCCGGCCTTCGTATCAATGCCCTCAAATCAGCCATTCTCAGCTGCACGGAGTCGGATTTGCAGTCCTTGGACTGGCAGGGTCTGGTTGTTCCTCGTGGCTCCATTGTCAGGCACCTTGGGTACCCTTTGGGTGTTGATGTTCCCCCAAAGCAGCTTCTGCAGTGGATTTCTCAGAAAATGGTGGCTAAGTTTATGTATTGGAAATCTCAAGCATGGCCTTTCCATGTTCGCCTCAAAGTGGCCCAGACTATTATGTTGCAAATGCTCACATATTTCTTGCCATTGTTGCCCTGGACTACTACGACTCTCAATGCTCTTACTCAGTCTATTCGTTTCATGCTATGGAAGAAAGACTCATTGCATGCAGGTATTTCCTGGATCTCTTGGTCGCATGCGTGTACCCCCGAACGCATGGGTGGCGGAGCTATTTTAGATGCCCAAACTCACATGCAGGCACTCCGTTGGTCGCTTTTCCGCGCCATGTGCTCGGATCATCATCCATGGGTTGATATAGCCCGTTATTTCCTTGAGGGCCATGGGCTTCTACATGGCAATACCCAAATCCGGAGTTCTTGGTGGCATGTTCTTAATGCTGATTCGCGGTTCTCCAGTTCTTCTTCGTCGCTGCTTACTCATTTGGTGTGTTCCTGGAAACAGGTCCTCCAGAAGGCTCAGTGGCATCCAGCGGAGGATCGCTTAGCTACTAACTCTTTTCAATTGGAGTTGTTGGCAGTCTCGCGTTTACTTGCATGGGAAGGTAAACAGGACCTCAGACCCTGATTCAACCGGATGGCCCGTTTGGGTTTATCTTCAGTTGCGGATGCCACCCTTGCCAGTCGCAATGTGCTTATATCTTTTCGTACAGCTAGGAGGCTTTTCAGGATCCCTCGTGGATACCGGCCTTTATGGGAACAGCTTTTGAGGGTGCTCCAGAGCAGACAACCCTTTCCTGCCCTTGCTTCGGATCATCCCTGGTAGGATTGGGACCTACAAGGCCGGCTGACTTTAAGCAAAGCTTCTGCTAACCAAGTGTATCATATTCTGATTAAAGATCGTCAATGGCTTGCCACCAAATCGAATGCTTTATGGGGATTACGTAAATCCCGGTCATGGTGGAGGGAAACTGTGATGGTGGGCTGGTTGAACAACACACCCTTCAAATGTAAAGTCTTTCTTTGGAGAATGATGATTGGTGGTCTTCCGCTTGCTTCGGCTCTTTCCAAGCGACGAATCTCCAATGGCCACTGTTTCTTTTGCACCACTGCTGTGGAATCCGCCCGCCACCGATTTATTTCTTGCCCCATCGCAAAGAAAGTCTGGTTATTTTTGTCGGCTGTTTGGCAAGGAGTGGTTGGTTTCACCCTGCGTCCCTTTGATTGGGTTTTCGGGCAGTCCAAATACCCCGCTCCTGCACAGCCACATATGAAGCTCGTGTTTCATTTTCTTCGATATTGGGGCTGCTGGCATAACTGGACCATTCGGAATGCTTTTCTTTTTGACTCCGCCTATAATATTCAGCGGCATGTTGCGAGGCTTAAGGGCCTCTTGTATTGGCAGTTGGATCTTCTCCGGCATTCTGATTTGCTCTCTAGGGAGGACTTACGTCCCTGTCATATGGCAATTTCCTCTGCATCTTTGCCATGACGTTGTAACTTGTAGTACTTAGAACCTCTTCACATGATGACTTAGATTGTCGTCATGTATCTTGTAATCAAGTAATCTTGTACTTTTTTCGTAATTAATACAATTACCTTTTACGAAAAAAAAAAAAGAGAGAGAGGAGCAAGTGCGAGCATTCAACTTATACCAATGGGCTTGCACCTTAGTTAATTGCATTTTCTCCTGTTAGAAAGTATGGAAGAATCCTTGCGCAATTAGTGGCCTCCATTCCAAGCTCCACCAAATCATAAGACTCCAATATGGCCACCATCATCACCCTCCAAATGTGGTAGTTATCACCTTCAAGCTTTTGATTGTGTGGAAGAGTTGGTAGCACTAGGACCTTGTAGTCTTTATAACTTGAAACTCCATATTATCTTTGAAAGACAATGTTACCTGAAATGCTCTGTGGGTAGCCCCCTTTGACTCTGAAAATGCAGTTGGCTAGGATTTCTTCCACTTGTTTTGAACACGCCTCAACTGTTGGAGACAATTAAAAACTCAAATCTGTTGCAAAAGGCTGAAAATGCAGCCTTTCTCCTGCTTTGACAAGTACTCTTGCACAGAAACAACAAATAAATCTCCTTTCCCATGCATCTTTGCTTGCTCCAGTCTTGTGATGTATATATAGCCGAAGATCTCTCTCACTCTGCACAAGATGAAGTGAAAATGACCAAGGGATGTGAAGGTATTCTAGGGTTTGCATTGAGAAAACATACTACATAGAAAGTATGACCATGATTGAAACACAAAGACTTAGATAGTCACGTGCAAGACTCAAACGTAAAACGCAAAATGCAAAACTAAACTCAAAACGCAAAAGGCAAAAACACAAAAATAAATAGAGGAGAAGGAGAACTCTGAAGTGAATGAACCAATGTTCTAAATGAAGGGAAAAATGTTCGTCTATCAAAGATGGATTTGGAGTGTAGTAACCACCAATTGGAGAAGAGGTCGATGAAGAAAAGTGTTGAAAAGACAAAAATGATCTAATGTAGATTATGGAACTTGACCATCGAGTAGTAGCATAGTTGTCAGGTACGAAAGGTACAATACGGTATAGTACGATAAAATACGGTACTAAATGGTACCTTATGATTTTATAAGGTATGGTACGGTATTAGTACGAAAAAAAATTAAGATGATTTTTCAAATAACAAAAACCACAAATCATTAAATGATAGATCATAGAATACATGTTTAAAGTGGAAATAGCCATTTCATTACAGAATAAGATGAATACATGGAGTGACCATTGCGGTTGCATGGGTTGCGCAAAACATGTGATACAACTACGGTCTAGTATATCTGATACAAAAAAAAAGAGAGACTTATGTCATATGAATCGATGATGAGGCATTGCTATCATCATCAGAACCATCTGAGTGCTCATCAAGAGAGTCTGAAGATGACTCCTTGGCATCCGATGATGAGACACTCATACTCATCCTCACTGATGAGGTTACCATCATCATCAAATGATGGCTCTCTAGGTGGTGGTTGTGTAGGCAAGGGGGGGATGTCTCTACACAATGCAGGGATGCATGTAAGATTGATCATTGTAAATGCTAGTCTAAATTGTAAAGTATAAACTTCAAAGTTCAAAGTTTAAAAGTTAAAACAACAAATTTTAAAATTTGAATGTTATGGTTAAGTGTTTAAACTTTGCCTGCTTCGGACTACCCATGCTCATCATAGCCCTCATCATACGTAAGTTAGTGCGGCAATAGACTAGCTGCTCTAACTGGCGTGTGCTAAGCCGATTGCGAATCTTTGTGTGAATGAGAGAATAGGCACTCCAGTTTCTCTCACATACACCCGAAGAGCTATCCTGGGCAAGGACCCTCATGGCTAAGGGCTGAAGGATCTCCAGTGCGTATCCAAAGTTTTGCCACCAAAATAAAGGCTTCACAAGTGACTCTCTCCTCCAACAAGTGGGAGAAGCAAAAGACACATGCCCTCTCTGATTTGCGTAGCATCCTAGCTTCTCCAACACTGCATTGTGGTCATCCATAGGGACCATACGAGTCAAATAAGCAAGCTAGTCTGTACCAATGTAGAGAAACCATAGATGGGCTTATGCATCCACGGCCATCTCCTCTCTGCTGTCTCTAAAACATGTGCAGGTTGTGTCTTTGTGATCACTGTACAAGCACGTGCCTCCACCAATGCCGCTCTAAAGAAGTGAACGAGAAGGCTCATGGTGGATCCCTTGCAATCACTCATACGTAACGCCCTATAAAAGGGAGTCATGACAATGACAACGGCACAGACTTTTTGCCAAAACTGCTCATTAAGGCACAAGCGCTGCATGGCTTTGGCCTCCTCTGTCTCATGCTCATCCCACTCATTCCATAGAGTGGACACCACTGTCTGGGCGGACCGCACCTCATAAAGGCACTCCAGCAATAACCACATGTAAGCAAAGTGAGTTGAAGAAGGCTTTTTCAACTCCAGTGTGCTATGCTCACGATACATTGCAAGTACCTTTACCTTTACCGTGAAGAATGTGACAATTGATGTAGCTTTGCGGACCACCTCTTCACCCACTTGAGCTTCCCAATGTCCTCCATGAGCAAGTCCAAACAATGACTTGCACATGGAGTCCACACAATCGTAGGGAACTCGGACTCAAGCAAATGGCCCATGCGCCGACAATTCGATGCATTGTCGGTAACAACTTGCACCACATTTGAGGGGCCCACCTACAACCACAATTTACAAATTACAAGTAAGTATATTTATTACTAACAATACTTGGAAATTAGAGGTTAGAGAGAGAAAGAGTCTAGAGAGAGTTGAAACTTGAGCCTTTCAAGTTTCAAGTTTCAACTTTAGACTTTCAAGATTCAAGAATGAAGAGAGGTGGGGCTTGGGGGTTGGGGGCCTTGCAGCTCGGGGGAAAGAGAGAATCGAGATAGATCATAGATACTAGAGAGAAATTAATTATTAGAATAGGGAGATAGATAGTTATGCATAAATCAAATTTCAATCATGAATCATGATATTATCATAACGAAAGAAAGTGAAACAAATTTAAAAGGCAAATTGCAATGTATACCTCAATGATAGCTTGTCGAATGTGGCGGTAGATGAATGTGCCCGTCGGATTTCTCCCCCTCTTGCCGGTATCGACGGCCCGCAAAAAGTAAGTGCCGAGTGGACATGAGACGAGTATGTTGATGATGCCACATTTCTTACGATCACTCCATCCGTCAGTGAGAATGGAGCAACCATATTTTATCCATGCGGCCCGAATAGGATCAAGGGCTCTATCAATCCTCCTCTTCATCAATCTTTTTCGTTCTCATGTCATTGTATGTAACACCGGTCCAACCATCCTTCACATGGATCTACATTGGCAATGGCTTTTAACATCTTCTTCCATTGCTCTTACTTTAGGACATTGAATGCAAGATTGCACTCAATCACCATACGTGCAATTTCAATGTCCGTAAGCCGTTATCTTTCTCTAAGAAAGGCGACCGATCCATGCACATGACCGGGAGCTTGAGAGAGAGAGGATTGTCTCTCTGGCACTACATGAGCCTCTACTCTTTGTCTTTTACCGGAGCCAGATGCGGATGTGGAGCCCCCACCACCAATGGTAGGTGCCTCTTCCGCATCGGTTGAAGATACGCCCACATTGGATGCTTCCTCGTTAGTAGGCATAGGAGTTGGTGCCGATAAGCCACTTCCTCCTCCTGTTGTGGATCCCCCTCTCATCTTAGTGAGAATCTCCTCCGCAATGTTTTGAGGGATCTCCTTGCATGGAGCAACTTGCCCCCCCGTTTTGGAAAGATGTTGGAAAAGTCGAGTTGCGCCACTTGTATAGCGCTTTCCGCAATACTTGCATGTCCAATGGTGGAAGTTGGACTTCTTTGCGTCCCTCTCCACATGGATCGCATGCAAATTGAAGGCCTCGTGATTCTCATGAGTCATGGTGCCGATGAGGGATAAAAAGGCCCGAGAGAGAGAGAGAGAGAGAGAGAGAGAGAGAGTAGTTTATTATCGTCCATGAAAGGCCAAATTATGACCCATGGGACCTTTCTAGATATACAATGATTCTCCTCTCCCATGGTAGGAAAGGGTAGCTATAGTGAAAGAACAATCTATGCAGCGTGGTTCTCTTGAAAGTGTAACATGCGGGTGATGAGAGCCCCTAACTTCGATATAGGAGTAGTGGTCAAAAACTGGTGAAGTGGCCCCTGTAACGGGATATCAAAGTCAGCCCGTATGTGTGTATATGTTGGGCATGTCATAATCATGTGCTCCTCTGATTCTACACTCTGTAGTCCACACAGCTTGCATAACCTCGTCTCTCTTGCTTGTTCACTCCATGCACCTGTCTTGATTAATAAAGTGTGTGATACTCTGTCTAAATACTCCGTCTAAATACCACTAAATGTGATACTCCGTCATGCAATACTCCATCTAAATACCACTGAGAGCAGGTTGGCTATGTATGGCTGCATGTGTGCCTCTGCGTACATGTAGGATTCCCAACATGAAGGATAGATACGCATACTGTAATAAGCAAGTTTGCCATTTGCTCGCTTGCTTTGATGGTTTGTTTGATACATTCATAAGAGGTCTAATTGAAATGTGTCCATGCATATATATTCGGATGCCATATCTAGATATCTATCCACTTCCCACCCTTTAAACCATTTTTGCATATTCAACACCCATCCTGTTGAAAGTACTTTACTTTTCCACGTTTTCTGTAGGTGTGTGCTAGCATTCCAGACCCGTTTGGGGAGTCTACTGTCATCCATTTGACGCACTTGGGTGGCATATCTTAGTACTCGGATCATAGCATGTACCTCAATTGGCCGACGGCCAGTTTCCAAAAGCATAAATACATATGGTGTGGTGCTTTTGATGCCCAAATGTCTACGAATAAAAGCTTTTTGCAGCTTCTCAATGTCGTTCCATGCAGATGAGGAGATGCTCCCCCCCACACTTCCACTCTATATAATACCGTGTGTAGAATATATGCATCAAAAACCATACAACGTATTTTCCAACATTTAGTATCTGTATGGTTGCAGTCGTTTTCAAAGTGATAATACTTGCTTTTCCTTGTCGCTAATCGCCGCTCCACACATGTATGCTATCTGTGTTCTGCAGGTATCTCAATCCCCAAGTATTTGAGAGTAGATACTACCTCTATAGACTGTCTCGCATAATGTACTTTTGGTAGGGCCTTTGATTGCTTGGTGTGCTTAGCCATTAGCTTTGTTTTTGATACATTCACCGTCAAACCACTATCTCGACAAAACTGTTCTAGAATCCCCATGAATTATTGCATACGTTTCCCAGTATATGTAAAGAAGACCACTTCATTTGCATAAAGCAGGAGCAAGATAGCAAACATATCAACATGCGGGCTTTTGGCTTCCTCTTCATTCATAGTTGTGAGAAGTATTTCCTCTAGCTTATCAATGCGTAAGACAAATAATGTAGGGGAGAGCGGGCAACCTTGTTTGACTCCCATATTACTCTCAAATACTTGTGACAGCCCGTTGCGACCTCTGAGGACACCAGTCGTTGATATATCCTGTAAATTCCCATGCATAGATAATTTGGGACCCTTGATTTTTGCATTCATTGCCATAAGCCAACCCTTGGTATGGTGTCAAAAGCCTTCTTAAATCCACAAAACAGCAATAGAAGCTTGCTCCCTCAAGCCGACTCTCATCCATAAGCACACGCAAAGTAACCAAATGGTCTATGGTGTTATGACCAGGGCAAAAACCTGCTTATCCATAAGCTCGTTTGTTATTACTTTCTGCCCATTTACTCAATTGCATTTCTAGGATAGTGTTGAATAGCTTTGCCATGGATGAAGTGACCATAATCGTGTGGTAGCTTGCGAGTAAATTGCAATCTCCTCCCTTATGCAACGGTTGCATCCAATTCTCCTGCCATTCTTGGGGAAACCATATGCAAAAGCATGATGTATCACATGCAACATAAACAGTCTCGTCTCCTTTGTTGTCCATTTCAACATCTCCGCATTCAATTGCAAAGTATCACATGCTTTTCCATTAGCCATCTTGTTGAGGGCTGCCTCCAATGTTTCTAAAGTGAACAGAGCACTAAATGGCTGCGTATGTACATCACATTTGATGGGTTGTACCCCTTTATGCATGTAAAGTTCTGAAACATACGATAGCATGTCAGCATCTGTAAAATCTCCCATAACATTTGATCGTTTGGTTTGTAATTTTCTCCATGCTTGCCTTGGACATTTCTCAAACTCCCTAGCATCTTCAAGTTCTTTGGCCACTACATATCGTTGTTGCTTTTTACGCGCGAAAGCGTTATATTGTTTTTCCGCCTCACTTTGTTCTTGTCCCTTAGGGAGGATTTTCAGCTTTCTATGTGCAGCCTTACATTCATCATCAAACCATTTCTTGCATGGCAATCCTTTGACATTTTTGTGACTGCTCTTTGGTTTCCCAAAAACCTCTATAGCCGTATTTAACATTACATCTCTCAGATCAGCCCATGTGCTCCTAGTAAGATTGCTCATAAGACTTTCCAGGTGACCAGCATATGCTTGTTTCTTGTCTACATCAATATGCAATGCACCAGTACCTACTGTGTCCCTTGCATGTCCTACATGGTGGCAAATATCAAGTGTCAAGCCCAAATCTATATGATCCAATTTTGGATGTTTTCGACCTAACCAGAACTCTCTGATCATGCATAAATCATTCATGTGTACCATTGCACAGTCTTCCACACTTGAACCTCCACTAGCTGAGTAGCACGTGTATCCTTTAGTATCTGGTAAACAATTCATACCATTCAATATCGGCATGTGCAAACCATTAACCATATCCATCAAAGCACATCCATGAGCGTAAATGTATGTATCCTCAGACTGTCTACACCAACGTGCATCTATATCCACAACCTCTTCCTTGTCTAGCTCATCACGCACTATGGGCTGAAATTGCATATGTCCAATACGTGCATTTAAGTCACCTAAGACCATCACATGTCCTTGTTGCATATATGTGCATGCATTCATACTCAAATCTTCAAAAGGTTCTTGCGAATCCCCTTCATGTCATGCACAGAAGGGGGACTCCTTATGTGGAATGTAACATCCCGCAATGTACGTCAGTGTAGTGTGCTTGATCATAATCCATATGTACCACTTATGTCGGTCTACTTTACATATGTCAATCATTCCTTCCAAGTGACATTTGTATATGCATGCAACTCCTCCTTGTCCTCTTTTTCCTACATGTGGTTGATATGCCCTATGAATTATATACCCTGGGATATCTGGAATTCTACATGTCTCCCGCTTCCATGTCTCGACGAAGAACACAATGTCAGCATCACCAACCATAGCATTAATGCTTTCACCTTTATGCCATGGAAACCCTTTGCAATTCCAAAACAACACCTTCACAAGCGCGTAGCTCCCATGGGTCGCGCATCCCTATGCATCTTTTGGAGTGTTATCATTAGATTTCTTTCACTTATTGTATTGCTTCTGACGTTCCTCATGTTGCATGGGGGTGCAATCCTCATTTACATAAAAATTTGTTCCCTTGAGGTATACTCAACTACTGTCTAAAAGTATAGTTCTCTTACGTGCATGCAATAGAGTGCATACAATGGCTCTTGCCTTCCCATCGTCTTTCTTCTTGCCCATTCGTCGAGCACCAAAGACAGATACATCTGCCATGGCAAAATGCTTACCAAAAAACTCTGTGACTTCTGTAGTAAGAGACAGTGCATTCTCATCATTTGTTTCGGGTAATCCCCAAATAACCGAGTTTTGGGCCCGCTATTCTCTTTCTTTATGTTCACGTGCATCCACATCATCTACCATTGCATCACCACCCTTTGCATGAAGTATAGGTATGTCTCCATTTGGGGGAGTATGTGCTACTACTCTGGCCCATGTTTTTAGTGTTTCCATGCATGTGCATGTCGCCATACTCGTTTCCAAGTGTGTGATTCTCTTGGCATGTTGCTCCACAGTCTGTTTCGACTGTGTATTCTTGCTTTCGAACGCTTAACATTGGAGAGCCAAGCGTGTGATTTCTCGATTCTGTGCATTGATTGATGCTTGAAGTGTCGCCAAAAAATTCCATATGCCATCCTGTGAGATTTCTCCAACACATGGCTGCTCCAACATGCTAGTAGGGAGAGGTGAACCTATGGTAAAGAGAGAGAGAGAGAGATGCTTGAGTCTCGACTCTTGAAACTTGAAAGTTGAGTCTTGAAAGTTGAAAGGGAGGGAGACTCGAGAGGCCGGAGGGTCGGGTTGGGGTAAAGTTGAAAGAGCAAGAGTGAGAGAGAGGGGATGGGAGATGAGAATGGCAAATGCTTTGATAGGGTGTAGGATAGAGGGGATGGGAGATGAGATTTGAGAATGGCAAGTGCTTGGATAGGGTGTGGGAAAGAGGGGATGGTGGGAGGTGAGATTCGAGAATGACAAATCACAAGTTCATTCAAGAATCAAGATCCAAGAAAGGAATATGAGAATGGTAAGTGCTTGCTGAATTGGTGTGGAAGCATGGAGGAGAGGAGCACCTTTTGTAGATGAGAGAAGGGTCAAAATTCAAACAGTCAAAGAGGGGTCAACAGTCAAAGAGAGGGTTGCTAGCTAGAAGGAATCCAAAGAGGGCTGGGGAGGGGAGTGCATGGTTGGAAAAGGGGGTGGGATGAGGTATCCAAGGCTTGTGACCCCCCAAAAAGTGCCACTCAGGTAGGCGGAGTAAAAGTAGGGGCGTAGGAAATGCGTGACGTGGGACGCAGGACACCCATGCGAGGTTGCCTAAATAGGCGCAAAATCACGTACGAATTCGTACGGATACGTACCATATGGTATTGCACAAATCGTATGGTACAGACAGATCTATACGTCGTATGGAGGCAACTATGGGTAATAGTGGGAGGCCAAGTGACAATTGTAGACCACATAGCAGAAGTTCGGCATGGCTCTTGTGGGAGAGGAATGAGGGAGGTGTCGATGTGTGTCATCCACCAAAGATGGATCCAGAGTGTAGTAATCACCAATGAGAGAAGAGGCCGATGAAGAAAAGTATTGAAAATACAAAAATGACCTAATGTAGGCTATGGAAGTTGATCACTGGCAATAGTGGGATGCTAGGCAACAACTGTAGGCCACGTAGAAGCAGTTGCCAGAAGCTGGACAGCTAGTGGAAGAGGGTTGATGGCTGAAACCTACAAGACAAGGATTGAGTTGAATGGTGGGCAGCCAGCCTATTTATAGATGTAGGAAGATTCTCCTAAATTAGGGTTTTGCATGTGGGACACAAACTCTCTAGAATCTCTCCCCGTTTAATGGAACTTTTGATAATTTATTGTTTTGGGTCTATTTTAAAGAGCTAATTAGTGGTGATGAATTTTCAGCTCAACACCCTCTCTCAGGCCTAAAATTGGAACCAAGAAGGGATTCAAAGAAAAGCTTAAGTCTAGTTTTATCCTGAGGAGTTCTTAAAGAGCTAATTAGTGGTGATGAATTTTCAGCTCAACGCCCTCTCTTAGGCCTAAAATTGGAACCAAGAAGGGATTTGAAGAAAAGCTTAAGTCTAGTTTTATCCTGAGGAGTCCCATCCCAAAGCAACCAAGGCATCGGGTAAAGGGTGCATGTTGGTTGCCCAATGGTTTATCAAGACCACAAAGGTTATGGTTATCTTACTAAGGGAGTTGTGTAGTCACCCCAAAGAGGACAAGGTATCAGACAAAGGGTACCTCCAATGGCCTACCGAGTCTTGCAAAGGTGGATGGAACCATGTTGAACTTTTTTTTCTTTTGGGAGAATAGATATGGTCTTCGGTCTTTCAAGTAATTGTGCCCCGTGGGGAGAATGAAAGGGATGGTTAGATCTAACACACCAAAAAACAAGCAAGCTAACCCAACCACTCGAGGGTGTTGATATCAAGGAAAAGGGTGATGGAGTAAGGTGGTGAAGAGATACTAGTGGAGATAGATCCGGATCTTCTTAGGTGTGCTTTGCACAACGAGATGCATAGAGTAGTGTGCTATATGATGAGAATGTGCATGCAATAGGCGCCACTTAGATAGTGTTTCTCATGGGGAAATTGTTCACTTGCCCAAGCATCCTTTACAAAGATGATGAAATCCTACAATGCAAAGGAGGGGTACAATAGGGAAGGAAGATTGATGTCGAAGACAAGTGCCAAATCCTATAGAATACCAAGAAGGGCAGGAACCCTCTCTCAACAGTAGATGTCAATGTCGACGGAGGAAGAGAAGCCTGGTGTCAGTCTTCGTATGGTGTCGAGAACCATGATGATGAAGCACCGCAACTCGAAGAGCAAGGCAGAAGCCACCACCATAATAGCATCAAGAGAGATGTTACACGATCCACCTTGAGAGGGTAAAGCCTCCATGCTACTAGAAGAGCAAATCTCATAGGAAGATAAAACCACGAAGGAACAATGTGCATCCCAAGTCTCCACCCCAAGAAGGACCAATGCAAACATGTATGTTAGCCCTACATTGAAATACAAAATCTTGCAAAACATATAAGAATCTACACACAGGTCTGTAGAGATGCTCCAAAAAAGCAAAACAAAATTGAAAGTAAAGCTCAAGGAAAGAACAAGGTAATGAGGATGCATGTGTGAATGAATGCAGTGGAAGATTGAAAAATATAGCTAAGCCTAAAGGAAAACTAGCCTTAAGTTCCTAAGGATGACCTAGGACTCCTAAGAGACTAGCCTAGGGGAAGGTAATGACCAAACCAATTAGAGATGCTATGAGGCATTTATCAAGGGGAAGATCCAGGGTCCACTGCATTGGTGGTGAGCCACTAATGAACATGGATACTAGGGGTTGGAGTGGCACCACCGTTGCCAGAAGGGGTTGAGGTTGGTTTAGGACTAGGGTTGGATTTAGCTTTGGTATGGGTAGAAGACCGCTAGTATGGGTGTGGGTCTAAGACCCTTGGCCTTTGAGCGGCAATTGTTATCTATATGGCCGGATTTTGGCAAAGTGTGCAAAATCTATTCTTTTTAGGCATGAAGTGCCAGGAGGGTTTTTGTGAGGGTAAGAGTGTACCGTTCCCTGTTTCCATAGAAGAAGGAGATTGGCCATCGGTATCAGAACGTGGTATGTGCTTAGGGTTAATTGGGGAACGTGGAATTGGGTGTAAGTGTGGAAATGATTCCTTTTCACTTCTTGCTTCCTTCAAAGGAGAAGGTGACTCATTAGCACAAGGTGGGGATTCATGCATTTGAGCAACCAAGGAGGGTGGTAGTGTGCAAGAGGGGGATTCCCCACACAACAGGACCAGAGAACAAAGAGCAATGCACTTGTGGGTGTGTGTAAGGCATAGTCTTAAATGGTGCCATTCCCGCTAATGATGTCCGAGGGTGTAGAATGGTATACTTCTGAGTGTCTAGTGATAGCCTTAAACCTTTAATGTGCATCAAAGACAATGTTCATTAAGAGTGGATAACTTGTTGTAGGTCTAAAGTAAGGATCTAGATTGAAAAAAGAGGAATCTAAATGTGAAGTGAATGTGGGAGGGAGGGGCAAGAAATGTAAAGGCGAATGGAAAGCACCAAACTCATACTCAAATGAAACAGAGTATGAAGGATTACATTGTGGAGTATCTCTGAGCATAGAGTTTTCTTCAAGACCATACCGGTACCAATCTAGGTCTCCATAGTGACTTACAGTTGGTTTCTACATAACAGAAGGAGCAATATAGACAAAATCAGTTTCACACAAAGATGGATTGTACGAACTTACCACTAGACTTGATTGTGAAGAATTTGAACTTTCGAATGTGTCTTGAGTGGATAATCTTTCCTCAACCGAGAGGTGATTAGTCTCGTCAATGGAGTGCTCCAATTGAGATGCACCTTGTGAAGGAGTATAAGATGAAGAAGAGTTGGGCCTTTGTGAGTGATCCCTACAA
Source organism: Lygodium microphyllum (assembly GCF_053477565.2). Lineage (NCBI taxonomy): Eukaryota > Viridiplantae > Streptophyta > Polypodiopsida > Schizaeales > Lygodiaceae > Lygodium > Lygodium microphyllum. Next base: position 97,237,651 of record NC_141138.1, read on the forward strand.
GAAAGGTTAGTAGGAGTGTTGTCCTCCAAATCAAGACCATAATGCCTACTTAGGGTCTCCATTAAAGGAGTAGGTGAAGAAAGCATCATAGGATTTGAAGATGGAGCCATTTGAGCCATCATGAATCAGATACGAATCGTTTGTGTATGTTGCACAAAACCAAGTACTCCATGATAGCCATAGAATATTCTTTACAAGAGCACGGTCTCTAATACCATGTGAAGATATCCTAGGGTTTGCACTGAGGAAACACAGAAAGTATGACTGTGATTGAAACACAAACTCAGTGACGTGTAAACACTCATATCCTAAACGCAACATGCAAGACGTAAATACACAAACACAAATAGAAGAAAGAAAACTCTGAAGTGAATGAATGTTGTAAATGAAGGAGAGAATGTACAACATCCTCGAGGGCAAAGCCATTCAACAGCCGGTGGCTCTTGTGGGAGAGGATTGAAGGAGGTGTTGATGTATGTGTTGTCCATTGAAGATGGATTTCGAGTGCACTAACCACCAATTGGAGTAGAGGTTGATGAAGAAAAGTGCCGAAAACACAAAAACGACCTGATGTAGATTATGGAAGCTAATCACTACTAGTATTGGGAGGTTGAGTGACAACTGTAGATCACGTAGTAGCAGTCATTGGGGGCTAGATAGCTAGTGAAAGAGGGCTGATGACTGAAACCTGCAAGACAAGGATTGAGTTGAATGGTGGGCAGCTTGTCTATTTATAGATGCAAAAGGATCCCTCCCAAATTAGGGTTTGCATGTGGGACATAGAAACTCTCTAGAACTGCTCCCCAATTAATGAAACTTTTGGTAATTTACTGTGGGCTCTTTTAAAGAGCTAATCAGTGGCCTGTGGGTGATGGATTTTTAGCTCAACAAGGGGCAGGCTGCTATAAATAGCAGAAAAGAAATAATAAAATAATGCAGATCGGCTAGTCAAAAACCGACCGACTGCAGCAATAAATGATTTGACTGGTGCATAACTGGCCGAATGCACACAGGCTACCACAAAGCACCTACCTGACCTGCCCAACTGCTGCGACTGCTGCCCATGATCATTTGAGACAAGCTTGACTTGTCACTTCTTAAAACTGGCTGTGTTGCCCTGGGGACTATATACCTGCCTGTGTGACCTGCTCTTGTACATGGCAATGAGGCCTAAACTGCTGTTTCCGAGTCCGGTGCCTATCTTGGAGGTGACTGAATCTCTAACAGCACTCTCCATCAGCCTGATCTAGTGCCCTCACTAACACTTCGGGCTGCGTGCAAGGATTGATCCATCCACATTGTATTCAGCATTCCATTTTCAAATCAGTGCAGTTTTTTGCTTCTATTTTCTGTGTTCATATCAGTCTCTCTGTTCCCTTCTTTGTCTCATTTGTGTCCTCTTCCATTGGGTTCTCTCACAAAGACTGCATTTCATATTCCATTTGAGCTGTTTGAGTTTGTGGTGCTTCCTTTTGGGCCATCCAATGCATTTGCTTACTTTTCTAGGCTCATGGCTTGGGTGTTGCAGCCTCTTCTTGGGAAGTGTGTTGCAAATCCTTGTGTTAATCTAGCATATGCCACTTCATGAAAAGTTGTGGGCCTTTAGATGTAATACCAAGATATACATAAGACTCCACGATATTTATGGTCTCTCCACCAAAGGAAAAATGATTCTCTGATTTTGTCACCCAGGCCTGTGTTGTATTGAACACCATCACCTTGGTTTGCCCTAGATTTACTAAGAGATCTGTATCATCACAAAAAGCCTGCAGTGCATCAAGGTGCTTTTGTAGACTCTCTGGTGAGTCTGAGATAAGGACTATGCCATGATTCATCTGCATACAGCAAGATGAGAATCAAGACACCAGCCTGCGCCTGCTCCTCCAATCCTGTCTATGTGATCTGCTGCCTCATCTATGGAGTCCAAATAGTGGAGGTGAAAGTGGGCAACGTTGTTCAACTCCAATGGTGTTGGTTACTCTCGCTGACAGCTCTTTTGGTGCATGTGCATTACCTGTTAACGGTCTCATATAAAGCATATACCCCCTGCGACAGCGTATAGCAAGTCTGTGTGTGTGTGCGCGCGCGCGCGCACACACACACACACACACACACACACACACACACACACACACAGATATATATAAAGAGAGAGAGAGAGTTTAAAGCAATTCATAGTGTTTTGATGGCAAAGATAATTCTGACAAACATGATACATGATATCTTGCAGGTGAAGGGCATACAAATGATCCTACCTTGTCTTTGAGCGATAGAATAGCTTCAAAGAACACCCGCAGAGAAGCATATGAACGATTACTGGCGAAGCGCAAGTTGGAATCTGAAAGTGCAGGAAAACATTTCACAAAAAATGAAGGATCATCCATGCAGCCAATTACCATAAGTGCAGAGAGTGAAGGAGAAGATGAGATTGCAGATGCTCCATATAGTGTGTCTAAAGAGGAGGACACACCCGTAAAAAGAAAGGTCAAAAGACGCATTTCATCTGTTTTGAGCTCAAAATTAGCTTGGGGAGTGGCATTACGCAAGCAGCCTTGTGAATTGAAAACTGCAAAGAATGATCCATTGCCTAATCACAATATGGTTTCAAAGAAGAAATTCAGCAAGAGATCAAAAGCATACGCTTCCATGAAGAGGGATGATAAGGACTTGCAGTTTGAGAATCAGGGTAATTTTACAAACTCTGAGGAATTGAAGAAATGTTCTCATGGACAAGAGCTTCCCAATGACTTCAAAATGAAGTTGTCCAAGGAGATTGAGAAACAAATTTTTGAGGGATTGGATGAGATTTCGAAGGCTGCCTTGCAGAATATACAAGTAGTGGAAATTGAAGGAATTTATCCCTCAAAGAGTAATAGGAATGATGAAAATGTATCACCAAAGCAATATGAGGCCAAAGTAAAGTTAATGGCAGTGCTTCACATACCTGTAACTATTCAACCATTGACTGATATCAATAAGCCAGAAACTAAAGAAGAAGGCAATGATGATGAGAACCTTCTTGAAGTTCCAAACATGATGTTTTATGACTTTGACAAGGATAGGTGTGAGGAAAGCTTTGCTGCAGGGCAAGTTTGGGCCCTTTATGATAGGGTAAATTCTATGCCTACACGGTATGTGCAGATCAACAAAGTGATTAGCACCAGCCCTTTCAACGTTGAAGTTCAACGGCTAGAACCAGATTGTTCATCTGTAGAGGCATGTGAATGGGTGAAAGCAGGAAATCCTTTAGCTTGCGGGGCATACAGGAAATCCAAGGACCTGCAGTACATTGGGCATGTTGATGTATTTTCACATGTCATGAAGTGGGAGGAAAGACATGGAGTTATTGATGTTTATCCCCTTGTAGGAGACATATGGGCAATGTTTAAAGATTGGAAAGAGCTTGATGGTAGTAAAAGAATCAAATCTGGCTACAAGATTGTTCGAGTTGTAGCTGTCAATGAAGAGGAGACCATTCTAAGTGTAGTTCCACTAGAAAATGATGAGAACTATCCAACCCTTTTTTTGGAGCAGAGAATGCAAAGACCCTTGAAAATATGCAAGCATGAAACAACAAGGTTTTCACATCGGATTTTGTCATACAGCGTAACAGATAGTGAACTGCATGAGAGTTTGGAAAGTGTGCTAGAGCTTGATCCAGCATCGATCCCTCCAAATTTGTGCAAGGATTGAGATTAAGGTAAATTTTCCAAGAAGGCTTGTTAGGTCGTTCATTTGATGGACATGAGATTCTAGAGAATGCCTAGATTTGAAATTTGTGGTTCTTTTGGTTCACGTCAGAGGAAAAGTTTCTGGAGTCATCTTCTCTTTAAGGAGGAAGTGGCTGTCTGATGCTGTACAAGGGACAAAAGAAGGTTGGCCTCCCATGTGAGAGTGTCAAAATACCTCCTTGGGCTTTGTCTCAGGGTAAAGTGGTTACCATTGATTATTAGGTTCTGAAAGAGTAAAAAATCCATGCTTCAGGCTACATTCTGTATATTACTTCTTCAGGCTGACTATGTCTTTGGTAAGTCAGGGCCTATTTCTTTCTTTATTAAGAATGCATCTTGTGTAAATCTTCTATAAACTATTATCCCAAAGTGAGCTGTTCAGGATACAGAACAGAGATGGCCCAGTGAACATCTTGCTTCCTGGCCTATTTAAAAGAGATGGGCCATTTTTTGGTTACTATTGATCTGTATGAGAAAACAAGACCTGAAGATCCTGATTTACTTTCGCTGTAAATTCTTCATGAATGATGTTGTATATTCTTTGAAATGCCAGGAAACAAATTTGTATAAAACTGATTGATGAATAATTTCCTAAAACCCCCTTCCCCCAAAAATTCCCACTTTGTGATGGGATGGTTTACTTGGACCTGCCATTCAATGTAGCTGAATTAACCACATTGTAAGAATTCATGTTAGAATATAGCTTAATATGACATCTTGCTGTAATTGAGGGTTGTTTTAAACCAATCTTGATCTTACTTCAGACTGATCCTAATTTCACAGATGGCAGATCGTTTAACCATTAACAAACTGGCATATTTCATGTGAAGGTGATGTTCTAACCAATTAAGAATTGTTAAAATATACTTGTTAGAACCTTGTGCTTTAAGATTTTTTGGGGTCTGCAAAGGTTCTTTTTTTTCCCAAAAAGAAGGTTGATCTAACTTCAGAATGCTTAATGAACTGACATATGGCACATAAAGGGTTTTTTTCTAACCAATTGAGAAATAGATTCTCACTATTGAACTGGGAAAAGTTTTTAAAGGTCTTTATTGTAATGACAGAGAGTTTCTTTATTGTAACTGCATAGAATCTTTGGGCCATCTCAGATCTGATAGTGATATGCTACTCCAGTGAAAAGCGGGGCTGCTACAAAAAATACTTAACAGATTCTAGTTGCTGCACCTGATGCCAACACAAGTGCCTGCCACCAAAGATCAGCAGCAGAAGATGTTTCAAATTTCTGCAAATGTTAGGTAATTGCGTGTTGCCGAATGTGGTCTAGAAAAGGTGATTGGGATATTTTCTTCATAAGACTGGAAATCATGATCTTTAGCAAGCTTTGAGGGAACTATGTGTAGTTGTCATTACACCATTTGATCATCAATGCCTCTCAGCTGTTTAATTGTGCTGGGCTAGAAAGGCAATGATAGGGGGAAGCTAGAATTCCTTGAGGGCCATGCATTTTAACATATACATGTACAATCGGCAATTATTTTGTATGGTTTGGTAAGGCTTTAAATTATCTCAACTGTGACTGTTTGACTTTGTTGTATGTACATGCGATTGAAATGCAGCATTGTACTTGAGGTGAGGCATGGATCTCTTGTTCTTATGCGTTGGTGCACAATATGTTGGATATACAATGACTTGTTAGATGATGAGTACCTGAGCAATTGGTATTGCACTTTACATGTATGAAGCCAATGATAGAAACACAATTGGTTTCTCCAATAAACCATTCAAGTTAATGTCTTACATCAATAATGTAAGCCTTGGCATTGAACCTTTTTCTTATGTGATTACTCCAATTTGGACAATATCTAAGTTTAGGATTTATTTTTGTTGTAATTAGACTCTTGACTTGCATTGCCAAGTTCCAAAGACTTGATACAACTCATCAAAGCATGTTGAATTAGTAAACGCTAGGATTGCATGTAAGTTTTTAAACTCAAATTGGTAGGTTTAAAAGACTCAAGTCGTGATGCAACTTGTTTTAGATGGGTGTAAAATCATCGGCACATTTTAAGTTCGCTAGGTCTATAAAGTTCTTATACGTAGGTATGCATGAATAATTTGTGTTCTCCACATAAATTTATTGTCCTATTTCTCTTCTTTCAAAGGAGAAAAATTCTATTATTAAATCCCCTAATGACAAAGTGTTTCAACGCAATATCCAAAGTGCAAAACAATCTTGTAAGGGACCTTTGGTATTAAAAGTAAATGGGAAAGTCTATCATAAGGCTTGGTCGAATAACCAGATGGAAGGTCTATAATTGTGTGGGTCGGATGGGGTTGACAATGCAAGAAAATCCTAGAATTCCAAATCTTGAGAAAAACATCTCTTCTCCTATTTTGTGAAGTGCTCTTTATCATCTCTCATCTCTTAAGAAGAGTTGGACAATCTTTGTCCAATGTTGTCTTTGCAATAGATATGTTTAATAAGCTTATTGTATGACTATATTTAGGGGTCCAAGTGTACCAAGTAATAATGCTATCTATGAGTTACCATTTGTGATGGTTCTTGTCAATCCACATAGTTTGTGAGAAGTTTGGGATGGTGATCTTGCTTAAAATCTGCCTTGAGATAAGGTAAGCATAACACCCTTGTATATCCTTATATTCGCAAGTTGGTCTCTATCCATGAGCCAAGTAATCACCCCCATATAAACGTTTACAAAGGTCAAAGTCACCTAAAATACTTAAGCATATCTCATCAAAGAATATAGTCAGTATATCTAAACAGATGAAGCAAATGTAAAGATCTATATCTAGAGTAAAATAGAGTACTACAAGAGACAATACTAATAGTATGAACTAAATCTAGAAAAGTAAATGGTATATGTCTTTATTTGTCCCAAGACTCCCCACATATGGTGCTCTAGCAGTTGTTCTAGCTAAAGGGGATTGAGGTATCTCAATGGGGCAAGTAATAATGGCTTGTATTTGTTGATGGTGAAGGCAGTTGGGTTGTCATCTTGGGGGTTGTGGACGTCTCACTCGACATAGGCATATGCCTTGCCTTAAGGTGACCCCACACTTGAGGATGAAGTCCTTGTTGAGACAGTGGATGTTGATGGAGGAACCTTAGTGGCTATCAGTGTGAGAAACTCTATGAGCACTCTCCTTTTAGGTGGATCTAGATATATGGATCTCATGTCCCTTAGAAGAGTCTCCTTGTGGTATCACAACTTGAGTAGGAACAATCCTAGGCACCTTTAGTCCTCGTGCTCCATGATTATACATAGTGGCTCAAAAGTCTCTTGAGACCATGTCAAAACCTTAACCTTGATCTATAGTTACAATGGTGTGAGGTAAAACGCCCACCAGTCAAAAGGAAAAGCCTTGACACACTATCCTATAAAATTAGAAGCCTCTTGTGGGTCAAGACTTTCTCATATTTTGCCTACCTTCGGGCACAAAACTTGCTTATTCCTTGCGAGGCTAATTTGTGTCATTATCTTGCCTCTAGACTTACGTAAATCCTTAGAAAAATGCCTCAAAGAGCCTTGAACTTGTATAGGACAAAGAGATATACATCCAACTTTTAGTTACAATCCACTTTGGGTTGCCATTGGCCCTAAAAGAAAGCCACTTTGCTTTGCGATTGGCATAATAAAAATTCCATTGTCATTGGTGAAAGGAAAAGCTACTCTGAAAGCTATAAAAGTTACTAAATGCATTAATATGCGCTCTTTTCTAAGCACTTTTATCTTAGCGATTTCACTTGGTTGTGCTTGAGTCGAGACTCTATTGCCAACTTTGCCTCTTAGCTCTACCGAGTGCATTAGCACTTTGATAAGGAAGTCTTTTAAAACCACATTTTTTGCTTCCTTCCACATTGCAAACTCGTTGACGTAGTTATTCCTCACATGGGCTTTGGCTCTTGATGCCGACATGCAAGCACTACGGCTAAGAGGCCGAATAAAGCTGTTCCTTTAGAAGCTCCGAATTATCATAATGCAGCCGCTATTAACTGTCATCGTCCTGAACAGATCGATAACTCCCTCATCGAACTGATCATCTCCGCCGTCATCCTCATCGCAAGTTGAGGAGACGTCGTCGTTTGTAGCTTTCATCCTCTACACCCATGAATATACTCAGAAGCGGCTCTCAACAGTCACACCACTCAACTAATTCGAGGACGACACGAACGAGGAAGATAACAATGATAGCCTCCATAGTATCAGCATAAGTAGATTATCTAATCATTCGTTTCAAGGTAGAGAGAAGGATCGGCGGGCGATAAAATTGAGGGAAGGAATAAGACTAGACAATAGATCGTGCCTCTCGATTTATTTTTTTTCATTTGCTCAATTCTAACACGAGAGAGAGAGAGAGAGAGAGAGAGAGAGAGAGAGAGAGAGAGAGAGAGAGAGAGAGAGAGAGAGAGAGAGAGAGAGAGAGAGAGAGAGAGAGAGAGAGAGAGAGAGAGGGTAAAGAGAAGTAAATCGAAAGAGAGAGAGAGAGAAATGAAATGTGAGAAGGATCGAAGTTTGTTTGAAAGAGCTATGGTGAGAGAGTAAGAGCAAGAAAGAGAGATCAAATGGGAACTCCAACAGTCACAATGTGTGATTGGGTCTTTTTTTATTCAAATTGTCACTAAAAGAATAAAGAATAAGGTGACGATAACAAGCGTGTGTCACTTGCCATATGCAATGACGGGTACTATCAGTGTAGTAATACACGGGCGACTAGGCAAAAGTGTCTTTACCCCAAATAATCTCCTACTTAAAGGTGAATATGTCTCACTGAAGAGTAAAAAGAAAAAGAAAAGACACTACAATGTACACATGTATAACAGGATGAAGAAAAACGTCATCTCGTGTCCTCTATGACCCCACATATGAAGTGATACCGTACCTCAATGTGTTTCGTCTTCGCATGGAAGACCGAATTCTTGGCTAGTTGAACATCACTCATAGAATCCGAATGCAACGTAGGTATAGTATCAATCCCAAGGTCATGAACCAAGCGGCCCAACCATATGGTATGCTTGCAAGTCTCAGCCGCAACATACTCGGCCTCAATGGTAGAGAGAGCCGTATATACTTCTGAATCCTGGACATCCAAGAAACAACACCTTCAGCATAGGTGAAGACATAGCTGGAAGTGGATTTCTTACTATCTGCTTGTCCTGCATAATCAGAGTTTATGTAGCCCACAACTCCTGTATCTTAGCTGCCATAGCAAGTACACATATCTGTTGTGCTCTTCAGGTATCTCAAGATACCCTTTATGGCATCCCAATACTTTTTGCTAGGTGTAGCCATATAGCGTGCCACAATACCAACTGGAAAGGCAAAATTTGGATGAGTGGCTATCATGGCATACATCAAACTACCCACGGCTAATATATACGAGATTTTGGTCATTTGCTCATCTGTCTGTGGACAATTGGCCTGTGAAACCTTCACATAAGAAGATAAGGTTTCACATAAGAAGATAATGGACAGCCAATAGGCTTCACGTTTTGCATGCAGAGCACTTAATGCGCATACTAAGAATGCGAGGCATGTCCCAAATCCTTCATCTCAAAGCTCTTCTTCAACTGAGATTTAAGAGTATTCAGCTCATCATGAGCTTTCCCTACTATCAACATATCATCCACATAAAGTACCAAAATAAACAATGAGCCATCATGGGCTTTCTTCGTGTAAAGACATGGATCCATAGCACTCCTGCTATAGCCCTATGACTGCATAAAGGTGTCAAACTTATGAAACCACTCCCTAGGTGCCTGCTTTAAGCTATAAATACTTTTCTTTAACTTGCACACTAGGTGCTCCCTGTTAGATTCTACAAAGCCCTTAGGTTGCTCCATGTAAATCTCATTATGCAAATTTCCATGCAAGAATGTAGTCTTGACATGCATCTGGTACATGTTCAAGTCAAGTTGCGTGACTAAGACCAAAACCAAGCATAGGGTGGTCATCTTGACCACAGGAGAAAAGACTTCATCAAAGTCAACTCCATGCTTCTATTTAAAATCCTTAGCAACAAGTCTTGCCTTATAAGCCGGCTTGGGGTGTCTATGGGTACTTTTTAGCTTGTACATCCATTTGCATGGCAGAGCTTTCTTGCCAGCATGCAAGGAAACCAAATCCCAAGTCATATTCTTATGCAAGGAGTCTATCTCAGACTACATAGCCCTATCCCAAGAGTGACTGTCACCCCTGCGTATAGCCTCAACATATTTGAGAGTCTCTCTTGCATTTGTAACCAAGTCATAATGCATAGAGGACTCAAATCTATCATGTGGACGTCAATCTCTAGAAGATCGTCTCACGGGAGGCTTTGTTGCCTGTCCAGTACCCTGGCCATGTGTATCAACTGTTGATGCAGGCTGACCATCTAGTTGTGCAGGCTGTATTGGAGCACATGGCTCCTCTTGAAATATAACCATGTGTATCTCTACCACCTTCTTAGGCTACCTATATATCTTGCTTTATAGAAGATGACATCATGGTTGTAGATGACTTTCTGCACTTGCGGATCCCAGAGGCGGTAACCCTTCTCGCTTACATCTCCATGGCCAAGGAAAATGCATTTGACACTCTTAAGGATCCAACTTACTACGCTTTTCCTTGGGCACATGGCAATATGCCTCACATCCAAAGACACATAGATGTACATAAGACGGAGGTTTCCTAGTCCATACCTCCTCTGCAACCTGAAAATCTAAACCATTGGAAGGTGATCTATTTATGATATGCACAACTGTACTGACTGCCTCAGCCCAAAAGCTCTGTGGTAGACTTGTATGGCTAAGCATACTACATACACGCTCTTGGATGGTTCTATTCATCCGGTTAGCCAAACCATTTTGGGGTGGGATATAGGGGGCGGTCAACTGACGCTTAATATCTCTCTCGTCACATAGCTTCTCAAAGGCACGTGAAACATATTCGCCCCCATTGTTAGTCCTGAGACATTTCAGCCTATGCCCAGTCTGGTTCTTAACCAATGCAAGTCATCTCTGAAACAAAGTCAAGACATCTAACTTAAGCTTAATGGGGTAAGCCCAAACTTACGAGAAAAATCGTCAATGAATATCACAAAATACTTTGTACTACCCATAGACTGGTAGGGCATGGGCCCATAGACATCCGAATGTGCCAATGCCAAGGGCTCACTCATACGTGTCCTACTAGACTCATGCGTATTCCTAGTCTGCTGTCTGCCATAAAGACAATGCTCACATGAATCAAAACATGCATAGTCAAGGGGCAGTAAGTGTTGCAAACTAGAAAGCATTTTCATTCCCTTCAAAGGCACACGGCCTAAACATGCATGCCAAAGAGATACATGTAGGATGAAACCCATTGACAAAACATGGTCAATAGAGGACCCATCAACTACAAGGATAGAGGTTGCTAGCCTTGGCACCTTTAGCAAGCACAAGTCTGCCACGTGTGATCTTTTAGGCAGAATCCCCAAATGAAACATGAAACCCAACATCATCAAGCTGTCATGTAGACATAAGATTGCTTGTAAGCGTATATACATGACATACATCCTGTAACAGAAAAGTACTGCCAGTAGATAACTGCAGCCGTACATCCCCAAGGCCAATAATAGCAAGTGACATGACATCACCCAAGCGAACTGAACTAGAGACAGTGCGGTAGGAATGGAACCATTTACGGCATGGTGTAACATGAAATGAAGCACCATAATCCAAAAGCCAGCAGTGCACGTACGTAGAATGAACCTCGGTCAATGCCGTAGCATCACAAGAACTAGCTACAAGTATGTACTCCCCATCGTAATCATCACTCTGTATGATATTTATTTCCTTGATTTTCACACTGGATTTCGCAAGCATAATGCTACGATGAGAGGGCTTTTCCTGTACTTTGTCTTTCCCCTTCTCTTTGCGTTTCTCAATTTGCAATTCGTGACACTGTGGGCGTATATGACCCTTTTTGCCACAACGATGACATGTCACATTAGCATTTCTTCCACGAGACTTGCTGCGTGACTTACCATGCAGCTTAGACCTAGACTTTTGCGAGTCTCTGCCACATCCATACCCACGGTCATTCTTTCCATTACTATCTCTGCCTCTAACAATCAAAGCATGCGACACACGAGAGGCATCCAAGTTCTTACAATTGATCTCTTCCTGCAAAAGAGCACTCTCTACATCAGGTAAGTTCAAAATAGTAGCAAGAGCACATAAGGCAGTATAGAATACATTACATGACTCACTTAGAGTCCCAAGTAAAAACAATGGAGTGACCTCATCATTGAAGGTAATGCCCTGTGAAGTCAAGTTCTTGAGAATAGCATGGAACTGGCTCAAATGAGCAAACATCATCATATTCTCCTTCATGCATAGGTCCATAAGTTGCTTCAGCTAATAGATCTGTCTTGCTAGAATTTTGTTATCACAGAGGTTCTTAATTTTATCTCAAAGCTGCCAAGCACTCTATGCTTCCTCAACCACATTGTAATGCATCTGTTTAGTGAGAGACAAGATGAGGGTGGTCTTGCATAACTCATCAAGCTCATCCCGTTTGTTAGGTTGCTCGCCATGCATTCTTAGTGGCTTTATTTGCAATTTTTGCACCAATACAGCCATATTATAGTCCAAAACGGTGCAGACAGTTCAAAACTGCTTGTTATTTTTTACTATAAACAACCAAAATATCACTAAAACCAAGGCAAAATGACTACAAACTGATAGCTAATGATTTTTCCCACTAAGTACCATCAAAAGTACCTAAAATTAGGATGATTTAGTGTGAAAATTCCATGTCAGTCCATGCATAACTAGTTGTAATAAATTATAGCTAGGTACAGTGAGAGCAAATTGTAGGCAAAATGAATGCACCAAGTCAACCACTGATTGTTAAAGCAGAACCAACATCAAGCGGTCATAAATCAGCATGTGACAGTTATACGGACATCAAGCAAATACCGAAGCATGTCAAGTGAATCTGTTAGTAAGTCGGCATATCCCTTGTGTAATAGGGCAAAGTGTACACAACACTGGCAAGACCTGACACAAAGAGGTGTATGCTCAGGGAATGGAAAGCCCAAATCATCCCAATACATCTATGAGGACCACGACATATCAACCATGCAACATCCAAGTGAAGATCCCAGTCTCAAGTATCCGAATGCTCAAGTAGCATGAACCGCTTGCTTAATGTCTGTCAAGCATATCAAGACACTCCCACTGGTATAAAATCCATAAATATCAAGCAAAGAAGCTCAACAAGGACATATGACAGCACCAGTGCTAGAAGATCCAAGATCAAGCATCAATAAGGCCTCATGAGCATATAGGCCCTGTAGGATCCGTACATAGCATCCATAGACATCAAATACATCCAAACTGTAACTCTAGCAAGCTGAGAAATAGCCAAAGTAAGATTCGGGTAATCAAATGTCAAGCCTAAGTAAGGCTCAGTAGCATGCAACTCCAAACAATGTAATGGGCATATAGTAGTGGCATAGGCCAAGCATGTCAAGACCGGTCAGACATAAGCAAAGTACATGCCATAAGTACATCATAGATGAAGATCCCAATGCTATGCGAAGCAAGTTCAAGCTCAACCAATGATTCGAGAGAAAATCCAAGCTCTATATCGATCCCTGAGAGTCACTACATCAATGTATACATCCAAGACATAGCCCGAATGCAATAGGCATATCCAAACATAAGCAAAAGAGCTTCAACCTTGAATATTCCAATAGCAAATAAACGTCCAAAACTGAGCAAATAGTGGCTCAATCCAAGCTCAAAACCATAGACAAACCATAGGCATACTTTCCCATATGTATAGGCACCAACAAGGCATAATCGGGCATCAAATGACTATGTAGCCTGAGCATAAAGTGTAATGAGAGGGGGACTGCCTTGTTTTGGGCTGCTTGTGGATTGTGTAAAATAGTCAATGACTGAGAAAATTGAGTCCCAAAAGCATCTCATATCATAGGCATACATCCCCTTAGCATTCGGAGAGCATTCGGGACCAACCGAGCAACTAATGTCAATGCCAACTAAGCATAAATATAAAGTGCTAATATAACACTATTTGTGGCTGCCTGTGGACTGTGGAAAATAGTATTGGATTGAGGTAAATCAGTCCACAAATCAATGCCAATGATAACCACTAATGTTGAGCATCAAGGGGGTGTTCCCAAGTGCCAAATGAAGTGTTTTCAAGCTGCCAATGAGTGCCAAGGCAGGGCTGAAGTTTTTCTTTTCTTTTTTGCAGGTCTTTAAGTTAGACCAAATTGATTTGGGGCCTATGGAAGGGCTCGGCAAGGTCAAAGCAAGGTTGGGGGAGTAGTCAAGGATCCCCATGAGCTCCCTCTTGAAGGGCAAAGCCACCGATAGAGAGTAGGCATCACAAGAAGCAAGAGGACATGGCTGCCCTGCTTCACAAAACCTGTGGACTGAAGCAAAATAACAAAAGAGAGATCCAATACCTCTAAAGGAATGACCTGAGGGTGCCCAAATGAGCCAGGTAGGTGCTCGGGAAGCCGAGGAGTGATGGGAGCTTGGGATAGTCAGCTATGGCTGCCAAGAAGGAGACCCGATGAGTGTAGGTAATTGATAGGAAGCTGAAGGAGTCAAAAACCAAGTCGGAATGCTTGAGCAACCATGCTCTGATACAAGTTGAAAGGTGAGAAGGATCGAAGCTTGCTTGTAAGAACTATGGTGGGAGAGTAAGAGCAAGAAATAGAGAGAGACTAAATGGGAACTTCAATAGTCACAATGTGTGAGCGGGCCTTCCTTTATTCAAATTGTCACAAAAAAAATAAAGAATAAAGTGATGGTGACGAGTGCTCGCCATCTGCCATATGTAGTGGCGGGTACTGTCAGTGTAGTAATACACGGGCGGCTAGGTAGAGGTGCCTTTACCTCCAACAAGAAAGGAGGGAGAGGGAGATCACTCTTACCAATTGTATAGAGAGGAACAGGAATAACCTGGGGTGTTAGGGGGTGTGGCTCTTCGAGGTGATATTACTCACCGTGCGGGTTATTAATCTTATCACGTGAGTTATTGTTAGGGGTAGATGTGGATCCTTAAGCCTTGCTAGTTTGGATGTCTTCTCGCATACATAATAAGTTTATGTATTGGAAATCTCAAGGTTGGCCTCTAGATGTGTGATTGAAAGTGGCCCAAACACTCATGATCACTATGATTTTATATTTTCTGCCACTGCTTCCATGGACACAAGAGTCATTATATGAGTTGGTGTAGCCTATTTGCTTCATGCTCTAGAAAAAACAATGAAATCGTATGGGCGAAGTATGGGTATCCTAGCAACATGTGACTATGCCAATGCGATTGGGTGGTGTTGCCTTTTTGGATGTGAAAATTTCCATGAAAGCTTTGAGGTTTGCTCTTGTATAGGCTTTGTCTGCTCGACATCACCCTTGGACATTTCCCATGGGCACACTACTTTCAAGGCCTTGTGGTGGAATATCATGAATTCCACCCAACCATTTAAAACTTTGAAGTCCATTCTTCTCACCTACCTAATTGCATCTTGGCAGGACTCTCTTCGCATTACTATATGGCGTCCTCTTAACTTTAGAAAGGAGTGAATCCTATGCAAATAGAGGTGTTGCCTACTTCTAAGCTGCTAGATTGGCATGAGAAGCAATTGTAAAAGGCTAAATTTAATAGTATGGATTGATTGGGTGTGAAGACGATCCATGATGCTTTATTTTGAGTCAGGCAAGGGTTTATTGTTTTTGCCGCATTTGCCAATACTTCTGAATTCCGAGAGGTTATAGATTACTCTAGTTGACCTTGGAGGATTGCCTTTGGACGCATTCTCCTTTGCTTGCTTCTCTATCCTTGTCGCCATCATTGGATTGGCTTTTGTACAACTGTAGGACCTTCTCAAGCGATCAACTAATCAAATTTACCACAAATGATGGAGGATAATAAAGCTAATAAATTTTGGTTGGTGCATGATAGTGCGGCTAAGTGGAGGGATCACCTGCTTCACCTATGAAAATCAAATCTTCCCTATCAAGGGAAAGTTTTTCTTTGGAGGCTTCTCATTGGGTGTCTCCTGATAGGCAATGTGTTGCAGGCCCAAAAGATATCTTGGGGTAGATGTATCTTTTGTACTACTTGTGATGAGACATTGGTTCATCTTTTTATTTCTTGCTCAGTTGCCAAACAGGTTTGGGACTTCATTTCTAGAGTGTGGACCTCACTGGCAGGTCAAAGAATCACATTGCATTCTTAGGTCCTTGGCAATATACCTTCTTTAGCCAGGTTGTAGTCTCATCACCCTTGCCTCTTTCACTTCATGCGATGGATTGCTCTTTGGCACATCTAGTGGACTAGAAATGCATTTATGTTTGATTCACGGCCTTAGGTATTCATGGCCATGTGGGACGAATGCAAGGTTTTCTATTATGGTAGATTTATTCTATGATTTCAGGTAGCCTTAGTATAAGAGAGGTGGCTGCTCCATGCATGGACACTGTTCGCTCCACCCTTGTTGTATCATCCTCATGATGTCCTTCCTTTGCTCTTGTGGATTGTTGCTTGATAGCTTTTTGGAGAGTTTTGTTTGTGTATTGTGTTCTTTTTTTAGCCTTTTGGCTTTGTAACAACTATTGCCATTTTTTTTGGTTGGCTTGAAGGTCTCATGTATTTTGAAAAGGCTATGATTGTGCTTGGTTGGCTAGAAGGCATGATCTAAATATTTCTATACAATAATTCAAACCTTTTCAAGAAAAAAAAGAAGGGAGAGGGGGAGACAAAATAGCTTGAAGGTAGGCAATCCAATTGGAGATGAGAGCCAAGAAACATCAACAATTTTGATCCTATCCTCATCTCCTCCACCAAACCATTCATAATCGCCTCTAGCCTCAATTCTCTATTAGCCAAAGAAAATTTACTTTGAAGAACTACTCTCCTTCATAAGTCAAAAAATTACCCTATATCGTCACCTTGTCCTTTCTCTTTTACAACCCTTGAGCTCAAGAACATTCGAGTTTTATCAAGACCAACAACAACTAAGTGGTACAAGTGATGCATTGGAATAGTTTGTGCATCTCATGATGGCTATAATGCGAAGGAACATGGGAGCTAGACAAGAGGTGGTGCATTCAATTGACCAACTCTAGTTCAAGTGCCTTCCCCTATGTTTAAAATACATTTGATATGATAAAAACTAGGGTGGCTTTAATTCCAAAGATTAAGGGTATCATGTAACACAACTATTGGTGTTCAAGAATCCTTATGATGTCTCGAGACTTTAGTAGGATGTCATTAAATTAGTCATCTAGGAGGGAATTTTTGAAAGAAGTATCCCCTTCGTGATGGGACTAGTTCTTGTGTAGCATGTTATTTTGTGATAGTTAGAATATGTTCTTTATTTGTGATGATAGAATGTCTATTGGATAGGAAAAGGAACTTAAGTCAAGATGTATGAAAGATAAATTATTAGAAAGTCTTTCTCTAAGTAATGAAATGAAGTATTAGTTAACCTTAACTTGTGTTCCCCTTAAAGACGTTAGATTTGAAGGGACACTAGGTTAACACGTAGTTCTTCTTGAAAGGAGAATTGATAAAATTAGGTTGTAACCAAGATAATTTAAGTAAGCACAAAGGATGGCTAAACTTGACAAGGTTGAACAACCTTAACCTTGTTCAAGTATATATTTCATCAAGGCCTCATCCATAGAAAGATTGACTAAGGTAAGTAAATATGTTTTAAACTAAGGAACGCCGTTTTCTTACATTAATTAGGTGTCCTCCTTACTACTAAGCTTAAAGACAAATGATAAATTAAGATAGGTTAGTTAGGTTTCCTCCTTACTACTAAGCTTAAAGACAAAGGATAAATTAAGATATGTTAGTTAGATAAATGCTTATGGGCCTACATACTTAGAGTGTTCCTTTTTAAGTCCTTGAAAAGAAAACTACTTGTGGCTCTTAACAAGTCACATAGCCAAGCTTTCATATCCACAAAAGAGGATTATGGTTCAAAGAAACAATAAATTTCCTTATGACTTAAACCCTTGAATTTAGGAGGAATTAAAGGTTCCCAAGGCAAGAACTAGGCTCAATTCAAAGATGTCAAAGTAACCCAAGGTCTTAATTTTCTTCAAGAGATAAGATTGATGTCTACCATAAGTTCATGACAACTTATTCAAATCATGCAGAATGTCACCCTAGAGGGAGCAGTACCTACAAGGGATTCCGATGGATAAATGGTATTTCAAAGACTATTTGGTGCGTTTCAAAAGATTTCTTGGATGATTGTGTATTCTAATTTAAGGTTATGCTAATATAGGTTAAGCTTTTAAATATGGACTAGACCTCCCCCAAGGTTAACCACGGAGCTTTTCACCAAGAAGATGTTTGTCCGCTCCAATACTGGGATGGGCAACATGGAATGCAAGAGGTCTCTCTATAGGGACTAGATGTTACTAAGAGGTGCTAAGGAGCTAAAGGAGCTCTAGTTGTAATTCCTTGGGCGCACTAAGACTATTCTAACTCTTATTATGACTCCTATGAATTTGGAATAGATCTCTAGAATGCCTTGATACTAGAGCTGAAGGTGGATTGGTGATTTTGCCTTCAAGTGGAATTATTTATATGGACTGGAAATTAATGTAATAAGACTATGATTATTCAATTTTAGAATAAAGGTTTTTTTTTTGAAAGGATTGTTTTCTACCATTTTTGTATTAATGGTTAAATTGCGTGAATGAACCTTGTTTCTAATGGGCTAATTAAGGAAGCCATTTTTATGTGTTAAACAAATATGATAGGTAGATAACTAAGCAAACCCCATCACAAATGGGAAGTGAGAGGGTGAATCCTCGATAGATTTATCCTATGGTAGGGTGGCCTTGATTAGTCGATGCATTTTCCCACAAGAACATATTAGATTAGAAAAATTGTAGGAAGGGTTGAATGTTGATTGTCTTAGAATATCGTCTTAGATCTCGACCTAGTAGTGTTTTAGGGGTTGGAGTGAGATTTTACCCTACAACGAAAGGGGTCAATGTGTCTAGCTCCCCCTTGTTTTCACTCTCTTTGAACCAAGTGTGAAAATCACTTTGATTGGGGTTCTCTCCCAAAAGGAGCTACCCATAACTAACACTAGAAATACTTGTTAGGAGACCTTAAAATTAAGTAAGAACCTTTGTTGTAGGTCAATCGTCATGGGGGATGGGGTGGAGATTTCTATGCAAGGGTGGACTCAAGTGATGTTAGGCCACAAAGTTTGGATATTCTATGAGAGTTTCAAATGGAGTCCCTTAGGTATATCTCTTGATGGACTACCAAAATTGTGATGTAAAGGATCCATTAGATAGGCACATCATAGAGTTTGCAGCATGCCTTCTTCTTGTATTCTAAGCAAACTTAGGTAATGATGTTGATGATGGGATGTTTTCTTCCCATCATCTAAGAAAATTCAAATAATGTTACCCAGCTCAATTACTAATATATGAGACAATTCTCTTGCTTGAGATTGATTTATACCACGTCTCTTCCAAAACTCTCTCTCTTTAACTAGCCTTAATATTCCTCATACGTTAGTATATAACAATTGACATTATAATATTTCAATGAAGGTTTACAATAACCATAACTTGATCGACTTAGAGTTAGCGGATTAACACAATAACAATTAGTCTTAATAATAATTAAACTTAATAATATTTTGCATTACTATACTCCATACCTTAACCTTAATAAGAAGTTATCTTATAATAATTAAATAAACTCACATACTTTATCTTAATATCACCCATACCTTTACCTTACTAGCCATTGAGGTTGCAATAACTAGGTAGAGTAACACAATAACAATGGACTATTATCAAAATCAAACCAATCCTACTTTACATACTAATATGCAAATTTCACCAAAAAAAATTAAGCACTAATTCTAATGTATTATTGAAGTCCTAAATCTATACTAAAGAGCTTGCAAGGAATTGAACCTTGCAAACTAGACATTGACTAGCTATTATCATGAGTAGATCTCTACCCCTAAAAATGCACCACACCCATGCATACACATCCATGCCTAGCACAAAAACTATTACAAGACCCCCCTTCTTCCCCCTTCTCATGAGCAATGAACATGAAAAAAAAGGGAACTCAAAGAGAACTCATTAACATGCAATGGAATTCATAGAAATCACAAAAAAAGTACAATGCTAGCAACATAACCATTATTGGATGAGCAACCATAGTCCTTCTAATCTCACCCTCTTTACGGATGCCAATCAATAAAAAATAATGATAGGCATGCATTATATATTGGCAACAAGGGAGATGAGATCCATGAGGACTAGATCAACCACACTAAGTACCCAAATGAGGCACCGAAATGTCCACAAAAGTGCCTAATGAAATGCATAATAAGTGTAGTTCTCACATCAATAATGTGCATAAAAATAACGTACTCTCTCAAATCATGGTTGATATGCACAATGCAATATACAATGATGTATGGATTTTAAAGTATCAACTAAGAAGATTTCCTTAATGTCTACCATGTCCCATACCATAGTAGGCACCAAAAAACTCTCAACATTATAATATACACAATAATGAAATTTGATAGAACCATGGGTATCCAAGCCATTGGTGATCATGACAATGCTAAGATGCCATGGAGAATACATTAATGTTGATATTGATTGTACTTCAATCATCTTAACAAAAGGGTTTCCCACTTGAGATCCAACTAAGAGTAAATGCAACTCACAATCGCATCTCCTATCATTGACCTGAATTCAAGCTTTCAAAACTACCAAAGAAATGAGTCCATCATGTAGAAAGCCATGGTCAAGGAATGCCTTCACCAAAGATAGGAGTGAGGTTGGTATGGTTCACTACCACCAGCTGGTCACACTCTTTGGTGTGAGAATTCTTGAGGAGAACAACATCACTATGGCTTAAAGACAAATTCCTAGGTCATAGTTGCCTTGGCTATTAGAATTGGAGCTAATGTTTGAATGAGTGGTCAATAACATCCTTTCCCTTAGCTTCCTTCGTCTTCTTCTTTGAAATAGATAGCTTCTTGTAGTCCTTTTAACAATGTCCCTTATTTCCATAGAAGTAACACTTCCTATTCTTCTTATGACCCTTCATCCTATTGTACTTGCTATAGAATAGTTAGTTCCAACTCAAGAAGGTAGCCTACCCTATAGCTTGAGAGACATTTCATGTTGCATTGATATGAAGCTCACTACTATAGATAATGAGTTTTGGCCCTTATGGCAACACCATCAAATTTAGGAGGGACCTTGTAGAGAACAATCCCCACGAAGTTGTGCTTCAAGAAGGGCAACTTGCATGGTCCAAATTTGATAATACTTGAAGAAAAAAACATTGGATGGAATCTCCTAGCTTGAAGTGAATGGCTTGAAATTGATGATGATAGAGAGCAAAATCCCTTAACGAATGGACAATGATGATGGTTACTTATATAGAGTTACATTTCTTCACTCCTATGATGATTTATGATCTTGATTTTGCTTCAGAGATGCAAAAGTGCAAACAAGGTCTTTGTTTGAATCATGTGTTGAAGTAAAGTACAAGATATTGTAGGAGGGTGGCTATTGTATAGGAGATGCATCATGAATCTGCTACAAGACATTGTCATGAAGGTTCCACTCTTGTGAAGTGTTTGCAACATTTCTTTTGGCTACAAATGAAGCAATACATTCACTGGTAAGCAAGGGGATGCTAGGCATTGCCAAAGCTTGAAACCTTGCTAGCACTGTAAATGGAAACATGCTACTTAAAAAAACTATCAAATAAAATAAACAATAAACCGAAAAGCAAGTAGTATTCTATTCAACGCACATTTTTGATTGGCCGTGGATACCACTAAGAGAGTTCATGAGGATAATTTCTCTAGTGAGAATATTAATATATATGAGGCTCCAAGGTCCTTTGCAAAGTGAAATGCTAGAAAGAAATGAATACAACAAAGAAGTATACATTAAGCCCTTTGCAAAATTGCATGCCTTTCGATGTAGGGAAAAAAATTATGGTAGTTTGTGATTGAACCAAATGTTTTGGAAAATATTTCTATGTTTGAACCATATTTCAATGGATTTCACAATTGGACTTCCAAAAAAAAAGTGGTTTTAGAATGATGCCACTTTATAGTGATCGATAGGTTCACAACATTGAGGTTGATCCCATGCAAATCCAACATGGATGCAATGGAGGTTGCATACATTTTCATCAAAGAGATCTTTTGAGAGCATGTCTTGTCAAAGAGGATAATGTTTACTTGCAATTGGAATTTTACCAATGGATTTTGGGAGGCTTTGTTCTATGGCCTTAGCATGAAATTAGTGTTCTACCACTTTCCACCCACCACAAAGTGATGGGTAGATGGGGAATTCCAATCATATCATGATTACCATGCTTCATTGCTACTGTCAAGTCCATCATGTGGAAATAGAGTATTATCCACAATTGGTAAAAAAACCTCTACCAAATAGACACCATTTACGATACTTTATGGATAGTTAGCTAGCAATATTCACTATGCTTTGGAGACTTGTACCAAAAACAATGCAACATACTGATTGATTATGGTCATGGATCATTGTTGAAGCAACAAGTCTAATAGAATATCCAATTGGCACAACAACAACAAAGGTAGGAGGTTGACAATCATCAGCACAAGTTGATATTCTAGGAAGGTCGAAGGTGCTATATCAAGATCCACAACCATCGATTGAAGAACTTTGGGGGGATTTCACTTAAGCTAGCAGCTCATAGGAAGAAGCCTTTTTGCATTATTGAAACGTTAAGTGATGTAACTTATGTTGGAGGTACCCTAAACTTGGAAGATGCATCCAATGTTTCATATGAGTAATCATGAGGAGGATCATGAACCTATTCCTATAGGGACCCTAGATTAAGAGTTAGAGTTAGTGGATGCTAACAAGGTTCAAGGGTTGTTGGTTCTAGTACATGTGTTGCTTCATATGTACAAGATATGTACATGGATGGAGGAGCTTCAATGTTTTCTCAAGATTAGGTTTACCCCATGCATGAGGCAATATGGTTGGATTAGACTCAATTCAATGGACTCTTTGTCATTGCTCCAAATCTACTAGGAGGCTATGTAATTAGGGATAGCTACAATTCTAGTAGGAAAGAATTAAATGCACATTGGCACACCACCCATGTATATGTGCTCATATGTTAGGTAGGTGATGGGATTGTCCTACATACAAAACATCATAAGAGAGTTGTATGGATAGAAATGTAGGTCATGGAAATGGCACTAAGACATGTGCAAGATCATGGCTTGCAGATTGTAATTTTGTGTGTCCATTAACTACATGATTTTTCCTCCAAAATCATCAAAAATAAATTATTTGATGATGTTTCACAAATTTTAGATGTTTTTCAAAATTTAATCAAGAAAAGTGATGAAAGTTAAACAAAAAGGTGTTATGTTGTTTTTAGGATTACGAGTTGCATATTTCTCAAAAATAGCCAAAAAATGAACTACTAGTAATTATTGATTAGATCATTATGGTGGAACAATGATCAATGAACACATCTTCTTTTTCCCTTCAGTTCATGCCTATTGCAAGGAGTACAAATAGGAAACTTGCTAATGAACTAAAGTATTCCTAACATCGTGGGATTTGTAGTGTCCAAACATGGTTGATTGTAGTTGACGATTGATCAATGGCCAGTGTGTGAGCGTTGAAAAGTTGTCTCAAATAGGACAATGAGGTTGATTGATGGATACAGACCGAAATTTGCTAGGTTAGGAATGGCAAGGATTGAGCTTTTGGAGCAAGCCTTAGAGTGAACTTTTTTTGGTAAGCCCTTTTTTGTTGCACATAGTCCACCCTCTGATATAACCACTACAACTACCTCCACCTTCTCCTCTTATGCCACCACCACCATCTCCTTGTCCTATTTCACCACACACACACACACACACACACACACACACACACTCTCTCTCTCTCTCTCTCTCTCTCTCTCTCTCTCTCTCTCTCTCTCTCCCAATTTCCTAGGGCAAGGCTTCTTGTATCTGCTTCTCTATGGTGTGTGTGTGTGTGCGTGCTATTCTCCTTATTTAGATCTTCACACACACACACACACACACACACACACACACACACACACACACACACACACACACACACACACACACACACACACACACACACACACACACACACACACACACACACACACACACACACACACAC
The DNA here is from genome assembly GCF_053477565.2 of Lygodium microphyllum. Lineage (NCBI taxonomy): Eukaryota > Viridiplantae > Streptophyta > Polypodiopsida > Schizaeales > Lygodiaceae > Lygodium > Lygodium microphyllum. The sequence continues at coordinate 97,261,603 of NC_141138.1, forward strand.
ACACACACACACACACACACACACACACACACACACACACACACACACACACACACACACACACACACACACACACACACACACACACACACACACACACACACACACACACACACACAATTTCTATCTCTTTCTTGTGCTCTCTTGTTAGGTATCAGACATTTTTTTAGTGTGCTTATATTATCCACATCTTGACTATCCATATTTACTTGTTTATTTGTTTTTATAAGGTCTTGTATATAAACCTTTCTTCTCCATCTTGCATTGTATGTGTGTGTGTAGAGAGAGAGAGAGAGAGGGTCAATGCAAACCATGGGAATAGTGACAATTTCATTCCTTAAAAAAGGAAATAGATTTATATATTACTAGCACAATGTTTTTTGTTTAGGGTGGTCACTCAATTGGTGATGATGAAAAGTTCTTCTACTTCCAAATTTGAGGTGCATGTTTCATTGTGTATGCGTGGGCTAGTGTATAAACATGTTTACATTGTGTATGCAAATTTGAGGTGCATGTTTCATTGTGTATGCATGGGCTGGTGTATAAACATGTTTACATTTGTATCCATTCAAAACACTCAAAGGTACATGTACATAAGCTCTTACATACAAGATATGCCTTCCCTTTTACAACATGGTCCATAAATTACCAACAATTGCATGTTAGATTCTTTGCAAAGTGCACATCATGGTACTCCTTTAGGACACTTCAGTTGGTTGTCTCTCTATGTTCGAAATCTCATGTCCTAGGACTTTCATCACGTGTAGCCCTTCATAGCTGCATGTAGAGCCAATGTTGAATCTATCATTTTTTCTACAATCTTCAAGACATCTTATTGATATGTATGTGTGCCTTCATTAGCCCCTACTTATAGTGGTGCCTTATATAGAACAAACTCTCCACACTCTAACATGTTGATTATTTTTGCGGTGAAATTTGTGCCAAGAGCCACTAGCCATACTTGTGGACTCTACATCAATCATGTTTAATGGAAGAACATATGTTCTAAAGTGTGGCTATGCTATCATTGTAGAACCATTGAATTGTCTCCACATCCCAAATTGATTTCTAAGATCTCCTCACAAGTTGAATGACTCAATCACATCAGCATGAGAAATCCATGTCAGTCCAGAGTTATATGCTTGCTGTAATAAATGACAATAGGGTACTGTGAGAAGCAATTGCTGATTAAATCACCGCACCAAGTCAATAAATGACAACCAAGACATGACCAGCCATAAACGGGCATAAATCAACACCAAACAATCATCAAGACCCTGAGCAAACACCCAAACATGTCATCAAAGCATCCGTTAGTGAGTAGGCATACCCCTTGGACAATAGGGCAAAGTATACATAACACTGGCAAGACCAGACACCAGTAGGTGTATGCTCACAAGCGTGCAAAGACCAAGCTCAGGTCAAAAGCAATTCCAAGATATTAGTGCATGAACCATGCAACATGTAAGTGTAAGAGATCCCAAAGTCTCAAGTGTTTGCAAAATGCTCAAATAGCATAAACCTCTTGCTCAATGTCGGTCAAGCATACAAGATGCTCCCACTGGCTCAAAAGGCGGATAAACGAGCTTAACAACTCAAGCAAACCAAGTCAAAGTACCAAAGACAGGTAACCAAGACAATGCCTCAAATAGCATCCAAGGTCGTAATGGAAAAAGCCAGGTCATAATGGAAAAATCCAAGTCAATGTCCAACTGCTCAAGGGAATACTCAAATAAATGTTAAGACGAGCTCAAACAACTACCATCCATAGCCAAAGCATAAAGCATTCACCAAGACATCATAACCCATACTAGGTAGCCTAGGCATAAACCATGTCATAGATGAAATGCGAGCTACAAAGAAGTGACAGTCAAATCCAAATCGAGCTCTAATCTCAACTCAAAAGCATTCCGAAGCATAAACAAGACATATGGCATAGTCCAAATACATCATGATATCATACCGAGTAGCCGGGAGCACCCCGTGACCAATAGGCATAACCCAACTGTAGCATAAATAGCTTCAGCCTTGAAGTTTCTAGCAGCATATAACCTCTATAAAATGAGCAAACAAGTGCTCAATCCAAGTTCAAATCCATAGGCAAACCATAGACATACATTCTCGTATGTATAGGCACCAACCAGGCATCAAATGCCAAGACCTGTAAGCATAAAATTGAAGTAACAGGTGGCTGCCCTGTTTTAAACAGATCTGGGATTGTTAAAAAACAGTTAATGGCTGAGCTAAATCAGCTCCAAATGCGTCTCACATAAGAGGCATAACATCCACAAGTGATCCGGTATCAATAGACATCAGTAGAAGCATCACATAAGCCATAGACATACAAATACATGCTATCTCACACTTGAAATCTGTTGTAGAATATTCTATCATCAGAATTTGGAAAATCCAATATCACCATCGTGTCCAGAGCGTGCCTAAACCCCAACTTAGACTCTTACCTTGCTTGAATCGGGTTCCGAATGCCCGAAATATGATGAAAAGAGTGATTTTTGGGCCAGATTTTGAAACAGGCGCAAAAAAAACGTGAGCTAGCTGGGGGGGTCTTTTGCCCCACGTGTCAATAATGGGGCCCAAAGGGGGCACAAATGGGGGCCAAAGAAGGCCTACACTAAGCCTCAACAAGCCTTGATAGGCTGGAAGCAAGATCCAGGTGGAGGAAGCTCCAAGAGGTGCGAGCTATAGCTGCCCACAACCTGTAAAAACCCTGTTTACCCAGACCTGTGGACTGAGATAAATCTCTGAAATAATGAAGCAATACCTCAATGTCAATGCCTTGATGGTGTCTCAATAGGCTGGGAAGAAGCTCGCGAAGCCAGGGAGTGACGGGAGCTCAAGAGAATGAGCTATGGCTGCCGGGAAGGAGACCCAATGCAAGTGGGGAGTCGATGGGAAGCTGAGAATGTAATGAGCCAAGCTCAACAGTCGGGAAGCCGTGCTCTGATACCAGTTGAAAGGTGAGAAGGATGGAAGCTTGCACTCGAGAGCTATGGCGCGAGAGCAAGAGGAAGAAAGAGAGAGATAAGAAATGGGAACTCCAACAGTCACAATGTGTGACTGGGCCTTCCTTTATTCAAACTGTCACTAAAAGAATAAAGAATAAAGTGAAGGTGACGGGCGCCCGCCACCTGCAGTGTGCAGTGGCGGTGACTGTCAGTGTAGTAATACATGGGCAGCTAGGCAAAGGTGCCTTTATGAGAGCGGAATTTAGGTGACGGGAAGTGCTTAAAAATAGCTAAAAATTATGAATATCAAGGGAAAAATATTCACCGTCAAAGGCGGCGGCTTGATCTAGGACGATTTTAAGCGCCAAAGTGCTTTAAAGGCGCCCGAGCGACACTTGGTGATTTTTCATAATTTTTCAGACAGTCGTGCGGGTTGACACAAGCTACTGGCCAATGCGGGATGCTAAGCCGGACGCCCAGGATTTTTCAGAGCTCGATTCCGAGTCCGGACGGGGAAATGGCCAAGAAACCGGTCAAGATACGAAGAGGTGGACAAAATTTGGCCCAAATGAGTAAGTGACTCTTGGGAGCCCAACATTTTATGCCAATTGACAAGAGATGCATGGAAAAAAAACGTGGGATGAGGGAGAAGAAGGCGCCATCAGACTGCGCCGAAAAATGCGCTAGAGAGAGGAGGAGGCAATCTTCAGCTTGCACACAACCCCCCCATCTGACAATGGCCCTTGCCTACACTCCGTATGCTGATCATATCGCCGCCCTTCGCCCGTCGAATGGTGGCCTGGTTTGAAATTTCTGATTCTAGTCTTTCTCTCTCCTCCCTCTCTCTCTTCTAAAGGCAAGTTCATGTGGGGAGAAGAAGGAAGAAGAAAGAATGATGGAGGCTTGTCCGGCATGGACCGGATTGCTCCACGGGCTGAGAATGGTGATTTGTGATGTTGCTGGACATGAAGTGTTGCTGTTTTCCAAATCTACAGCCATGGACACAAAACCCGAAACACGCGTTTAAGCGGTAAACTAAAAAATTACAAAGAAAATTTAGTGTTTTATGCTTTTGATTGATGGAATGCCGTTCATATGGACTAAGATTTGATTATGCTGCTGATTCTTCTGAGTTCTTACTGTTTATAACCAGAAATTATGAAAAACATGCATTTCATGGCTCGAAATAATGTCAAGAAACCCGAAAACGCATGAAAAATGGGGAAAAACAAGGGTTTTGGGCATATAAATGGGGAAAACCGTCGATACACATAAACTAATCTTTCAATTTTGTTGCAAATGAACTAAGGGCCACAGCCCACAAACTGGTTTTCATTTTCAGCAATTTAAAAAATACAAGAAAATGAAGAAAATGGCGGGAAAATGATAAAAAAACCATGAAAAATAGGGGAAAAATACATTTGGGGCTACGAAAAATATAGAAAAATAGGATTTATGTTTGTTGATGTATAGCAAGGCTGGGGCATGAAGTTATGCTTCAGTTCAGCCTTGTTTATATGTTTTAGTGCGTGTTTCCTTCCTTTCTCCACATAAAATGACAAGGAAACCCTAAAAGAAATGAATGCAATGATGCACTATCAACGGGGAAGGGTAGAGTTGGGGAAAAAATGGTTAAATGCCGCTGAGCATGAGGAATAATTTGCTGATTGTATATGCATCGCATCTAGGACGGAATAATAATGATAAAAATTAAAACCTAGTGGCACGAAGATCACTTCGGTGCTAGGTGTTGCAGCGAAGCATAAAGCGGTTAGAAAGAAAAGCATGAAAGAGATGTTTTGCACTTGCACGCTGCTGGTTTTTAAAATTTTTGAGCACTAGGCATCCACCTCTTTGCATGATCATTTAGAGGAAATTAAAAGTATCAGAGTTAGCTCCTGGACATGCATAGCAATTGTTTTCAGTAGGCCCTTGACCCACCGTTGAGAGCGTGAGGTTCCTATGCTGTAGGATAGACGAGGGTTATAGGGGACAGCAAGTGAGGAAATGGTACATTCCTGGATACGTTTATTTGGTACCTTGAGCGACGTTTGTGCGAAATGTCTAAATGTTGAGCGGCGCATCGAGGGGCCAATCCCCAAGGTGTAGGAGAGTCGCAGAGGGTTGACGGCATTCAGCCGTAGGAGGAACCCCATGTGTATGTGATTCGAGCCTTTTGGCTATGTGGAAGGGACTCCCTCTGAGGAGCAATATTGGGTTAGGATCAGTTGGACTACAACGTATTACAAACACAATGTTTAGGAAGGCAGAGATTTTGATAGACGCTCCTGGCCGCGAGGCCGAGGGGTTGTCTTGTGCATAATGACGAGGTCCGGCTAGTGCATGAGCCAGTGCCGGCCCGTTTTTAGGTCCATCAGTGGTGCGTCTGCCGGGAGCTGCTTAAAAGTGGCGGTTCCCGAATCCTGGTTGTTTAGGGACCAACTAGCAGTTTATGCTAGAGGATACTGAGCTTGATCCGTTATTTATTGATAAGCATCGTCTAGCAGAAATCCAAAAGCAAGAAAGAGACGAAAGAGCTAGGCGACGTGCTGAAATTTTTAGGAGATATTCCCTTAAGCGTAGCGGTGCTGAACCCTTACGAGGGAGTGGATCTAGTGGTTTTAGGACCCCAAGCAGTAAGTTAGGAGAAGGTGGAAGCTCTAGTGCTCCCCTTCCTTCTATAAGCCAGTCCACGTCAAGTACGGGAGGTGTAACCCCACCGGTCTTTATTCCTAGTACAAATCCAATCCGCGTCATGGTGCAGCCTATTGCAATTCCAGCAGGAACGACGGATTTGCCGGCTCTAGGTTACCCGCTACCCATTTTTAATGGGCTAGTTGAGGAAGATGCGGAACTCCACATTAGGGAGTTTCAAAAGCTGATGTTTAACTGTCGCATTCAAGAGGAAGGACATTTAATGATGTTCTTCAACATGACTCTCAAAGGAAGAGCCGCTATATGGTATCATGGTTTAGAAGCCGGAACCATATTGAACATTGATGCATTTTATGGAGCTTTTTGAAGGGAGTTTGCCCCTGAAAGGGGTGGGCAATACTGGTTGCGTGTACTCAACGTGACCCGCCAAGATCCACACGAGGATATTCGTGCTTATGCGAAGAAGATAAAAGAGGTCTTCCGTAAGTTGGACACCTCTATTCCTATCCCCGCAGCTGCCCAATTGCAATATTTCCTACATGGGTTGGACTTCAATATCCAATTGCAGTTGAGTAGTGTCCCCTTGGGGGATATAGATACTGCCATTACACGAGCACAAGAGGTGGAATCCCGACTACAAGCAGCCTATGCTTCTCGAGGCAATTCGAATATGGGTTTAGTATTGGGAAACAATATGGCAATAGCCAATGGCAGTAGTGGCCAAGGGATAGCGATGGCTAACCCTAATGGGAGAGGGAACATGATACAGAATGTCCCTTTATTACCAGCTCCCCCTAGCATGTCGATGCCGACGGGCAGTCAAATGGCTCCAAATGGTGGAGGCCAGGCGGTCAATTCTAACACCATGCCTGCAGCTCAACAGCCTGTGCCTAATCGAATTGTTAGGCCGATTGAACGACATGGTAATGACCAAGGCTATGAGTCGAGTTCTTCCAATGTTCTTGGCGAGGTTAAGGACATGATGAAGCATTATACCGACATGATTACGGAGCAGTATCGACAAATAGCCGTTGATGTCAACTTCCTTAAAAAACAACAGAATTTAATAGGAAGTAGATACCTAGAGGAGGGTGCACCTTCGAGGTTTAGTTGCAAATGGTGTGGTGGGCAGCACTATCCACGAAATTGCCCCAATGTTAAGTGCGACATTTGTGAAAAATTCGGCCATCTAGCAGCTACTTGCTGGAGTAAGATCAGTTCTCTCCAGCGTGGTAGTCGGCAACCAGGGCCTGTTAATCATCGTGCCCAAGGAAATGACTCCCAGCCAGAAAATGGGCCTAAACAAATACTTCAACGACCAAAGACTACAGTGGAAGAGCTACCAAGTGGTAGTGGGGTTAGTTTGATTGAGGCTGTACCGTTAATGATGCTGAAACCTCTAATCTACGAGCTGTCCTTACAAGAGGTAAAAAGGGTAGAGAAGCCGACATGGATAAGCCTGTCGACGGAAACCCTAAACAAGGCAACAAAGGAACACAAGTTTTGGATCCTGCCATGGAAGGGGGACCTTTGAAGCCCGTAGAAAGTAAAGCCGATAAGGAACCACCAAAGAAGAAGGTGAAAGTTAAGAAAGAGGCAATAAAGCCAGTTCAGCGACCTAAAGAGCGGATGATTTGGCGTGAAAAGCGAGCTCTATCAAACTATCATGAATTCGATTTGGCAAGCTCTCTTTGCGAAGTCAAGCCGGATGTGAACCTCTTACAGCTTATTAAGCTTTCCCCAGGAGTACGCAAGGAATTTAGAAAGATCCTACGTACCGGGTATATCGTAGAACCTTTGGGTATTGCGCGAGTTGGTGATGACTGGTTCGAGCATGCTGAGAAGCATTGCCCAAGGGTTGCAGCCTATGTCGATGGGATATTAGTAGATTATGCCATTGTCGACACAGGATCATCTGTTAACATTATGAGTTCTGAACTGATGGAAAGGTTGGGTCTTGCGATTCAGAAAGATACCTCCACAATTCTCAGAATGGCAGATGACAGTTTGAGACAGCCGGAAGGCTGCATTACTAAGGTCCATGTCACTGTTGCAAATGTAGAATGCATGTTGGACTTTGGGGTGATTCGTTTTGCAGGGCGGCCAAGTTACCAAGTATTACTTGGACGACCTTGGATCTTGCAAGCGGATTGCCAAGTGGATATACCCGCCGGTCGATTGATATTCGGCAGAGGTGCCCAGCGTGTGGTGGTTGATGCTTATCCTGAGTCCCCGCAGAGTGAGAGAGCTCCTCTATCTTCTACAGAATTGGAGACATTAGAAGATTTATCTGCTAGTGAGACATCATCGAGTGATGAGTCCAAAGAGGGATCCACTACGGAGGACATCTATCAGGTCACTTTGAATGAGCCGATAGAGGGCCAAGATCGTATAAGGGATGCAGATGTTATCGAGCTAGACCTTGGTACGCTTGATGATTCGCGGCCAATCAAATTAGGCTCTATGCTCAGCTCAGCAGAAAGGGAGGACTATGTGGCCTTGATCCAGGAATTCCGTGATATCTTTGCCTGGAGTTATGATGAGTTGAGAGGCATTCCTCCTAGTCTTGCTGTTCATACAATTCCGTTGAAAGAGGGCAGTCGTCCTGTACGACAGAAAGTAAGGCGTATGCCTTTCGAATTGAGGGACGGGCTGTTTGAAGAGTTACAGAAGCTTCGAAAAGCGGGTTTGATTTTTCCTGTGCAACACACGGAACGGTGTTCGCCAGTTGTGATTAGAAAGAAGAAGAATAATCAGATCCGTTTATGTGTAGACTTTAGGGAGCTGAATAAGCAGACAGTTAAGGATTACTACCTATTACCATTTATTGACCAGATTTTGGATCAATTAGCGGGTAGGGAGATATATTCATTTATGGATTGCTTTGCAGGATACAACCAAATGGCAATTGCAGAAGAGGACAAGTTGAAAACAACTTTTATCACTGTATTTGGCACTTTTGCTTACCACGTGATGGCTTTTGGTTTATGCAATGCGCCTGGTTCGTGGCAACGAACAGCCGATAAGACATTCGGTGACATATCCCCTGACGAGTTGAGGGTGTTTATTGATGACTTAGGGGCTGCCACCGTGAGAGAAAGGCAGTTGATCATTTTGAGAAAATGCTTTGAGCGCTGTAGGCAATTTTGCATCGCCTTAAACCCACGGAAGTGTGCTTTTGGAGTACCTTATGGGCTATTGCTGGGTCATGTGGTCAGTTCGGTAGGAATTGCGACAGACCCCGAGAAGGTCAAAGTTATAGTTGCCATGGGTCCACCACGCACTCCGAAAGAAGTTCATAGCTTTCTGTCTTCGGTTGGTTACTACCGTAGATTCATTAACGCCTTAGCAGAAAGAACGTTGCCACTTACAAATTTATTGTCCTTTAGCTGTTCGTTTGCATGGGGTGACCCTTGCAAGGTAGCATTCGAGGACGTGAAACAAGAGCTAGCAAGAGCGCCCGTTTTAAAAGCACCTAAAAGAGGTGAGGTGTTCTATATATTCTCAGCAGCCACCATGTATAGTATCAGCTGCTGTTTAGCCCAAATTTGGGAAGAGAAGTGGTACCACCCAATTGCTTTTGCCAGCCGGAAGCTGGGGGTATCCGAAATCAATTACACCTACATGGAGAAGCTGTGTCTAGCGATGGTCTTTGGGACCAAGAAGTTCAGGCATTACATTCTCTATGAGAAAGTCGTGCTTTACACGAAGGCGGAGGGACTTCGACTGTTGATGAATAAGTTACAGCCGCCTGATCGTTTAGCGAAGTGGTTGATCACTTTGCAGGAATTTGATTATGAAATCAAGAGTAAGCCACCAAGGTTGCAAGGCATCGTGGAATGTCTAGTGGACTTTGGGGAGCTGAAAGAATCTGTGGCTGAAGGTAGTGACATGGAGATGATATTTAAAATAGATACGGCATCTATTCCCTCCTGGTATGCTGCAATAACGCATTATTTATCAACGGGAGAGGCGGGATCCGAATTATCTAAGGCTGAGAAAAGGAAAATTAAGCAGCAAGCGTTAAAGTTTGCCTTGATCGCAGGTACATTATATCGGCAAGGGGTTGATGATATCTATCACCGATGTGTGACGCCTGACGAGGTGCCATTCATTTTGGAAGAGTGCCATGATTCTGCTTGCGGTGGCCATTTTGCTGGACGGCTTACAGCACAAAAGGCTTTAAGAGCAGGTTATTGGTGGCCTGCCATCTTCCAGGATGCGTTTGCGTATGTTAAGCGATGCGATATTTGCCAACGACATGATAGTCGAGAGAATAGGAAACGACCACTCAACCCTATTATGGCGATACTTCCATTTGAGAAGTGGGGAATAGACTTTGTGGGTCCTATTACTCCGTCATCGACTACGCAAAAGAGGTACATCATTGTAGCAACTGACTACTTCACAAAGTGGTCAGAAGCACGTGCAACAAGGAAAGATGATGCTAAAGAAACTGCTAGTTTCCTTTTAGAGCAGATAATATGCCGGTTTGGTCCACCGAAAGAATTAGTGTCGGACCGCGGAACTCATTTCCTGAATAAGGTGATCAAAGGTTTGACAGAGTTGTGGAACATCAAGCATAACAAGACAACCCCATATAATCCGCAAGCCAATGGGCAAGTCAAAAGTACCAACAAGCAGCTTGTGGGCATCCTGTCCAAAACTGTGTCGGAAAAGAAACGGGATTGGGATAAAAAGTTATACGTGGCAGTGTGGGCCTATAATACGACTTTCAAACGAGCCACTGGCCATACCCCGTTCAAGTTAGTATATGGGGAGGAGTGTGTCTTGCCTTTAGAGATTGAGCTGCCGACTATTCGGTTTGCCATCAATCATTCTTTGAGCGATGAAGACGCTCTTTTTGAGCGCTTGACGACACTGGCACATTTGGATGAGCTTAAGTTGCAGAGCTTATTGCACCAAGAAGTGGCGAAGCGCCGAATGAAGAAGCTACACGACCTCAAAGCCAAGAAGTACACCTTCAAGAAAGGACAGCTTGTTCTGTATTATGACGCACGACGTGAATTATTCCCAGGCAAGCTAGAACCCAAATGGGATGGGCCTTATAGGATCGTTAGGATAGGAAAGAATAAATCTACAGTGTTGTTAGCTGACCTTGAGGGGATAGAATTTAAAAATAAGGTTAATCTTAATAAGATTAAACCTTATTGCTTCTGATTGTACTAATGCTATGACTGCCTTGCAGGTCTAGGCAAGATTGATCAAACATCTGCAAGGAAATCGTGATAGAGGTTGATGGGTCGTCTGATTCCTTATTTAGAACACCCATATTTGGAACAGAGGTATCATCAGGGAAAGCTCATTTGGTGGAGCAAAGGATACAAGGTGATTGAGCAAGAAGGCGCGACATTTATTTGGGAAATCAAGGTCTTCTGCCATCACTGCCTACAAATTTTGACGAGCATCCCTGTTGAATTCAATGATGAAGGAGGGATGGAGCCTACAGTCCACCCGTTGAATATGCTGAATTTCGATTACCAAAATTACGAGTAGAGTCCAGGATGGCGGGATATGTAAACCCTTTATGGACGTACACCTTGTACTTTGATGGGGCGTCCAGGGGTGCATGCAAAAAAGGAAGTGTAGGAGTTGTCATCCGAGACCCCCGACGACGCATTGTCATGAAGTTAGCTGCTTATCTCGGGGCGAATTTTACTAATAATATGGCCGAATACAAAGCCCTGATCATGGGTTTGAATATTGCGAAGAAGGGTGGTATCCGCCAGTTGTTGGTGAAAGGGGACTCTCAGTTGGTTTTAAATCAACTCAATGGGACGTACATGGTGCGGAACCCGATCCTTTGTATGTACCATCATACTGCCATAGCCCTGCTAGACGAATTCGATCGAGTGTCTTTTCAGCTGATTCCACGGAATTGGAATCAGTTTGCCGATTCATTGGCTAATCTTGCGTATGAAGAGGACCTCTTCTTTAATTGTGGCCCTTGTCCCGATATATCTATTGATGGTGAGACAGGACCTGGTCGTTTGTGGGGTATGCTTTCTGAACATGCCCTCTTTGGCAGACGATGGTTGATTTGGGTGATGCAGAGGGTAAGCGAGACTCATCTACCTTTATTATCGGGGACGCATAGACTGATTCGACGCCATGTGATGCGCACACCTCTTGCGATATACGCAGGAGGGATATGTCATAATTTAATGCACCTAGTTTAGGGCTATGCGCCTTTGTTCCCCTGGGAATAGTATGCTTTGATGTCTATCATGGTTGTTTCCAGGAGGATGTTATGCATAGTATTGGTTGATTTCATTAGGCCAAGAGGGCCGATTCAGTTTTGTAGCAAAGTCATGTCTGATTTCATTAGGCCAAGAGGGCCATTTCCCTGTCTAGTGCGGGTGCGTTTAATTGGGTTTTTGTTTAGTGTTGTGCTGGACAGGTTTCGTGGTTCGTGGAATTTTGTGGAGCCTGGAGGAGCCTTTGCTGCGATGGAAGCTTCTTGTGGCCACTCCAGGTGATATTTCTCCTTTACGAGTACCTTTCTTTCCTGTTATATGTGTATTTGTACTTGTCGAGGGGATCTATTTTTTTTTTTTTGGGACTGGCAACCAAGGCATGAAGTCCCAGGTTTAGGCTAAGTATGTTTGAAGGAGGTCGAAGTAGTCATTGCCTCCTGTAAAGACATTGTTAGACATTGAAAGACCTGTTTTAGAAGGAAGTCCTAGTGGCCCTGTCCTGCTAACCTGCTAGGCAGCCGTTCTAGGAGTTCTTGTTAGTAGTGAGGCAGTTAGAGAAGCCTACTAGAAGATAATAATAATGATGTCAAGAAATCCTGAATATCCTAAAAGATGAATATAAATACGAAGGTGTGTAAAAAGGGGTTCTAACCCCTATCAATGAAAAGAAAAGAAATGAAAATATATAAGCAGTTGATCATTGCCTTGCGAAGGCCTGGTAGGTTCCTGGGGACGAGTCAGACCCGGGGCCGATACCTTGTCTTCCTAGGGGTGGCTTCTTGCTGGAAAAATAATGACAAAACCAGGAAGGTTGGAGCGAAAATAAAAGTGAGCGTTAGAAAAGGATTAAGTGTCGCCTTGCGAGGGCTTGGTAGGTTCTTGGGTGCCGAGACAGGTCCTGAGACCGATGCCCTGTTCTCCTTGGGTCACTACGCTCAGCTCCCTCCTTTTTACATGCCCAAGTATGTTCATACAATAAAAACCCTAAAAGAAGACATGTACTGAAAGAGAATACTCTTTGATCAGGCTATAGGAGTCCTTGCCTTGTAGGAGTTCCTAGTGGTGTTGTCTTTAGTTGGTAAGTAGTTCAGACTACCACTTAGGGCAACCTCTTTGGCAGTTCTTTTTAGTTTGGCTGTGTTGGAGCAGCTGGTTAGTGATTCGCTTCGGATCTTCTATTAAATAATGCTAGGCCTACTCCTTGTGGATGTTATGCCTTGGTTCTGCCAGGGGTAGGGGGAGCATTGTGCTGAGTTTTATGATGATAATTGTTTTGTATCAGTTTGATGCTTCTTTGGTTGTTTATGTGCAGATATGTTCGTGGATTCGACGGGCTGAGTCGCCCTATCCCGTGGTCGCCAATGAGAGCGGAATTTAGGTGACGGGAAGTGCTTAAAAATAGCTAAAAATTATGAATATCAAGGGAAAAATATTCACCGTCAAAGGCGGCGGCTCGATCTAGGACGATTTTAAGCGCCAAAGTGCTTTAAAGGCGCCCGAGCGACACTTGGTGATTTTTCATAATTTTTCAGACAGTCGTGCGGGTTGACACAAGCTACTGGCCAATGCGGGATGCTAAGCCGGACGCCCAGGATTTTTCAGAGCTCGATTCCGAGTCCGGACGGGGAAATGGCCAAGAAACCGGTCAAGATACGAAGAGGTGGACAAAATTTGGCCCAAATGAGTAAGTGACTCTTGGGAGCCCAACATTTTATGCCAATTGACAAGAGATGCATGGAAAAAAAACGTGGGATGAGGGAGAAGAAGGCGCCATTAGACTGCGCCGAAAAATGCGCTAGAGAGAGGAGGAGGCAATCTTCAGCCTGCACACAACCCCCCCATCTGACAATGGCCCTTGCCTACACTCCGTATGCTGATCATATCGCCGCCCTTCGCCCGTCGAATGGTGGCCTGGTTTGAAATTTCTGATTCTAGTCTTTCTCTCTCCTCCCTCTCTCTCTTCTAAAGGCAAGTTCATGTGGGGAGAAGAAGGAAGAAGAAAGAATGATGGAGGCTTGTCCGGCATGGACCGGATTGCTCCACGGGCTGAGAATGGTGATTTGTGATGTTGCTGGACATGAAGTGTTGCTGTTTTCCAAATCTACAGCCATGGACACAAAACCCGAAACACGCGTTTAAGCGGTAAACTAAAAAATTACAAAGAAAATTTAGTGTTTTATGCTTTTGATTGATGGAATGCCGTTCATATGGACTAAGATTTGATTATGCTGCTGATTCTTCTGAGTTCTTACTGTTTATAACCAGAAATTATGAAAAACATGCATTTCATGGCTCGAAATAATGTCAAGAAACCCGAAAACGCATGAAAAATGGGGAAAAACAAGGGTTTTGGGCATATAAATGGGGAAAACCGTCGATACACATAAACTAATCTTTCAATTTTGTTGCAAATGAACTAAGGGCCACAGCCCACAAACTGGTTTTCATTTTCAGCAATTTAAAAAATACAAGAAAATGAAGAAAATGGCGGGAAAATGATAAAAAAACCATGAAAAATAGGGGAAAAATACATTTGGGGCTACGAAAAATATAGAAAAATAGGATTTATGTTTGTTGATGTATAGCAAGGCTGGGGCATGAAGTTATGCTTCAGTTCAGCCTTGTTTATATGTTTTAGTGCGTGTTTCCTTCCTTTCTCCACATAAAATGACAAGGAAACCCTAAAAGAAATGAATGCAATGATGCACTATCAACGGGGAAGGGTAGAGTTGGGGAAAAAATGGTTAAATGCCGCTGAGCATGAGGAATAATTTGCTGATTGTATATGCATCGCATCTAGACGGAATAATAATGATAAAAATTAAAACCTAGTGGCACGAAGATCACTTCGGTGCTAGGTGTTGCAGCGAAGCATAAAGCGGTTAGAAAGAAAAGCATGAAAGAGATGTTTTGCACTTGCACGCTGCTGGTTTTTAAAATGTTTGAGCACTAGGCATCCACCTCTTTGCATGATCATTTAGAGGAAATTAAAAGTATCAGAGTTAGCTCCTGGACATGCATAGCAATTGTTTTCAGTAGGCCCTTGACTCACCGTTGAGAGCGTGAGGTTCCTATGCTGTAGGATAGACGAGGGTTATAGGGGACAACAAGTGAGGAAATGGTACATTCCTGGATACGTTTATTTGGTACCTTGAGCGACGTTTGTGCGAAATGTCTAAATGTTGAGCGGCGCATCGAGGGGCCAATCCCCAAGGTGTAGGAGAGTTGCAGAGGGTTGACGGCATTCAGCCGTAGGAGGAACCCCATGTGTATGTGATTCGAGCCTTTTGGCTATGTGGAAGGGACTCCCTCTGAGGAGCAATATTGGGTTAGGATCAGTTGGACTACAACGTATTACAAACGCAATGTTTAGGAAGGCAGAGATTTTGATAGACGCTCCTGGCCGCGAGGCCGAGGGGTTGTCTTGTGCATAGTGACGAGGTCCGGCTAGTGCATGAGCCAGTGCCGGCCCGTTTTTAGGTCCATCACTTTACCCCCAACCGGTGGTAGGTATAGGATTATTGTGATTATAGATTTGCTTCACCCATTGGGGAAATGGATTTTCTAGTGGCATGATTGCAAGTTAGTGAACTTTTTCCTCATCATCTAAATATGAAACTTTTTTCTCCCTGAGGATAGGGATAGATCTTTGGATAGGTTCATAGTAGACTACTTATTTGCTGGATGACAAAGTGGAAGAACTTATATTCTCCTCCTCCACTATATGTGGTTGCTCTTTGAACACCATATTAGGTCTCACTATGATCTTCTTTGCGTCTCAGTCATAAAATGTGTAAGCCTTTTACTCATCAATCCAAGAAGATATAATTTGTGCTTTTTTGGATTTAACATATTTCTCTTATCCTTTGAAACATATGTATAACATTCACATCCATCCAAAGTTCTAAAATGTGAGACAAATGGTTTTTTACTAGAATAGTCCTCATGAGGAGTTTTGCTCTTAAGATTCTTTATGTAACTTCGATTGATAATGTACATTGTAGTATTAACAACTTTTGCCCAAAACCAATTAGACAATGCCTTGCCCTTATGCACCTTGCCATTTCCACAATGGTGCAATTTCGGCATTCAACAATTCCATTCTATTGAGGTGTAGGATGCGTCATCAATTGATGCTTAATCCCTTTGCTTTTGTTTAAGTCTTCAAACTCTTTTGATTTGAACTCACCACCACCATCTATTCTAAACTTCTTCACACTTTGCCCTATTTCATTCTCAACAAGTTTTAGCCATTCTTTAAACTTACCAAAAGCTTGATCCTTATCCCAAAGGAAGTACATCCATATCTTTCTACTATAGTTGTCCACAATCAACATAAAATAAGAAGATCCTCCTAAGGCTTGTGTAGGCATTTTACTGCACAAGCAAGTCAACATGCAACAACTCTAGAGGAGTCTTTACTCTATTCTTGCTTTCGTGTAGAAATATCTCTCTTATTGCTTGCCTATCATACAAGCTTCACATGGTTCCTTCATTTGAATTACTATAGGTAGATGAGAAACCATACCTTGCTTATGCATCTCTTTAACACTGCAAAACCAAAGTGACCAAATCTTTCATGCCTATGTTTACTTCTTCCCACTTTAGTGGCTATATTAAGACCATTTAGCTTAGGCACCACCATCAAGCATCTAAATGTATTTAGACTACAACATGTAGAGGTGAGAAGGTGAGTTCACTACTATGAACTCTTAGTTGTTTGCTTTCTCAGAGAAGGTGACTAATAAGAACATGGCCTTCACAAAATCATAAAAGATGATATTTTGTGATGTTGTTTGGCTAAAAGTAGTGTGAAATTCATTGAGTTGATTAGACACAAATATGAGGACTATTGTTCCTTCAGTGTGATGAGAGTGAAAAGGAAGTCAATACCCTAGAGTACGACACTGGGGGGCAAACCCATTTTGTTGATTAGATTGTCCTTGCGGCGAAGAGAAAGAGTTGCCAACAACATGAGACTGTCCATAGACTTGATGTCCATACATTGGAGAGTGTATATTTGTTGTGGCATTCATTGGTGGTTGCTGTCCACTCATTTTCTCATTTTCCAATAACTTTGCTAGCACAGTCAATGATTTTTACACCCGCCTTACTGAACCTCACCTCATGGGCCAAGATCAGTTATAGAAGAAAATGATAGTAGCAGATTTCTCTTAATCTTTGGAATATATAACACATTTGAAAGTTTTTTGAGTTCACCATTTGTAGCAACAAAGGAAATAGTACAAATGCCCCTAATAGGGCATTTTGCATCATTCCCAAGTCTCACAATGATGGATTCTTCTACAGACTTTATAGGACTATATATGCCTTTCTTATTGGTCATATGATGGGAGGTATCACTATCCAATACCCAAAAGTCAGTGGTAGATATTTCATGTACCGAGGAACACACTTCTTCAATGGTCACCATGAATAACTCCAACCCTACTTTAGGCATATTGACTATCTCCTTTCCTTTAGTCTTCATGGTTCTATTCTTTCATCTACCTTGTTGACACAATAATTTGCAATTGCATGTCCTTTCTTCTTGTAGTAGAAACACTCTCCTTGAAACTTTTTCTTATCAGCCTTCTTGTGCTTGTCACTATTGGTAGAGGAACCACCTTTGCCTTTCACATTGGCATAGAATATAGCACTTCCACTGCTGCTACCTTCTCGGGCTTTAAGCCACAACTCCTCCACCATTAGTAGTGCACAAAATTCCTCAAACATCAAAGCTTGGAGTTCTCACACCTGAGTGTTTAGGGTAGTTACCAATCCATCAAACTTTAGTGGAAAAATCTAAAAACACCTCTAAGCTAGCTCCTCACTAATCTTTTATATCCCAATATTAGTCATCTAGTTACATAGGTTCTTGATTCGAGTGACAAACACTTCAGCTATCTCTTCTTCGACAAACTTCTCTATTACTAATTGATTCTGTAAGTTCTAAATCCTTGTTTGATTTTGTGTTTCGTACTAATTCCCCAATATGTTTCAAGCCTCTAATGCCTTGGTTGTATGTTGAAACACTATCACAATAGCTAAGGCACATAATGTATCTGCATTTCTTTATTTCCAATCTCATAGAAGATCTGCATTTAGAGGAATCATGACACTCGAATTTGATGGGTTGGGGGTGGATTTTGTTTTAGATGAGCCCCAACATAGCTCCAAAAGCTCATACGAATCAAGGATAGTTGTAATTTTTAACTTCCATAAAGTGAAGTTTGTATAATCTAACTTGGCTTTGTTGAAGGTTGATGGATGAATCCTCAGTGTTTGAATTGTCGGTATAGTAGCACCACCACATGATGCACCAATACCGCTATCTGATGCTATAGCAAATGACATTTCTCCTCTTTGTTATTGAAGCCCTTGCCTCTCACATACTCTTTACTCCTCAAAGCCTTGTGGGATCTAATACCATGTAGAAATTATATGGTGTAGCGAATAGAATCTTAGAAAGGAGTAAAGAACTCACATAAAATATGAGAAGAATAGAAATTTATTTAACTCCAAACCAACTGATACAAAGATGTCTTTGTCCACCCATGTGCTTCCAATGTGAAGCTTAGATGGTGATTCAAATAGATGATAAGCAAAGAGCTTAAGGGTAGTTGGAAGAGCTTGAATTGGGTGAAAGATAGATTGGTGATTGCTTTAGAGAGGTCTTCATTTTATAGCCTAGGAAGGTAGTCTAGTATGAACCTTCCCTAGTTGGCCAAGGAATATTATAGGGAATACTCCCTTTACTGTCAGGCCCCTAGATCCTGAATTAGGGGTCCCTAATAACAATCACTGCAGAATAAGATGCATTGCCAATCATGTAGAACAGATGCCCATCCTGCGCAATGGCCTCGCAAGAGTATTACATTACAATGCGGCAACCACTAGGAGAGATGGAAGCCTTTGGTCACATTCAGCCTAGTAGATCGCCCTACGGGGCTCTGGTCCTATTTGTCAAGAAGAAGGATGGGTCTCTTCAACTATGTATGGATTATAGGGCTCTCAACAAGTCTATAGTGAGGAATAGATACCCGGTCCCAGTAGTGGATGAGTTGCTTTATCATCTACAAGGAGCATGCTACTTCAGCAAAATTGATCTAAGGTCAGGGTGCCATCAAATCAGAATAGCAGAAGGTGATGAAGAGAAGACGGCTTTTAGAAGCCAGTATGGTAGCTATGAGTGGCTAGTCATGCAAGAAGGGCTCACGAATGCACTAGCTACCTTTTGTGAGCTCATGGATAAAATATCCATTGACTATCTAGATGATTTTGTGATCATATATATTGATGATGTCCTAATTTACAATAAAAATTTGGAAGAGCACTTGGAGTACCTAGAGAAGGTCTTGTCCTGACTCTAGGCCAACTAGTTGTATGCCAAGCCAGAGAAATGTGAGTTTGCAGTGCAAAAACTAGAATTTTTGGGATACTTGGTTAAAGAAAATGGCATTGCCATCAACCCCAAGAAAGTGCAAGCAGTGAAAAATTGGGAGGCTCCCCGCAAGGTTGGGCAAGTGCGGGAATTTCTTGGCTTTATTAGTCTTTTGTCGCAAGTTTATTCAAGGATATAGCAAAGTCACATCCCCTCTTACAAATTTAACAGCCAATTCAGCTATGTTTCAATGGACAGAGCAGGAATAACATGCTTTTGAGCAACTAAAGAGCATGATGATTCAAGCCTCAGTGTTGAAGATGGCTGATTTTTCACACCCTTTTGAGGTCCACACAGATGCGTCAAGTTATGTCATAGGTGGTGTGCTCATGTAGGATGGGCATCTTGTGTGCTCTGAGTCAAAGAAATTGGACCCAATTGAAAGGAGGTGGGCTACTCATGAGAAAGAGATGTATGCAGTGGTATACTGCTTGAGGAAGTGGAGACATTATGTACAAGACAATCCAACCAAGGTCTATATAGATAACATTTCCCTCAAATACTTTCAAACTCAACCTAAGTTGTCACTGAAGCAGGCTAGATGGCAAGATTTTCTAGCAAAATTTGATATAGAAATTATCCATAAACTCGATTCCTCCAACAAGATATCGGAAGCCTTAAGTAGACAAGCAGAACTACAAGCCATCATAGTAGCAGAAAGTAGATTTGGGGCTCAAGTACGGGAGAAAATGGATGGAAATGAAGAAGCACAGCAACTCTTAAAGGAGATTGAAGCAGGGACTATCCCATGGGGAATGCATGAAGTTAGAAGTGGGCTCATCTACTATCAAGGAGCCTTGTATGCACCTAAGAATGATGAGCTTCGGAATGAGATACTATGGGAATGTCATGATAGTCCTATAGGTGGGCATTTTGGTCAGATTAGGACCTTTGATTACCTCAAAATATTTTTCTAGTCGCCCAAAATGCGGGAGGATGTCACTGAATGTGTACACACCTACCCCACTTGTCAAATGGTGAAAGCTCAAAGGATGAAGCCAGTAGGGAAACTTCAACAGATGCCAATTCCTTCTTGACCATGGGACGTGGTGAGAATGGATTTCATCACAGATTTGCCGAAGTCTCATGGATGCACATCGATCTTTGTGGTGGTGGACTACCTCTCCAAACAGGCTCACTTCATTGCTACTGAGCCTCCTATTACAGCACCAAAGGTGGCCAAGTTATTCTTTTCCAGGGTCCTCAAGTATCATGGTCTGCCGCTAGCCATTGTCTCCGATCGCGATCCCCGCTTTCTCAGCAACATGTGGCGGGAGCTTTGCAAATTGATGGATACACAGCTTTGGTTCTCTTCGGCATTTCACCCTCAAAAAGATGGCCAAACTGAGAGGTTGAACCAAGGCATTGAAGATTACATCCATAGTTATGTTTGGGCAGATCAGAAAGATTGGGCACAATATCTCGACATCCTGGAGTTTCACTGTAATACCACCTTACATAGTTCAACTGGTTTCACACCCTTTGAGGTGGCAACAAGAAAAGAAGTTATCATACCCCTAGCCCTAGCAGTAGGTAAGTAGTATGTGGAGGTTCCTGATGCTGAAGAATTTCTGCTAAAATGGAAACAACGGATGCTGGCAGCCCAAGAAAGCCTCCGGAACAACAAGCTTCTCATTGCAAAGAGATATAATGCCAAAAGGAAAAAGCATGCGGAGTTCTTTCCCGATGATTTGGTGCTGGTCAGCTCCAAGAACATTGATTTACCCAAAAACCTCACTCCCAAATTCAACAACAAGTGCTATGCCCCATATCAAGTTATCCCTAGGCTTAATGATGTCACTTACAAGATCCAGCTGCCGCTGAATGTGTTAATCCATGATGCATTCCATGTTCAACTACTGCGGCGCTTTCATGTAGATATCCAGTTCGAGCGCCAACGATCGCTTCCAGCACAACTCGCTCAACTTCCATTCGAGATAGAGATCATCTTGGAAATGCGGTGCATTGGCAAACATCTAGAGTTCCATATCAAATGGAAGAACCATCCTCTTAAAGAAGCTTCATGGGTTGCAGAACCATTAGTCATCGAACATGCTCGTAATTTGCTACTCCAATTCTACAACGAGCGAGAGAACCTTGATTTATATCATCCTCCATTACCTCCAGAGTAAAAATTTGCCTCACGAGTTGTAAGTGAGTAGTGGGCAGACTAGTTGTTGTATCTTGGTAAAGCCCTTGTATCCACATATGTAATAGAGTCAATGGGCAAGGCAAAGTTAAGCTCTAGGTTCATGTATTTCTTCTCCAATAAGCAAGCCCTTATCTCACATTTGTATTGAGTCAGTGGATAAGGCATTTTGGTTCTAAGTAGTAGATCTTGTTCTTAGCAGGTTAGACACTGATATGCTCACTAGGAGTGGATTAAGTGTCAAGATTGTGGGAGAGAAGGAAGGAGTCTCACTTGTAGCTTTCTCACTTACACAATGGGGGAATACACACAAAGGTGGAGGCTGAAAATAGTTTTCCTCTTCTTAGTTGTGTAAGCCAAAAAGAACTCTAGTACAAAGAAATAGAAGAACCCTATATATGGGTCTCAAACCAAACTCAACTAACTAAGGTGGCATACTAACTGAGCCACGAACTAGAGTAGATAAGGATAGCTGTCATCTAGCTATTATTTATGGGCGGTGTACCAACCGCATCTGCAGTTAACAAGTCGGTGACATAAATGCACAACGGTCACCCTGGCATATCACGAGTGGAGCTCGATATCTCAATACTCCCCCTCGAGCTCAATTCCAATTCCTACACACCAAGTAGGTCTCTGAACTTGTGCAGCTTCTCTGCGCCCAATGCCTTCGTGAATATGTCAGCTACCTGATCCTCTATGCGGACATAAACTAGATCAATAAGACCTAGTAAAACCCTCTCTCACACATAGTGATAATGCACCTCAATGTGCTTTGTTCTAGCATGATAGACTAGGTTATTTTCCAAGTGTATACTGCTCATGTTGTCACAATAAATGACAATTGGCCCATCTATAGGCTGATGCATATCATAAAGTAGCTTATGTAACCAAGCTACCTCACATGCAGCTATTGCTACACCCCTGTACTCAGCCTCTGTGCTCGACAAGGCAACTGTAGGCTATTTCTTGCTGCTCCAAGTGACTGCAACACTCCCAAAAGAGAACACATATCCACTCGTAGATCATCTATCAGAAATACTACCAGCCCAATCAGCATCAGTGTATCCATGCAACTGTATCTGAACCCTAGTCTCATAAAATAGTCCATACTGCAATGTGGACTTCACATACCTGAATATGCGTCTAGCCGCATCCAAATGCGGTTTCCTTGGAGCCTGCATAAACTGACTTACCAATCCAATAGCATAGCTCAAATCTGGCCTGGTAATAGTCATATAAATCAAACTTCCTACTATGCATCTGTACATAGTAGGGTCTTCGAGAAGCTCACCTGCATCTGCGCTCAACTTCACATTCTGCTCCAAAGGAACTGAAATAGGCTTATAGCATGTCATCCCATATTTGGTAAGCATGTCCAATCCATACTGCCTCTGCAAGAGCTGTATCCCACTTGGTGATCTAATCACCTCAATGCCCAAGAAATAACACAGCTCTCCCAAATCCTTCATCTCAAACTTCTGCTTCAATAGCATTTTCACATGAAGGATATCTTCATCATTGTCACTTGTCATAATCAAATCATCAACATAAATGACAAGTAGCATAATACCTTTCTCTGTTTTTCTCACATAAAGTGAGAAATCTGCCTTGGAAATCTGAAAGCCAATAGTGACAAGATACTGTCCTATCTTGTCAGACCATGCTCTAGGTGCTTGCTTCAAGCCATACAATGCTTTCTTCAACCTGCAAACAAACTCAGGATGAACAGCATGCACATAACCTGGTGGTTGCTCCATATAGACATCTTCTTGCAAATCACCATGCAAGAAGGCATTCTTTACATCCATCTGATGTAAAGACCATCCCTTTGATGCAGCCATAGCAATGACTGCTCTTATGGATGCCATCCTTGCAACCAGACTAAATGTTTCTTCATAATCAATGCCATATGTTTGTGCATACCCCTTGACTACTAATCTTGCCTTGTATCTATTCACAGAACCATTTGCATTGTGCTTCACCTTATAAACCCACTTACAACCAATTGCATTCTTATCTTTAGGCAAAGGTACCGATTCCCATGTAGCATTTGCTTCCAAGGCATCCATTTTTTCATCCATGGCTTTCTCCCATTTTTCTTTTCCCATGGCTTGCTCAAAAGAAGTGGGTTCTGGTTCCTGTATCACTTTGACCATATAGGCATAGTGAATGGCTGTAAATCCATCATATTTCAGCCTATCCACAGGATACCTAGCTCTGGTAGACCTGCGCAAAGTAGGTTCACTCCCAGGTGCTCTCAAAACATCCCTGGTCTTCCTTACTCCAGGTGTAAAAATAGAAGGAATACCCAACTCATCATCAATGCTCTGTTTTGAGCCACTGGATTCACCATCCACATAAGAGTGACCTGCATTCACATCAAACATGGGCTGATCTACCTTCTCTTTTCCTTTTTGTGAAACCTGCATACCACTATCTGCATTGCTTTGAGAAGATTCTCCTGATCTCAATCTGCCTGTCCATGGCGAAGAATGTGAACCACTGCTAGAGGATACTCCAGGTCCACTAATATCTTGTGACTGCTGCTGTGAATTCTGTGTAGCATTACCATTTTGTGCATCTACATTATTAATCACATTTACTGGTTTATACTAGCTACTCATCTCATAAAAAACAACCTCTCTGCTCATTGTAAACTTACGAGTAGAAGGGCTATAGCATCTATACCCTTTCTGCTCTGCAAAGAGTACCCAATAAAGATGCACTTCTCAGCTTTTGGATCCAACTTGGATCTCAACTCATCTAGCACATGAACATAGGCAATGCAACCAAAAATCTTCAAATGAGAAATATCTAGTTTCCTACTAGTATACCTCTCCTCTGGAGTCATCCCATGTATTGTTGCAATGGGAGTCATGTTATTATGTAGACTGCTGTAGCAATTGCTTCAGCCCAGTAAAAATCTGGCAAGTCTTTTTCGTTGAGCATGGCACAAGATACCTCTCCAATATGCCTATTTTTCCTTTCTGCAATTCCATTTTGTTGTGGGGTATGACTACATGAATATTGCTGCTTTATGCCATGCTCCTGCAGGAACCTTGCAAACTCATTCAAGAGGTACTCTCCCCCTCCATCTAACCTTAGGCATTTTATTTGCAGGCCTGTTTCTTTTTCAACCATAGCTTTAAGAGTTTTGAAATTCCCAAACACCACTTTTCTTTTTCATAAAATACACCCAAACTTTTCTGCTATAGTCATCAATAAAAGTGACAAAATAATGACAGTCTCCAATAGATGTAGCTTTATAGTCCACACATCAGAGTGGATTAATTCCAATGGCTTTTTACTCTCTTGAACATGTCTAGGAAATGGTTTCCTTGCCTGTTTTCCAAATTGACAGGCTTCACATACCTTATGCATTTCTGCAACCTTGAATTTAGGCAATCCTGCAATAATATTTTGGGCTTGCATTGATTTAAGTCGATGTACATTAACATGACCAATGCGTTTATGCCAGATATCAATATCTGCAACTACACTGGTCCCATGTGCAAACATTGCTGCACTCAGTTCAGGCATGTCTGCATCCAACGTAAACATTCTACCCTTCTTCTTTCCTTTTGCTATCAAGTGACCTTTATTTTTCATATCCTCAACAAAGCATCCATGAGAATTAAATCTGACCTGCAAGCCCTGCTCAACCATTTGACCAACAGAAACCAGGTTCTTGGTGATATTTGGGACATGAAATACATCCGATAAGTATTTCTTTTTCCCATCCTGCATAGACAAAGAAAATTTTCCAATCTGCACAATAGGATGTGCAGTATCATCACCAGTCTCCACAAATCCTGGTTTTTCCATTTTCCTTGTATCCTGCATCCATTCTGCATGACCTGTCATGTGGTTTGATGCACCTGAGTCAACATACCACACATCGTTGCTTTCTTCTGCACTTGTCACAGAATTGGTCATATGCTGCACCATAAACAAATGCTCATTTCTGTTATCACCCTGTCTACTAGAAGATGCATAATTCCCTTGTTGCAATTTTCCATTCATGATGTCATTCTGCTTTTTATAGCAGTCTTTAGCCATATGACCCATTTTACCACAGTAGTAGCATTCAACATTGCTGTTTGCATTTTGGCCTCTTTGCCATCCACCACGACCTCTTTGGCTCCCCCTGCCTCTAGAGTTACCACGTCCTCCTCCATAGGACTGGTTTTCTTGAGTTTGCTGCATATTCTGATTTCTACCACGGCCTCCAGATCGCCCTCCTCTACCTCTTCCAGCATTTGAGTAGAAGACAACTTCTTTTGAAGTTCCTCCTGAAGAAGATGCACCACCATTTCTCTGCTCCTCAGAAATTAGAAGAGCAATCAACTCCTCAAAATTAGGAAATCTTTCACGGACGGAAATCGATGTTCGAAACTATGCATAATCCTTTCCTAGACCATTCAAGGTCACAAAAACTAAATCATCATCTTCCACTGGCGACCCAATGGAAGCAAGTACATCTGCAATCTTCTTCACCTTCATGTGGTAGTCATTGATGCTCATACTTTCTCTTTGCACATTGTGCAACTCTTGCTTGAGCTGCGTTTTCCTGGCTTGCGTATTTGTGCTATACATTTTTGACAAAGTATCCCATGCCTCCTTTGGCGTATTTGCATCCTGAATATGCACAATCATAGAGTCTGAAATGCTGATAGACAGCCAGTACATAACTTTCCTGGCTCTCTAATGCCATCCTTTAAATGCCTGCATTTGCTGTTGATTGGGAACATCAAGATGAACTGGTTCTTCTTCATTTCTTGCAACAAATTTCCAATATCCTTTTCCCATAAGGAAATTCATCATTCTAAACTTCCATGCTTGGAAGTTGTTCTTGTCAAGCTTTTCAGTGACAATCTATGAAAGAGAATCAGACACCATTACAGAACACTGCAAAAAATTCTGTCACTGCAAAAAACACAGCTTCAGCCTCACAAGGGCAAATCTGCAAAACTGACAAAAGTGGTATTTGACCACGCAGTCACTTCCTAGTGATGATTTTGCATCAATAGGCAACAAGGATGATTCTGTAACTCCCAATGTCTCTGCGCACAGGCATATGATGCAATTTCTACAGTGACTTTTCACCGACCTGTAGACCAGTGGTCACACAGTAAAAAACAGGGCCTTTTTCTGAGTGCGTGCGAAAAACTTTCGCCTCCAAAATAGGCACCGAAATGGCCTCGAATCAAAAAAACAGGGCAACCGAGGGCGAAAGCCCTCGCCCGCATCATATGTTGCCCTCTTGCTACACCGCAAAGGGTCTCTCAATTTGAGACAATGCACTCTTGCACTTTCCAGCTGTGCTACCTGCAGAGACTTGCTCTCAAATTCAAAAAATGAAAGCAACACTGGTCCTCTTACCAGAACACTGCGAACTTGGTTTGCTTTCTTGAGCTTCTTACCACGAACCAGGCTCTGATACCATATCAAGATTGTGGGAGAGAAGGAAGGAGTCTCACTTGTAGCTTTCTCACTTACACAATGGGGGAATACACACACAGGTGGAGGCTGAAAACAGTTTTCCTCTTCTTAGTTGTGTAAGCCAAAAAGAACTCTAGTACAAAGAAATAGAAGAACCCTATATATGGGTCTCAAACCAAACTCAACTAACTAAGGTGGCATACTAACTAAGCCACGAACTAGAGTAGATAAGGATAGCTGTCATCTAGCTATTATTCATGGGCGGTGTACAAACCGCGTCTGCAGTTAACAAGTCGGTGACATAAATGCACAACAGTCACCCTGGCATATCACGAGTGGAGCTCGATATCTCAACATTAAGACCCCCAGATTTTTGAGTCAACAAGTCCCACTCCCGCTCAATGAGGACATTGAGCTTCCTCGTGGGGGGGGAGTATATGAGGGAGGTCAAGTGCACAAAAGCATTGTAGCAACTTTTCATCTCGCATAAGCCTGGGTGTTCCTCCCTCCACCTGGGCCTTGCACCAACTTTTCATCTCGCATAAGCCTGAGTGTTCCTCCCTCCACTCGGGCCTTGCGCCAACATAATACAAGTACCGTTTTTCATTCTCAAAGCTATCTTTTCATCTCGCATAAGCCTGGGTGTCCCTCACTCCACCCGGGCCTTGCGCCAACATAATACAAGTACCATTTTTCATTCTCAAAGCTATCTTTCTTTCTACTCTCTTTTCTAAGAAAAGTGCCTTCTTGCAAGCAAAGGAGGGGAAAGAGTGCGGGGGATCATGGTGCCAACCGTGGGTGATGAACCCAAATTGGGAAGATTCACTCTACGCACGCCTTGTGCGTTACATGGACATTTTTTCTTTGCAACTCCATGAGAGCAGCATTGTCGGTATGTGTAGTTTTTCCAATGATTTTGGGAAAGGGGATTCTCATCTCAAATGGCGCTTATCCTTGGCGCTTTGAGATCCACATGGATTCTTATTTGGCACATGTGATCTCATTTTTCGACCAACTCAACCAAGGGTGTGATGTTCTGTTGGGGATTTCTTGGTGGATAGACAAAGTTGTAGCTACACCATTGTATAAAAAGTGCCTCACAGTGTTGCAATGTGAGTGTAAGGGGTCCATGCTAGTTTTCATCAACATCTTGGGGCTTTATCCAGAAACGTAAATTTTCATCAAGCCCGAGTTTGCATTAGAGGATATCATATAGTCACAAAGATTGCTAGCATTCAATTTCCAATAGAACAATTATTATAGGTTAGGTGTGTGCATGTTGTATCTACTGCTAAAGATTTTGCTAGTGAGAAGGATGATATAAGCTATACATGTGGAAAAACTATTCATGGCGCAGAACTTCAAGCTATTTAGGCATTCATAGTTAAGAGTTAGAGATGCACATCCAAATAAATACTTTGATTTGGAGAGCACTGGGTGAACCTAGTCAGTAACCCCTTTCTTAATGGAGGACTCTTGCAGCTTGTGATCAAGATTAATATGTTGGAAAATAGGTCAATTGAGGATCTACATGAGCTGGTGCCACATGGGGATTAATATGATGAGATCTATAGCCTATGTGTGATGTGATGAGATGCATATGCATCTCCATTGCATACAACTACAAATGTGTTGGACCTTGAATTTTAGGGTTGATGGTAGGAGAATGAGAGGGAAATCAGTGATGGCTAAAGTTGGATCACATGGTTTTTGATGTTGACACGAGGCACTTAGTGAGGGACCAACTTGTAGCCTATAGGACTTTCTAAGACTTTGTTGGTTATGGTAATGCAACTAGATAGGTTCACTAGGGTGGTTGCCCTATGAGATAGGAGGGTTTTGGACTAGATGACTTTGAGCTTCAGTGGTTAGCAGTTCACATTTTGAGCAAGGTTGTTACATACTCTTGTTTGGAAAGCTTGTGGAGCTCTTACAATCACATTCTCTAAGAAGAGAAGCAATCTTTGTGTGTAGAAGGTTAGTGAACTTCTCTTTTTCAATGCAAACTTGTGTATGTTTTGCAAGATTGAAACTACAAAGGCTGATTTCTTCATTGTGTAGGAGATGGGAGCAAGAGGAGGAGCATATAGGAGGGCATTTAGGAGAGGATGTGGAGGTAGTTTAGGAGGCAATAGAGGAGGGCACTAGTGACATAGGAGATGATCCTCAAGGATGCTATCATGGACATCTTAGAGTAGCCCAATAGCCCTTAAGCACTCAAATTTGATAGTTTATTGTAATCAATTTGAGTTTTGACTTTTTATTTGTATGTATTGTTGACCTTTCCACTTGGGCCACCTTGGCTCTTTGATGATTATATGATATGTACTTCAGCCTTCAAACATTTATAAACTATGACACTTGAGTCTTTACTCATTAGACTCTTTTTAGTTGTGTGTACTTATTTGCAGCATCAACTAATCCTAATGTATAATGCACAATTCATTTTTTTTGAGTAGTGCAATATGATATTTAGAGCATGCTTTTAGAGTGTTTGTAAATACTTGTGAAGCTGTTTATAAGTCACCAAATATATTACTTACAAGATATTCCCAATGAAGTACATGTGCTTAAAAATCTAGCTATGGTTATTTGTAGTTTAGAAATCCTCATGTATACAAGCCTCATAGGGTGGTCTAAGAGGTGTGTGTGGGGGGGATAGGAATAGAAGCAACATACGAGAAACATAGCACCACCAAAGCATCTTGTAATGTGAAAAATAGGCCATGGCCACCCTAGGTCCAAACTTTGAAGGAATTGTTGTCAAGGCTACTGTCAATGCCCAGTGTCACCTTGTAGTTGCTCCCAGCAACAACAAATGAATGGACTATGGACAACTATAGCTCTACTAGAGTACTATATATGAAGATGATGCCACCCTTGAATCACAGTGCACCTTCTAGATGTTCCACCCTATGAGGCTCTCCATGGTCTTCCAAACCTTTGATCGTGATGTTGTGGGCTCCAGTACTACCTAGGAGTTTGGTAAAGCCTCTAGGCCAACTACGTTACATGAGTGCATCTCGATGATGAATATTGTATCAAACTCTATCTCATAAAGTAATTGGTGGTAATCATGGCTAACCAATTGCCAATAGAAGACCCCCCATGACATGCACCCCAGGCAAGGTGTAGCTCATTAGAGTAGGTGGCAAGCTTCTCTCCATACTAGCTACACTACCTCTCATGATCATAGGCAATGCATTGGAGTCTCAAACTACTATTGTTGGTAGTGCTTTAGAATCCATCCAGTTGCATCTAGGTGGAGCCAAATCCTAACTATTAGATCCCCATGTGCTACAAGCCATAGGAAGTAAGATACTCTCCTTGGTTGCGAACAATCTCAAAGACATTGCCAAAAGGTGCAAAAAAGAGCATTTGTGATGCTATGCTCTACCTAGTGTCTGTTGCATAAGAGAACCCAATCCATGTTAGCTTGTTTCAATATATCTTTGCCAATCTAAGATATGTAACCAAAGAGACTCACATGCTTTTGGATAATTGCTCAGGTTGGCTAGAGCCATTCTCTTGGATCCCGATCTAACTCATTCAAAAAGGCTTTCTCTCCTAGATCCAAAGGTGCCATGCTTGAATGTTTGACCAAGCTTCTTGATAAATAATAGGGCTTGTGGGGAGAAAAACAAAGTGTATGGCAAACACTGTGACAAAGAAAACTCAAAACACAGAAGAAGAATGAAGAATAATGAACATTGAATCATGCTGATACAATGGAGTGAAGATTGGAGATGGTTGCATTGTGCTAGCTAATTGGGCAGTAGCAAACTAGAGGGAATGTGCATTGTGAAGGGAGCAAAATGCAGTCCTTTGGATAAATGTATTGATAATGAGAAAAAAAGATGCTTTGTGGAGGGAGCTAAATGCAATCCTTTGGGCAGTGGAATGTCAGAGTATATACTAGAAGATGAAGGATAACAATAGATGGAGTGAAATGCAGCCCTTGGAGCTATCAGAGAGGAAGAAGATGATTACCAACAATCCTCTAAATTGTTGAGCTAAAACACACTTTATAGTTGACTTAGAATTTTTAAACAACCTCAAAACACATTTAATTAATGAAAAATGTAAATTTGGTGTGTGGTTTGAGAGAGTTCCAGTGGTTCCCTAAAACTCTAACTTTTTGGGAAACCTTTCAACATCTATGAATAGATAGGTTACCCATAATTTAGCCTCATCCTTTTGTGCAGGTTTCTCATTCTACCATGCAAATATCAACCATTAGCTATCTACCATTTGCTGTCTAACCATCACTAATTGTAGCCCATCACTATCTAGTCCTAGGCGACCTATTTTCAACCACCCGCCCTATTTTTTAGAGGTCTCCATCTACTGTGTCATCATAACACCTGATTATCTTGTGTTTTCAGTATTTGGTGCCATGCAACATGCTGCTATCATCTCTCCATGAAGTGACTACTACAATACCTATGTTTTTGTTGTCCAGCATGCCATCTACATAGGCAAACACCTCTCCTATTGTTGTCACCTCAGTTCCCTGACACTCTGGTGATTAGTATTTGGTGTTTTCCGCACTCCAACACTCCGACTGGTGGTTGCAACACTTGGGATTTGCCTTCAGTGAACATCACTCTCCAATACTACATTGTTCTACCCTTGGGCATGTTGTACACTCTTACATTCATTAACATCATTCATTCACTTTAGATTTTCTTCTCTCCGTATTTTCTCTGTGTTTGAGTTTTGAGTTTTTGCATTTTGCATTTAGGATTTGAGTTTTGCTTGTCTTTGTCTGAGTTTATGTGTTTTAGTCTTGGTCGTACATGTTGTGTTTCCTTAGTGCAAACCCTAGTATATCTTCACATGATATCACAGCCAATGCTCTTTTAAAGAGTATCTGTAGTGATTGCCGAGGCTAATCTTTGTGGGAGGCTCACATGTGACTCGATTTTGACTCATAATGTCTCAAGCAACTTTTTCTAGGGATCCTATGATACCCTATCACGATTGTCTATCATTGGTGGCTCTGAGAAGGCATTATGATCTTGAGGAGATGGTAGACACATCTTCACCAATACCAACATCTTCTTCTTGTTTCGGTCATCTTATAGATGAAGAGTTTGAGGAGATTCATTTACAACATTCATTCACTTCAGAGTTTCTTCTCTCTATATTTGTCTATGTATTTGAGTTTTGAGTCATTGCATTTTGCATTTAGGATTTGAGTTTTAAGTCTTTGTGTTTCAGTCTTGGTCATACATGTTATGTTTCCTAAGTGCAAACCCTAGTATATATTTACATGGTATCAGAGTCAATGCTCTTCTAAAGAGTATCCTGTGGTGATTGTGGAGGCTAGTCTTTGTGAAATACTCACATGCGACTCAATTTTGACTCATAATGTCTCAAGTACCTTTTTTTAGGGATCCTATGACACTTGATCATAGTTTTCCATCATTGGAGGCTCTGAGAAGGCATGATGGTCTTGAGGAGGAGGTAGATACATCTTCACTAATACCATGTTCTTCTTCTTGTTTTGATTATCTTACATATGACGAGTTTGAGGAGTACTTGTGCATCACATATAGTTTGGTTTTCACTCCTCCAATGAGTGCTACTACTGTGTCTGGACCGATTGGTGAGACTAGCCATCTCTTTGATCTTGGATGGATTCTAACATCTGGTACATCTAGTGATTTATGTCATTTATCTTTGGTAGGCCTTGTGTCAAGTTCATATAACCCTTTTGAGTTGTATGAGCCAAAAGCCTATTTTTTTTGTCCTTTTGGTGTGCAGGATCCAGATGGTTTTTAGTATGTTAACTTTAATAGAGAAGGCTCTTGAAGTAGATACCCTTCATTAGGTATATCTCTACCATATGTTACATTTGAGTAAGTAAACCACATTTCTCAAATTCCTCCCATTTCATCACTATCTTCTCCACATTCTGATCTACTCACATCTTCATTTCAAAATCTTGGATTACATTCCACTTCTGCTCAAAGAACACTAGGGGAACTTGGATCTTCCATCTCTACTCCTAAAGATTTTTCTTTCTCCATTCCACCATTTATCTACCCTCCATTCACTCCACCTCTTGGTGCATCGTTAGGGGGAATGCCACCCTTTAACATTGTATCTTCCTCCTACCCCCACTTTACCACATCCTTCCACTCTAGGACTGTTGTAATGGGAATCCCCCTAACTACACTCACAAACCCCCCACATGACCTTTCAGATGCAAGGAAGTCCATGCTTTGATTATGGACTATCTTCACACATCCCTTGGGTCACTCATATGCAAGTATTTTCACCCTCTACTCCCTAGTCCCCATCCCTCTGCCTTGGGCTCCTCAAGTAGTTACCATGCCCACATTTGGATCTACTATACATTCTTCTTGTGTGTGTGGTGGGCACTCTGGGATTGCTTCCCAAGTGTACTATACTCTACCTTCCTATCTACCCTATTCACCCTATCCCCATTACATCCTTCTTCATCTCCTAGCACTACCAGTCTTGTTGCAATGGCAAAAAATGGCTTCATGGATAAGACTTGTTCTTTCAATGGGTCAAATTTCACTAGTTGGTCAAACTTCATGCAACAAGTGCTTGAATCTTAGGGACTTTGGGACCTCGCCCTTGGTAATGATGGACCCTCGATTAGCTCACCTTGATCACATCCATCAATGGAGAGCCTGCACAATGCCATAGCCAATGTTGAGTTAATGCAAGGGTTTCTTTGTGAGTTCCACTCTCAATTATAACATTTTCCCCTCACATTTGAGCATTGGAGTAATGTCATTGACTGCTATGCAACTCAATCTCACTCGACGTATCAATCTCTTTTGAGCTTCAAGAGTTTTCCATTAAGAAAGGGGATGATTTGAAAGTCAAATCGACTGAATATCGGCAGTTACTCGTCGATTTTTCCACTGCTGGCTCACTGAAGTCATTAGGTCACGTTCTTCTTGAACAAGTTTCCCAACAAATATTTCCATTTTATCCATTACATTATCTTAGTACACAGAGTTTGAGTGCCAATTCTTGTGTTACATTAGATTGCATGATTAAGTCCACAAGAAGTTCTCCACACACATCCATTTAGAGGGCAAGGGTTGGTTGCTTGTTATTTGAGAGGGAAAATCAATAGTGGTAGCAAGAGCTTGTAAGATGTAAAGGCAAGCCAAAACAAGGGTGACACTACTTCCTTTGATGGTACCAAAGAAATACACCCTCTTTGGTGGCAAATTCCTAAGAAAAATAGGTTTTGCACACATTGCTAGAGGTTCTTCCATGTGGATGAGGAGTGTCGTACCAAGGCCTAGGGTCTTCCTCCTAGAAAACCACTGCAAACTATCACGATTGCCTCCACTTTGGTTGGCCAATCCAGTGGGCTATGCATGCTACTATTGCACCATTTTCCCCAATGTCTACTAGACATGTGGCATGCAGATAGCCTCAATAGTCTATCTCCTTCACTACTCCTTAAGGTGGTTTGCTAGTGGCTCACCTATTGCACTTTATGCATCCATTCCTAGGACATCCACTGCACCTTCTAGGACCCCTTCCTTGCCTCACTATATGCAATAGTGGCCCCATACTTAGCCTTTCCCATTTTAGACTTTTGTTGGATACTTACATACTCATTGCATTGCACTTAGCCTTTCTTTCTTTTATTTTCGAAATTTTTTAAAGAGCATCTTACTAGTCACCTCTGTGCTTTTAGATTTTTAATATCTTTTGTAGGGTTTGGTATTTTAGTGTAGGGCTAATATGTAGGCTTGTATCAATCCTTCCTAAGCTAGAGATAGGAGATGCATGCCATTCCTTTGATAGTTCTATCTACTCGGAGTTTTGCTCTTCTACTAGCATGGAGGCTTCTCCCCTGTTGGCAGATTGTGCATAATCTCTCTTGATGCTATCATGGTGATGACTTCTATCCTAACTCTTCCAATAGGGATGCTTCATCATCTTCATCCACATGGTTCTCGGCACCACATGAAGACTGACATCTTATAGCTCCTCTTTCTTCTTTGGCATCAACATCTAGGTTGAGAGAGAGTTTTTACCCTAATTGGTATTCTATAGGTTTTGGCACCTATCTTCGACTTCGGCCCTCCCCCTTGTTGTACCTCTCCCTATACACTGTATTATTTAACCATCTTTGTACTAGGGTGCTTGGCCAAGTGAAAAATTTACCCATGAGGGATACTATCCAAGTGGGCACTTGCTGTATGAGCATTCTTCAACATGTAGCACATTATGCATCCCATTGTGTAGAGCACCATTGGATGGATCCTAAGCTATTTCCATTGATGGAATACACCACCATCCTTCTTCCCATGATACTTCATCACCTTTCCCTCATCATCGACATCCTCCAGTGGTTCGATGGTATGCTCATACTATTTTGTGATGTGTTGGGTGTACCATCCCTACTCTTGTCTTCTAGGTCATTGCTACTTAATTGGTTGTTTCCACCCCATTAATCTTTTACGGTCTATGCAAAACTTATAAAAGACAAAATCATTAAATGCACACAACTTTACCTTTTTATTCACAATATCTTCTAGGGTTTTCCTATCCAATCTTTAGGTTCTATAAGATCCAATGCCATCTAAACTCAATTTCTAAGTCCAAATGGTCTTAAGAAAGAAAAATCCCTCAACATATATTCCTCATCCTATTATACTTATATATACAGATTGTACTTTTTTCACTTTTTTCTTGATCTCTCCTCACTCAAGTACATACGCCTTTCAGTGGGAGGTTGTTGAGGGTAGAGGCCACATGTAGCTAGCCACTTACATTTACTATGTATAGATTTCCTACACACCAATACACTTTAGATGGTGATTGTCCATCACTGCCACTTTATGTTTCATTCTTTCTATGACAATAGAATAAGGAAGACAAGTCACACATTGTTATTATTAGAATTTTCACATACTGTCTTGCTCTTTCTCTTGCATGAGCTTCTATAACTCTTACTTCCTCTTGCTTGTGCTTGTCCTCTCATTTTTCCTTCACCTTTCAACATGGGAGGTAATCAGGTTAAAGGCCACCTATGCCTAACCACCTATATTTACTTTGTACATAGTGCTTGCACACCTATAACTACAAGTGGCAACCACCCATCACTATCACTTTGATCCTTATTTTTTCTATGATATAGAATAAGGGAAGGCACGTAACACATTGTGACTATTGGAATTCCTACATACCATCTCTCTCTCTCTCTCTCTCTCTCTCTCTCTCTCTCTCTCTCTCTCTCTCTCTCTCTCTCTCTCTCTCTCTCTCTCTCTCTCTCTCTCTCTCTCTCTCTCTCCCGTGAACCTCCGTAGCTCTTACTCCCTCTTGCTTTCACTTGTACTCTCACACTTGCTCTACCTTCTAGACAAGGGTTAGCTATATTTTCCTAAGCAATTTTGAGCTACAAGCAAAATTCACACATATTATGAAGTAGAGGGCTACCCACTATATGAAACATGGTGCTCATTACAATGAAGGGAGCTATTGGATACACAATCTTTAAATGATGGTTACCAAATATGTTTTTCTTTCTTTTGTGTATGTTAATGAGAGTGTGAATGGACCATATCTCTTCTTATGTTTCTGTTCGCTTCAAATTGGATTGGGAATTGCAAAACCAAATGAACTAAGTGAAAGACAAAGTGGACACCACAACAAAGTCTAAGCAAAGATATAGACACCTAAAATGCCCTAGTGTTGCATTTACTTTCCCGTGAAAACTCACCTATATATATGTGGGACTCATAGAATGAAAAATGATAATATAAATGCTAATTTAAATGCAAAAAAGGTGAGAATTTATTGTCATTATAAGTACACATTTATATTCATAAATTCTATTTTGAAACCATCTCTTGCTCTTTTCTACTTTCCTTTGTTGAACAAAAAAAGAGCTTGAATAAAAATGCCACATAAATATACACACACATAGAGCTTGAGCTTTCAAAAAGAGGAGTTCCAATGACACCTAAGTGTACACATCTTCTATTGAATCTTACAAGGTAAAATTTCCATCGTTGTTATGAATATCTTTTACTTGTGGGTAGCGTGGGCATGAAGGGTGTCATCACCATGAGATAAGGGAGGTTCTTTGTGTAGGAAAATGTGGGCATTACTATCTTTGTGGATGTGTTTTGGTCTTTAGAAATGTGACTATGGATAGGTATTTAAATGCATGAATTACTATAGTTATTTGCAAAACTTTTATTGTTATTTTTCACACAAGTTTTACTGAGTTAATTAATGTGTTAGGGTTGTGGTTTACTACATAGAAAATTGATCTCTATTGTCATGAGAATAAACATGTTGTTAAGAATTGCGTGGTGGAGGGGGTTGCTCAAGATGCTGCGCCGAACACACACAGAATGCACAAGGAGAAGCTCACTCAAGAGACAAGAAGACAGATGGAGGCCAAAACGTTTTCTTGCTGATTTCTTCTTCTTCTTCCACACTCTTTACAATGTACACAAAGTATAGATAAGATACAACATAAAAGGAAAGTGGCCTACTAAGTCAAACAATGCATAACCGACTACACTAATCGACTGGCGCTATAACTATGCCAGCTGTAAATAGGTGTAACAACCTGAATATAATAAGTAATGAGTCAGTGGCCATGTGAGAGTCATAATGACCACTGACGTGCTAAGTGTAGACATGTGGACCCATCTAACCAGGCGGTCCATCATCAATGTCCGCATGTGTTGAGCTTGTCATCTCAACACTCCCCCTCAAGCTCAACTGCATCTCTGCAACTCCAAGTAAGCTTCAAAACTTTTGAAGCTTCTCTGTACCCAAGGCCTTCGTGAAGATGTCAGCTATCTGATCTTGTGTGCTGACATACACCAAGTCAATCTCACCTGCTAGTACCTTCTCTCTCACAAAGTGGTAGTGTACCTCAATATATTTTGTCCTGGCATGGAACATAGGGTTCCTAGCCAACTGTATACTGCTCATGTTGTCACAATAAATGACAACTGGACCTTCCACCTGGACATCCAAATCAACCAATAGCTTTTGCAGCCATACTACTTCACATGCTGCAACAGCAGCACCTCTATACTCAGCCTCTGTACTCGACAAAGCAACTGTAGATTGCTTTTTGCTGCTCCATGCAACTGCTGCACTACCAAGAGAGAACATGTATCCGCTGGTAGATCTTCTATCAGACATACTACCAGCCCAATCTGCATCTGTGTATCCAAACACCTGTACATTTGTACCTGCCTCATAGAAAAGTCCATAATGTAATGTGGACTTCACATATCTCAATATGCGTCTGACTGCATCCAAATGTGGCTTTCTAGGTACTTGCATAAACTGACTCACAAGACCAACATCATAGCTCAAGTCTGGCCTTGTAATGGTCATGTAGATCAAACTCCCCACTATCCTCCTGAACATAGTAGGGTCTTCTATCTCATTCCCAACATCAGCACTCAGCTTTACATTCTGCTCCAACGGGACTGAAAGTGGTTTGCATGCAATCATACCATACTTGGACAACATATCCAAGCCATACTGTCTTTGGAACAGCCATATACCATCATCACATCTGATCACCTCAATGCCAAGGAAGTACCTTAGTTCACCTAAATCCTTCATCTCAAACTTCATCTTCAAACAGCCCTTGACTTCAGCAATCCCACTATCACTATCACCTGTAATAATCAAGTCATCCACATAGATGACTATGATGACCAAACTTGCATCTCCCTTTCTCACATAAAGTGAGTGATTAGCATCAGAAACATAAAAGCCAATATTGACAAGATACTCTCTGATCTTGTCAGACCATGCTCTAGGTGCTTGCTTGAGCCCATAGAGTGCCTTCTTCAACCTGCACACATACGTGGGATGCTCTAAATCTTCATAACCTGCTGGCCGATCCATATACACTTCTTCCTGCAAATCACCATGCAAGAAGGCATTCTTTACATCCATTTGCTGCAACCTCCAACCTTTGGCTGCTGCCAAAGCAATCACACATCTGACAGTTGCCATCCTAGCAACTGGACTGAAGGTTTCATCATAATCTATGCCATATGTTTGGGCATAGTCTTTTGCAACCAGCCTAGCTTTGTACCTGCTAATAGAACCATCTGCATTGTGCTTAATCTTATAAACCCACTTACATCCAATAGCTTTCTTTCCCTTCGGCAATGATACTAGATCCCAAGTCTTATTGGCCTCTAATGCAGCCATCTCCTCATCCTTTGCTGCATCCCAATGAGCATGACCAACAGCCTCCTCAAAACATGTGGGCTCAACATCCTCAACTAGTTTCACCATATAAGCATAATGGTGAGCTGCATAACCCTCAAAACCAAATCTTTTAACAGGGTATCTCACCCTGCTAGACCTGCGTACCACTGGATCACTCAATGGAGTCTTTGCATTAACACGTGCTCTCTGCACACCTGGAGTCCTCACTGAAGGAATGCCAAGCTCATCATCCAAGCTCTCTAAGCCATTGGAGTCTCCATCAAGAACTGCATCAATGCCTTCTGACACTTTATTCTTTCCTTTGTCTTTACCTGTAGTGCTACTAGATGCACTCAAAGATGTAGAGGTACTCCTTAGTCTCCCAAACCAAGGACTACCAGATGATGTCTCTGGTCCACTAAGAGTCCGTGATTCTTGCCTTTCAGCCTGCACATGAGTGTCATGATCATCATCAACATCCAATGCATCACCACTAGATGCATACCAACTGCTCATTTTATCAAAGATGACATCCCTGCTCACTCTGAACTTACATGTGACAGGGTTGTAATAGCGATACCCTTTCTGCTCTAAAGAGTATCCAATAAAGATACACTTTTCAGCCTTTGGATCCAGTTTCTTTCGCAACTCATCTAGCACATGAACATACGCAATGCACCCAAATACTTTCAAGTGTGAAACATCAAGCTTCTTACCTATAAAACATTCTTCGGGGATCATACCATGAACTGCAGCTATGGGAGTTCTGTTCATAATATAAACAGCAGTATGAACAGCCTCAGACAAAAAATGCTTAGGCATATTCTTTTCAGCCATCAAGGCGTGTGCAACTTCTGCAATATGCCTGTTTTTTCTTTCTGCAACCCCATTTTGCTGTGGGATATACCTGCATGTGAACTGTCTCTTTATCCCATGAGACCTCAGAAAATCACTGAACTCATTTGAGAGGTACTCTCCCCCTCCATCTGACCTCAGGCACTTTACTTTCAAGCCTATTTTTCTTTCAACTGCAGCCTTGAAAGTTCTAAAGTGCTCAAACGCTTCACTCTTTTCCTTCATAAAATATACCCACAGCTTTCTAAAACAATCATCAATGAATGTGACGAAGTATGAACTACCTCCAAGAGATACATTTTGTGTAGGCCCCCAAATGTCTGTATGCACAACATCAAGGATATTTCTGCTTACATCTCTGTCATGTGAAAAGGGTTGTCTTGCCTGCTTACCAAACTGACATGCTTCACATACCTTCTGAAATTCTGCAACTTTAAATGTAGGCAAACCTGTAACCAACCCTTTGGACTGCATTAATTTCAGCCTTTGTACATTTGCATGTCCAATGCGTTTGTGCCAAATTTCAATGTCTGCAACAACACCTTTTCCTTTGGTATACATAGCCGCATTCATAGTAGGAATTCCAGCATCTAGAGTGAACATACGTCCAACTCTGCTTCCCTTTGCTACCAACCTGCACTTGTCATTGAAGTCTTCTACAAAGCAGCCCTTTGCATTAAATCTAACTTGCAGCCCTTGCTCTACCATTTGACCGACTGACACCAAGTTCTTTGTAATAGATGGTACATGTAATACATCTGAAAGACTCTTTGTCTTACCATCATGCAAGGACAAGGGAACTTTTCCAATGTGTGAAATTGGGTGGCATGAGTCATCACCCGTCTGCACATAACCTGCATTCTGCAAATCCTGCATCTCTGCAAACCATTCTGCATGGCTGATCATATGATTGGATGCACCTGAATCAACATACCAAACATCTTTATTTGTTCCCTTTCCTGTAACAGCATTCAGCATATGCTGCATAACGAACAAACGTTCATTTTTGTCTTCATTCTGTCGTGAAGATGATGCATAGTTTCCTTGCTGCAACTTACCACTGTGGATATCATCTCTCTTAGCATAACATTGGGCTGCAATATGACCTGTTTTGCCACAGTAGTGGCACACAATACCAGAGTTGTTAGAACCTCTGTTCTGCCATCCACCTCTTCCTCTAATTCTCCCCCTGCCTCTAAAGTTACCACGACCTCCTGAAACCTGCATATTGCCAAATTGCTGATTCAATCTGTTTTGCTGGTTGTCACTACCACGTCCTGTACCACGGCCTCTTGAAGAGAACCTGCCACGTCCCCTTCCTGAACTGGAGTAGAAAGCTTGGACCTGTTCACCACTTCTTTCAGATGTCTCACTCTGCATGTTGATCTCTTCAGTGATCATAAGGGAGACCAACTCATCGAAATCTGGAAATGGCTTTCTGACATATACAGAAGTTATAAAAGACTTCCAAGCCTTTTCATTGTTAAGTCCACCCAAGGTAGACGACACCAAATCATCATCATCGGGCATTGCATCAATCGCTGCCAATGCATCTGCAATGCTTCTTACCTTCAGTGCATACTCATTGACAGACATCTTTCCTTTCTTTAATGTATTCAACTCTTGCTTGAGTTGAATCTTTCGTGCCTTTGTATTTACAGAAAACATACTTTCAAGTATTGTCCAAGCTGCATATGAATTCTCTGCATTTCTAATGTGTCCCAGCATATTGTTGTCAATTACTGCAGACAACCAATACATGACCTTTTTATCCTTTGCATTCCATTCCTTCCGTGCCTTTGTCTCTTCTGTAGTTGGAGGATCACTCATCTCCGGTTCCTTTTCTTCACCTGAAACAAACTCGTAGAGGCCTTTTCCAATAAGGAAGTTCGTGAGACGGAACTTCCATGAAGGGTAGTTGTTCTTGTCGAGCTTCTCAATGATAGGGCTTCCATTGTTCTCTGCCATTATCACAAAATTAATACCAACAGCAAGTAAATCTTCTGCAACCCTGGCCTGTAGTGCACAGCAATACACCAGACAGCCTTTTTAACTGTCTGCTCAACAATACATGCAATCTGCAACCTTTTTGCAGATAAACCTTGTGTTTACTCACTGGTAAACACCTTTGAACTTACAGATTTGAAATCTGTAACCTGCGCACCCACTTTCGGTCAATATAGTCGAAGTCACAGCGTATCCTGAAACTGCTGTCCGCAACCTTGCGGCTCTAAAACGGGCCCTGAAACGGCCTCAGATGCGCAAAATAACTGCGGGCAAGCCCTAAAGGGCTTATCTATAGAATACACAATGCTCTTTGCGCACACCAAATCTCACTGCAATCTGAGATTTTTGCTCTGCCCTGCTTCCAGTGCCTCCACAGACACTATCCAAGAGAAAGAGTTGAAGGATGGGAGAGCTTCTTACCCATGGCTTGCTTGCTCGAACCTTGCTTCTTCTCCTTTGCTTCAACCTTCAAAATCAGCCTCTCTCAATGGCGCGGCTCTGATACCATGTCAAGAATCGCGTGGTGGAGGGGGTTGCTCAAGATGCTGCGCCGAACACACACAGAATGCACAAGGAGAACCTCACTCAAGAGACAAGAAGAGAGATGGAGGCCAAAACGTTTTCTTGCTGATTTCTTCTTCTTCTTCCACACTCTTTACAATGTACACAAAGTATAGATAAGATACAACATAAAAGGAAAGTGGCCTACTAAGTCAAACAATGCATAACCGACTACACTAGTCGACTGGCGCTATAACTATGCCAGCTGTAAATAGGTGTAACAACTTGAATATAATAAGTAATGAGTCAGTGGCCATGTGAGAGTCATAATGACCACCGACGTACTAAGTGTAGACGTGTGGACCCATCTAACCAGGCGGTCCATCATCAATGTCAGCATGTGTTGAGCTTGTCATCTCAACACATGCTACATAGCTAGTTAACTGGACAATTGATGAGCTATGGGACACACTAGATAGGTATTTCTCATTTCCCAAATAGGATTTTTATGGGGTTTATATCATGCTTGTTGAATAATATGAATATATGCTAACATGTTAATATAAGTGCAAAATGACTTTACATACACATAGAATATCATATATGAGAGAGAGAGAGAGAGAGAGAGAGAGTCATATTAATGTTTGCAAAAGGCCAAGTTGGCCTATGAGACGAAAAGGTTACATACAAAATGTCTGGGAAGTTTTTCAAGTCCTAATAAAGCTACTATCTAGTGTTATGGTGAACTAGTTGAGTAGGTGCAAAATGGTATACATATTAGATACAATCTAGATGCAGTTCAAGTGCAGTGTGGAATTGCTCACATGGAGTGTGGCCAAATTAAGATGTCCCACATAGGCCTGTCTAGCATGGAGAGATTGAAGCAGTGGGGTATGGTTCCTGTCAAAAATCGCATGATGGGGGGATTTTCTTGAGCTGTTGCGCCAAACACGCACTGTATACACAAGAGGAAGCTCACTCAAGAACACAAGAAGAGAGATGGAGGACAAAACGTTTTCTTTGCTGATTTTTTCTTCTTCTTCCACACACTATACAATGTACACAAAGTATAGATAAAATATAGCATAAAGGAAATTGGCCTACTAAGTCAAACAGTGCATAACTGACTACACTAATCGGCTAGCACTATGTCTTTGCCAACTGTAGGTAGGTGTAACAAAATAAATATAATAAGTGATAAGTTAGTGGCCATGTAAGTATCATAATGACCACCAACATACTAAGTGTAGATGTGCAGACCCATCTAGCCAGCCTGTCCATCATCAATGTCTGCACGTGTTGAGCTTGCCATCTCAACACTCCCCCTCAAGCTCAACTCTATCTCTGCAACTCCAAGTAAGCTTCGGAACTTTCGAAGCTTCTCTGCACCCAATGCCTTTGTGAAAATGTCAGCTATCTGGTCCTATGTGCTGACATATACCAAGTCAATCTCTCCTGCAAGTACCTTCTCTCTCACAAAGTGGTAGTGCACCTCAATGTGTTTTGTCCTAGCATGGAACATTTGATTCCTAGCTATCTGTATGCTACTCATGTTGTCACAATGTATGACAACTGGACCATCTTCCTGCACATCCAAATCACCTAATAACTTTTGTAGCCATACCAC
Source organism: Lygodium microphyllum (assembly GCF_053477565.2). Classification (NCBI taxonomy): domain Eukaryota; kingdom Viridiplantae; phylum Streptophyta; class Polypodiopsida; order Schizaeales; family Lygodiaceae; genus Lygodium; species Lygodium microphyllum. Next base: position 97,305,680 of record NC_141138.1, read on the forward strand.
TTCACACACTGCCATAGGAGTACCTCTATACTCAGCCTATGTACTCGATAAAGCAACTGTAGGTTGCTTTTTGCTGCTCCATGTAACTGCTGCACTACCAAGGGAAAACATGAATCCACTTGTAGATCTTCTATCTGACATGCTACCAGCCCAATCTGGATCTATGTATCCAAAGACTTGTACGTCCTTACCTACCTCATAAAAAAGTCCATAATGTAAAGTGGACTTCACATACCTCAATATACGTCTAACCGCATCCAAATGAGGCTTTCTACATATTTGCACAAACTGACTGACAAGACCAACAACATAGCTCAAGTTTGGCCTTGTGATAGTCATGTAAATCAAACTCCCTACTATCCTCCTGAACATAGTAGGGTCTTCTATCTCATCCCCAACATCAGCACTCAACTTCACATTTTGCTCCAATGGTACTAAAAGAGGCTTACATGCTATCATACCATACTTGGATAACATATCCAAGCCATACTGCCTTTGGGATAGCCATATACCATCATCACATCTGATCACCTCAATACCAAGAAAGTATCTTGGCTCACTCAAATCTTTCATCTCAAACTTCTTCTTCAAGAAGTCCTTAACTTTAGCAATCCCATTGTCACTGTCACCTGTAATAATCAAGTCATCCACATAGATGACTATGATGACCAAACCTGCATCTCCCTTTCTCACATAAAGTGAGTGATCAGCATCAAAAATACAAAATCTAATATTGACAAGATACTCTCCAATCTTGTCAGACCATACTCTAGGTGCTTGCTTCAGCCCATAGAGCACTTTCTTTAACTTGCACACATATGTGGGATGCTCTAAATCCTCATAACCTGCTTGCTGCTCCATACACACTTCTTCTTGCAATTCACCATGCAAGAAGATATTCTTAACATCTATTTGTTGCAAACTCCAACCTTTGGCTGTTGCCAAGGCAATCACACACCTAACAGTTGCCATCCTAGCAACTGGACTGAATGTCTCTTCATAATCTATGCCATATGTTTGAGCATAGCCTTTTGCAACCAGCCTAGCCTTATACCTACTAACTGAACCGTCTGCATTATGCTTGACTTTGTAAACCCACTTACAGCCAATAGCTTTCTTACCCTTGGGTAAAGGTACCAAATATCAAGTCTTATTGGCTTCTAATGCAGCCATCTCCTCATCCATTGCTGCATCCCAATGAGCATGACGAAGAGCATCCTCAAAACAAGTAGACTCAACATTCTCAACTAGTTTCACCATATAAGCATAATGGTGAGTTGCATAACCTTCAAAACCAAATCTTTTAACATGGTATCTGACCCTGCTAGATCTGCGTACCACCGGATCACTCAATGGAGCCTTTACATTACTATGAGCTCTCTGTACACCTGGTATCGTGACTGAAGGAATGCCAAGGTCATCATCCAAACTCTCCGAACCACTAGAATCTCCATCAAATCCCAAATGACTGGTAGATGCATCATTACCATGCAGCACTTTCTTCTTTCCTTTTCCCTTCCCTACAACACTTATAAATCCACCTAAAGATGTGGGGCTACTACTTAGTCTCCCAGATCAAGGGCTCACTGTAGGTGTAGTACGAGATGATGTTTCTAGTCCACTAAGACTTCGTGATTCTTGTTTATGTTTCTGAACATAGCTGTCCTGATCATTATCATCATCCAAAACATCACCGGTAGGTGTATACCAACTTCCTATCTCGTCAAATATAACATCCTTTCTCACTCTAAACTCACCTGTGACAGGGTTATAACAGCGATACCCTTTTTGCTCTAAAGAGTATCCAATAAAAACACATTTATCTGCCTTTGGATCACGCTTCTTCCGTAGCTCATCTAGCACATGAACGTATGCAACACAACTAAATACCTTCAAGTGCGATACATCAGGCTTCTTGCCCGTAAAGCATTCTTCAGGAGTCATCCCATGAATTGCAGCTGTGGGAGTTCTGTTCATAATATAGACAGCAGTATGGAAAACCTCAGACCAAAAATGTTTGGGCATATTCTTTTCAGCTATTAATGCTCATGCAACTTCTGCAATATGCCTGTTTTTTATTTCTGCAACACCATTTTGCTGTGGGGTATACCAGCAAGTAAATTGTCTCTTTATCCCATGAGTCCTCAAGAAGCCACTGAACTCATTAGAGAGGTACTCTCCCCCTCCATCTAATCTCAAGCACTTCACTTTTAAGCACGTTTCTGCTTCAACATCTGCCTTAAAAGATTTAAAGTGCTCAAACACATCACTCTTTTCCTTCATGAAGTATACCCATAGCTTCCTTGAACAGTCATCAATAAAAGTGACAAAGTATTTGCTGCCACCAAGAGACAGATTATGTGTAGGCCCCCAAACATCTGTATGTACTACATCAAAAATATTTTTCCTCACTTCTCTATCATGCGAGAAGGGTTGTCTCACATGCTTACCAAACTGGCATACTTCATAGACTTTATGCAATTTTGCAACTCTAAAAGAAGGCAACCTTGTAATCAATCCTTTGGACTGCATTAATTTCAGCATTTGCACATTTGCATGTCCAATATACTTATGCCATATTTCAATATCTGCAACTACTCCTTTTCCTTTAGCATACATAGCAGCATCCATTGTAGGAATTCCAGCATCTAAAGTGAACATTCAGCCAACTCTACTTCCTTTTGCGACCAGCCTGCACTTATCATTAGAGTCTTCTACAAAACAACCTTTTGCATTGAATTGGGCCTGCAACCCTTGCTCTACCATTTGGCCAATAGACACTAGATTCTTTGTAATTGATGGAACATGTAATGCATTTGTCAAACTCTTTGTCTAGCCATCATACAAGGACAATGGAACCTTTCCAATGTGTGAAATTGGGTGGCATGAATCATCACCCATCTGCACATAACTTGGGTTTTGTAAGACCTGCATCTCTCCAAACCATTCAACATGACTAGTCATATAATTAGATGCACCTGAATCGACATACCATACATCATCATGTGTCCCCTTTCCTATAACTGCATTCATCATATGCTGCATAACAAACAGACGCTCATTTTTGTCTTCATTCTGTTGTGAAGACGATGCATAGTTTCCTTGCTACAATTTACCACTGCGAATATCATCCTTCTTAGCATAACAATTAGCTGCAACATGTCATGTTTTGCCACAATAATGGCAAACAATAATAGAATTTCCAGAGCATGTGTTCTACCATCCACCTCTTTCTCTAGAGCTCCCCCTACCTCTAAAGTTTTCTCTACCTCCAGGAACCTGCATTTCACCAAACTATTGATTGAACCTGTTTTGCTGGTTATCGCCAGCATGTCCCATACCACGGCCTCTCGAAGAGGATATACCACGTCCCCTTCCTGAATTTGAGTAAAATGCTTGGACATGTTGACCATTTCTTTCAGTCGAATCACCCTACATATTGATCTCTTCAGTAATCATGAGAGAGATTAGCTCATCAAAATCTGGAAATGGCTTCCGTACATATACTGAAGTAACAAATGATTTCCATGCCTTCTCATTGTTAAGGCCACTCAGAGTAGATGAAACCAAATCATCATTATCCGGCATTGCATCAATTGCTGCTAAAGCATCTGCAATGATCCTCACCTTAAACACATACTCATTGACAGACATTTTCCCTTTCTTCAAGGCATTCAACTCTTGCTTGAGTTGAATTTTTTGTTCCTTTATATTTATAGAAAAAATGCTCTAAAAATTTGTCCAAGCTGCATGCGAAGTTTCTGCATTAATATGTCCCAGAATAGTATTATCAATGACTGCAGATAGCCAGTACATTACCTTTTTGTCTTTCGCATTCCACTCTTTCCATGCTTTTAACTCATATGAAGTCAGAGGGATACCCAGCTCTGGCTTCTTTTCTTCACCTGAAACAAACTCATAAAGGTCCTTTTCAATGAGGAATTTCGTCACACGAAACTTCCATGAAGGGTAGTTGTTCTTGTCAAGCTTCTTAATAATGGGATTTTCACCGTTCTCTGCCATTATTACAAACAAGGATACAACACAGCAAGCTAGTCTTCTGCAATCTTTCACAACACGTGCACAGCAATACACCAAGTAACCTTTTTCACTAATTGCTTAATAGTACATGTAATCTACAACATGTTTGCAGATAAACCTTATGTTTGCTTGCTGCAAACACCTCAAAAATTACAGAGTCACAATCTGTAACCTGCACACCCACTTTCGATCAATATAGCCGAAATCACAGTGTACCCTGAAACTGCTGTCCGCAACCTTGGGGCTCTAAAATGGAGTTTGAAACAGCCTCAGATGCCCAAAATAACTGCGGAAATCCCTAAAGGTTCTATTTGTAGAATGTACAATGGTCTGCTCATGCACCCAATCTCATAGCATTTTGAGATTTTTGCTCGACCAAGAGAGAGAGTGGGAGAGCTTCTCACCCATTGTTTGCTTGCTCGAACCTTGCTTCTTCAATTCACTTCAGCCTTCAAAATCAACCTCTCTCACTAGTGCGGCTCTGATACCATGTCAAAAATCTCGTGCTGGGGGGATTTGCTTGAGCTGCTGTGCCAAACACGCACTATATACACAAGAGGAAGCTCACTCAAGAACACAAGAAGAGAGATGGAGGCCAAAACGCTTCCTTGCTGATTTTTTCTTCTTCTTCCACACACTATACAATGTACACAAAGTATAGATAAGATACAAAATAAAGGAAAGTGGCCTACTAAGTCAAACAGTGCATAACTGACTACACTAATCGACTGGCGATATGTCTTTGCCAGCTGTAGGTAGGTGTAACAAAATAAATATAATAAGTGATAAGTCAGTGGCTATGTAAGTATCACAATGACCACCACCATGCTAAATGTAGACGTGCAGACCCATCTAGCCAGCCAGTCCATCATCAATGTCCGCATGTGTTGAGCTTGCCATCTCAACAGGTCCACGGTGGTTCTGTAGAATCTATTGTATCTATAGGTGATGTCTCTTGCAGGGGCGTGGGCCTGCTGGGTGTGGGCGGTGAGCTCTGCCTCTCTCTGTAGCTCTATCCAAGGTGACTCCTTGGGGTGGGGCGAGTGGTCGGCTGGCTGTAATCCTCGTTGTAGAAGGGGTGGCCTAGGGTTTGTAGAACTCTTGGAGGGTGCATTGCTGGGTATTCTTGGCTATTTGGTCTCGGACCCGTAGAAGGTGGTCCCTATGTCAGCATAGCTCGAAGAGGAAGAGCCCGAGGCATTTCTAGTCGGGGGAGTCTAATGTTTGGGAGAGTGGTCCAAATCCCTCCTTGAAGAGACAATGGAAGCAGCCTCTGATCTTGTAGTACATCAGGCATCTATATATGTAATGTTCTTTTGTCTCTTCCTCTAGTTGACAGAGTTGGTAGATCATGTCCTTTGGTGGGAGAGAGTTTGCTCCATATCTGCCTGTCTCAATCCGTACCTAGTGTGATGATGTACAGAGTTTCCCGATGGCACTTTGGACCCCATGGGACAGGTGTACATCCATGTATCTCAGGCATATAATGAAGCCGTCAGGTGTGAGGCATAGGAGGTGGTCTCTATAGAAGGCCATCTTCTTCCCCAGATCCTTGGCTAATAACACCCGTGTCCTGGCTGTGTGTAGCTAAATAATATCTGCCCTAATGACACGGTTCACCCGACTAATCTTTAGGTGGGGGTAGTCTAGACTATATTGTAGGGGCGGGAGGTAGTCCATGTGTAGCCCATGCAGCTACAGCCAGGTGTGAGTACGAGCGTACCAGCATTGAGTGTCCCCGTGCGATGCGAGTTGTTTGGATGATTCTAGTGTGAGGTAGGATATCTATGTTTAGGTAGGCTTCAAAGCCTGTGCAAGAAGGTCACCATCTGGGATAGGACGTCTGCCACTATAGGTGGTGCTCCCAATTCGGCCCTCATGATCTCGTGTGGTATTGATGGTTTACCCATGATCAACCAGGAGATCATCATCAGTTAGGAGCATTCCATCTTCTCCCATCCTTCGTATCTCTCCTCCCCTTCAGGCAATGGACGATCTTGTGTGGTTCGTCATGTATGGTAGACGCTAGACCCCCATATCAGGACCCCATAAAAAAGTGCTGGTGTGACGAAGGTATCAAAGAGCCATAGCTTCATTCGGGGTTTCTGAAATTGTAGATGTGCACATTGGCTTTCCATAGATCCCAAGTCATCATAGCTGCATGTCAATCTGTCCACCGCGGCCTTCCTCAGGGTGGATGCCAGTCCTGAGAATGTGATCCCCAGGTAAACATATTTTTGGACCACCTCGACTATATCCTCTCTGTATTTGAAGTGGGGCACTGAACGGTGGATCCATTAGGTGGATGTGTTGAATACCATGATCTTGGTTTTCCCTAGGTTCACTGTGAGGTCCCTCTAGCAGAAGGTCCATAAGGAATTAGGTGGTGCTGCAGTCCCTCCCATGTGCTAGAGAGGAGAATTGTATCATCTGCATATAGTAGCATGGGTATCAGTGTCCCCCCTAGGTAGGAACCCTTCCCTCCAAGTCTCTCCACATAATCTGATATCTCGTCGATGTAGAGCCCGAATAGGGTGGGGGAGAGGGGGCATCCCTGCTTTACCCCAATAGTGCTTATAATCTCTTTTGACAACCCTCCTGGTGCTCAGACCAGATACTTGTATAGAGCTAGGATTCCCCATCTCATCTCTACTGGGGCTTCAAGCACATGCAGTCTCTTCATGAGTCTAGCTCGGGGAACTATATAAAAAGCCTTGTGGATCTACAAAGCAGTAGTAAACCTACTTTCCCTGTGCCCTGTTCTCTTCAATGATGGCTTGGAGTATGAGGATGTGGTCAAGTGTAGACTAGCCTCTCCTAAAGTCGGCTTGCCCTCATGCCCGGTGTTGGTGTGTCTCTGCATATTTTCTTAGCTCATGATCCAAGATGGATCCGTAGAGCTTAGCTAGCACATGGCCACCATGACCATCCGGTAGTTTGTGGGGACCATGGGGTCTCCGGCCTTTAGGATTGATACTATTGTGTTAGCTGACCAACTGGCTGGTAAGCATTCACGTAGTGCCATATTGAATAGGTGGGCTAAGAGGGGGGCGATGGTATCTCTAGCCAATGAGAGGTGTTCTACTACTAGTCCCATGTGGTCATGGGTGACCATTCTAGAGTCTGTCAATGGCATCATGGACCATTTTAGTCCTAAAGAAGGTGGAGACAATTGGTATGTCCTCTAACGGCTGAGGTAGGGGGTTTGTCTTGGCACGTGGTATAGTGAGGTGGCATAGCTATGCCACGTTTGTTGGGAGGTAATGTGTGTCTCTACTCGAGGTGCTTGGAACACCTTCAATGCTTCCTTGCTATCCTGCCCTAGGAATAACTAATAAAACTTGTGCTCTAGCCTGGATAGGTATGCCCGCTTCTTCCTTCACACTAGGCGACTGAAGATCGTGCAAGCTTGGCGATGTGTGTATTTCCCTTAGACTTCCCTTGTTGGAGGCGGAGGCAGGTTTCCTTGCATTCCTCATCGCATAAGCTATTCCGTGGGGCATTCTTGCTAGGAGGGGTGGAGTGAGGGTGTGGTGGGGGAAGTACGCGATGGCCGATGTGTGAAGGATCCTAGCCAATTGTGTCATGAACTCCTCCAGGGGTGTGTGTGGGTCCATCTCATGTAGGATCCAGTACAGATGATGTGAGTAGGCACTCGGCATCATCCTGGTGAAGTGGTATCTGGGAATCTTTGAGGGTTGCTCACTAGGGGGGTCTCCTCGTAATTACATGTGATACTAAATTGGAGGCATGTGTGGTCTGCGGCTACCACCAGTGGGCATGGTGAGATGCTGGAAGGCCTGTATGTTCAGGATCAAGGCAGGCAGCCCTAATAGGTAGTCCATTATGCTGCCTCCTCCCTATAGAGTACTACCACTCCCCCCGACCCTCTTGTCCCCCCTCGGGATCTGTCCCATGGGCAGCACATTGACTCCCATTTGTAGCTTCTCACTGTTGGTAGGTGCATGCCTGGGCTGTGGTTTGTCTCTGTATACATGAAAAGGTCCCTGCCCATGAAGGTTTTGTGGAAGAGCCCAACATCTGTTCTCATGGCTCCATTACAGTTCCACACTGCAAATATCAATTGTAACTCAGAGGCTGTGCTCTATCATTGGCGCTTCTCCATGATGATGATGTGCCGGTCCCTATAGACCACCCATTTGCTTGCCTTGCGTGCCTCCATGGTTTGTGGCACACATTCCCATCTGTGGGCCACTTGGACAGGGGTGAGGTCATCTTCCAGATATATATTTTTTCCTTTGAGGGTTGTTCTTTTGGAGAGGAAGGCGCATTGTGACTCTAAGTCGTTAAATTTCAAGATGAGGGGCTCTCCTTGCCTTCCCTCCATGCCGTTTCCACGGGGGAGGGGTCCTCCACCCCCCATTTCTCACAAATGCCTTTGGCATCCTCCACAGGGATGTTTCTCTCGACCACCCTGACATGGAGGGCTCTGATTTTCCTCCTCTTTTCTTCCTCGATGGCTATGTTGATGAACTCCTCCTTCTTTGTGGGGGTCTTTTTCGCTACTTCAATCCATTTGGAGTGTTCCGCTATGTCCACTTGTGCCTATTTCACGATCGTTGCCCATGTGTTGATCTTCTTTGTCATTTGGGTCTTCATCTTGTTGATTTTTGACTTGACCTTCTCAAGCATTGATTCTATGATCTCCCCTTCTTCCTTTCTAATGAGGTCGAATTGGCTCTTGCAGTTGGTAATTTCGTGTTGGAGTTCCGCAATGGCTCGGTTCCTCTCTTGGAGAGAAGATTTGATATTCACTTGCTAGGATGTGAAGTGAGCTCTGATCTCTTCATAAATTTTATTCTTCCACTCTTGCATCTTGCAGATTGTCTCCTCCTTTACCTGCTCGATCGCTTTGTCACACATGGCCCTCATCATTTCCTTGATGTTGTCCATGTCTTGGTCCTGGATCTTATAGATGTCGCAGGGCGCCTCGATGCTCTTTTGTACATGAGTGTCTTTCACCTTGTCGACGCTATTCCAAAGGGTTGAGAGAGAGGAGAGAGAGAGAGAGAGAGAGAGAGAGAGAGAGAGAGAGAGAGAGAGAGAGAGAGAGAGAGAGAGAGCATATGCTACGTATAGGAGTTGGCTATGTGTAAGCTAACTATAAATACACACTAAGTGTAGGCTAGTGTAAGCTAGGTTAGGCTTTGCTAGGCATCTAAGAATACGTGCAGGATAAATGTAGGCTAGAATATGCAAATCCATGCTTGACTTGTATATGATTTATTGTCAACTATCTACCATATCATCACCTACTTTCCACATCATCTTCTAGGCTAGACTTGGCAGAGCTAGAGCTAGGGTAAACTAGGCTAGGGGTAAACTAAGCTAGACTTTACTAAGCCTATGTGAAACATAGATGCAAGCTAAGTATGGATCATGCTATGCCCAAAGATGATAGATTTAATTATACTCATCTATACTAAGTGTGGGCAAGGAAAGCCATGTTAGGATATGTTGGGGTAAAAGACCCTTGGGCCTGCCCGTGTATAATGACCACCCATATTCTTTATTCATATATATGAGATAGTGCAATAAGGCTGTCATATCATTCTTGACAGTACCTACATTGTGTGTGCTCTTCTCTCCTGCATCTTCCTCTTCTCCTTCACCACGGCCATTGCATCCCCTTCAACTGGTATTAAAGCTTTGGATCAAAGCTTGATCGTGGAGCTTGGCCCGGCATTACTTCAGCCCGGATTGAAGGCCTAGAGCTTGGAGCTTCAATGCTAGCCATGGGTTCCTCCCCCCGAGGTAAGATTTCACCTCCCGCCTCTCCCCGACTCTCATAGACTCTTTGCACAGGTGTTCCTTAGCTTCATTGGGCACCTTGTATGCCCCCATTTGCCCCCTTATCCTCAGGATAACTAGCAAGCCCCACAGTAAGCAGCTCACGTTTTTTTTGCGCCTATTTCAAAATCTGGCTAAAAAATCCAATTTTTCTCATATCTTGGGCATTTGGAACCCAATTTAGGCAAGGTAAGAGTCTAACTTGGGGTTTTGGCATGCTCCAAACACAATGATGATGTTAGATCTGCCAAATTTTGATCACACAGAATGTTTTGCAATAGATCTGAGTTTGATTTACAATAAGAAAATGGCATGCTCTTAGCTTATATGATGCTCTCGAGGCTTGGTATTTGATGCCCAGATGCTTTGGGGATGTTTGCCCACTGTTTTGAGATGCTTTGGGACTTGGTTTGAGCTTCCATAGCTTGATTTATGTAGGGATTTACTATTGTACATTGTTTGGGCATCAATATTTTATCAAGGATGGCTTATGCATAATGCTTTTTGTTGACATTCGGGTGTCTTGTGGATGTATTGATGCTTGGTCATCATGGTTTATGCCCGAATATGCTATTTGAGAGCTATTGAGCCTTGATTTGGGTGCGGACACTTCATTGTTGGTTGGGATTTATGATACCTTGGTTGACATGTTATTTTACCTCTAGTTTGGTTATACCTATGGTCTACGGATGCTCCTTGCTACTTGGAATATTATGCTGATGTATTTGGATGATGCCACTTTGATGTTTATGCTCCCGGATGCTTCTTGAGCAAAGAGTAGAGCTCAAATCTTAGTTCATTGTCATTTTCTTTGCAGTTGGCATTTCACTTGACAAGGTTTATGTGCCGTGCTACCCATTGTGGGACTGATGTCTGATGTGGATGCTTTTGGGTTCAGTTGGAGAGTATGGTAGATGTTTGGGCTTGAATCAACTTGCATTTGAGAATTTTGTGGAGCAGTTTGCATTTGGTTGGCTTATCACTTATGCATCTTGGATGCTATTTGGCCCTTAATGCCCCGATTATGGATCTTGGATTTACTCGGATGCAGATACATGTTTGAGCATTGCTTGCTCCATTGTCTTGGCAGTTGGTTATTGAGCTTTCATTGCTCATTGATGCTTGGTTCTTTGCAGGTTACTCCTTGATCAATGGACTTCTTGACAGTGCTTGGGTTTAGATTATGGCTTTGTTGCTTCTATGTTGCCTAGCTTCTATACTAGTTGGGTTACTTTTGCCCATACAGGTCAAAGAGCAGTTGCTCTTGATGCTTACCCGGCTATGCACTTTGTCTACTGTCATGTACTTTACAAAGCCACTTATTTGGATGTTGTTGTACAGATACTTGGCCTTTTCCTAGAGCTTGACTCTTGTAGGATTTTTTTGCCTCTTGTTGGTCTTGGCTTGACTTGAGATGGCATTATGTACTGCAAAGCTATGCTTATGTGTATGGTTATTGGCTGATTTTATGGCTGAAATCCGTACGCTCTTATGATAGATGTCTTTTGCTTTATGCTACAGTGCTTGGCTATGCCATGCAACTAGTTATCTACGAGGCTTGTTCATGTGGGAGCTTCTGCATCTTTGCTTGATACCTCTATGTTCCCTTTTCCATTATGGATGGATGGGTCCTTGCAGCAGCATGCTTCTACCACTGATGTACTTGTAGACGGTTGTCTTGATGAGTAGGTTCCCTTTGTTGGGACAGCCCTACACTCCTTGAAATCTTCAGATGTCTTGGATAGCCCTATTGATGAGGCTTCAGATGCGTCATCTTCTTCTTCTATAGATGTATGCCTCCATTGTGGGAAGCTTGGGCATGTTAAAAGAAAATGTTTGAGATGGATTAGAGAGTAGCAGAGATAGAGACAGACTCGACATGAGAAGAGAGTCAGAGATACAGGAGATGTAGTGGGTGTTACCACTGTTACTAGTGGTAAGGTACATGTTGTTGCCCATGATGATGCAGTTGAGCATGTATTCATGTCATCTAGTTTCCCTACAACTTTCTTGCTCACTGATACGGACTATGCCTCAGATTGGCTATTGGATTCTATGGCACCTTGTCATGTTACTCCACATAGATCATGGTTCTCTACTTACAGGGAGTTTTATGGATGCATTTCCTTGGGCCTTGAGCAAAATTATGTTATTCTTGGTATAGGGTATATACACCTAGCTTTGCATGATGGTACTTCTCTTACGCTCCATGATGTCTTACATGTTCCTATGCTTAATAAGAGCTTGATGTCTATTTGTCAATTGCATGATGCAGGTTTTAGTGTCTCTCTTGCAGATAGATCTTGGAAGATCAGTCACCGTGGTTGCTTGGTCTTGGCCAGAGGTACTAGAGATTGTTCTCACTAACCAGTGTATGTCTCTCATGTGGGAGATTCTATGGTTGTAGTTACGGAGATATCACATGCATTGTTATGGCATTATCGCTTAGGCCATATGCACCACAGAGAGATGAAGATCTTGTCTTGTTCAGATTCCTTACTGCCTCCTTTATCACATGCAGATCTAGATGCTTGCCCTGATTGTTCTTATGGTCCTTGCATAGCCCCTTTGGAGCATGGTGATTGTGAGAGGCATGATCCTCTAGATCTTGTCCATTGTACAGTTTATGGACCTACGCCTACCCAGTCACTTGGTGGAGCTTTGCATTTTGTGACCTTCATGGATCATGCTACCCACCGTGTTTGGGCTTTTCCCTTAATACGGATTGAGGATGCCATAGTTATGCTTGACAAGTTTATGGATTCTATTAGTCATGCTATCTCTCCCAGCTTTCAATCCTATTGTCAGCAATCTGGCATTGATTTCCTATGTCCACGATATTATGGGATTGCTCATGGCATGTGCCTGACTCTACAGGCAAAGATTGTTTCTATGCTTACCACAACTAAGTTATCTTATGGCTTTTGGACTGAGGCCCTTACAACAGTCTACTTGCTTAATAGTATGTTGTGTTTGACTTTCGATGGTATTACACCACATGAGGCATGGAGTGGCATGAGACCCTTGTATGATTACTTGAGGATGTTTGGCTACCAGGCATTTGTATGTATGCTAGATATACCTATGTCACGCAGATGTATCCTCCTTGGTTATGGAGATGGTGACTTTTAGGCTTACAAGTTATGGGATTTGGATGCTCAATAGGTTATATGTAGCCGTCATGCTATCTTTTATGAGATGCAGACATATCTCAAGCCTCTTGATGCACGTTCAGTGTGCTTTATGGTTGATGCTACATCCGTATGTCAGCCTTTCACTTCATTGAGGCTACATATTATCTTCAGACCTTGTCTGTGTTCGGGATTCTGGCCCTTCTTCTATGATTGACTTTGGAGAGTCTATGCGCTCTCAGCTGTCTCCTGTGCGCCACGCTGATGCTATGCGCTACTCTGATGCTTATGCATTATAGCCTTGTACTCATGAGTTGTGCTTGCTTTATGAGAAGCATTCTTGGATTGCTCGGTTGTATGGAGTTGTGGGATTGCTTGTCTCTTGGATGTCATGGACTCGGGTATGCTTGACTCTTCTTTCGCAGATGTTCCCATTTATTGCATAGCTCACTTTCCAATTAGGCGTTCGGTGAGATGTCATGATTCCTCACCTTGTCTCTTTTTTTTTCTTTGTTTTTTCACTCCCTGACCCATTGGCCTTTTAGTGGGATGTTGTTGGGGTAAAAGGCTCTTGGGCCTGCCCATGTACAGTGACTGCCCATATTCTGTATTCATATATATGAGATAGTGAAATAAGGCAGTCATATCATTCTTGACAGTACCTACATTATGTGTGCTCTTCTCTCCTGCATCTTCCTCTTCTCCTTCTCCACTTCTATTGCATCCCCTTCAGGATAGGCTTCACTAAGCTTAAGCTAAGTATAGGGATGTGCTAACTAACTATAGGTCAAGCTATGTGTTAACCCCAAGCAAGAAGACAGAAGAATGCCCAAGCCGAGAAGGTGGAAGAATGAATGAAAAAGTGGAAAGAAGATGGAAGAGAAGCAATGACACACAGACGGCCTCTAAAGCTAAGCCGGGGCCAAAAGCGTAATTTTAAATGAAAGGCGCCTCAAAAACTCTAAAAACTCTTGTAAAAGAGCACCACGCTCCCTCCTGTGCCACTTGTAAAAGAATAGATGGGTATAGGCTTAGGGCATGAAGCAAGAAGAAGGAATTAGAAACAGGGACCTTGCCACAATGGTCGGTCATGTAAAAAGGGATGGGGGCCCATGGGGTTTTAGGATTTGTATATATAAAGTTTAAAAAGTGAATGGAAGCTCATTCTTGTGTGTGGCCAAAAGTGGCTCTCTTCTTCTTCTTCTTCTTCTTCTTCTTCTTCTTCTTCTTCTTCTTCTTCTTCTTCTTCTTCTTCTTCTTCTTGCTTGCTTGCTTGCTTGAGCTTGTGCTTGAGAGAGGGAGTGTGAGAGTGTGAGGGAGTGAGTGTGTAAGGGTGAGGGACCGGGGAGGAGAAGCTCTCCATCTTCTCCTGTCTTCTTCTCTTCTCTTCTCTTCTCTTCTATTGCTCGCGGCAATGGAGCTTGGAGCATGGAGCTTGAGGATGGAGCTTTCTTGAAGTTTGCACTTGGATCGTGGAGCTACCAGAGTGTGCGAGAGAGGAGGTGACTCGATCGGCATGCAGATAAGATCACTACACCCGTAGAGATGGATGGCGCGTCGACTATGTGAGAGGTAGCCATTAGTGCTCTGCTTGGAATGCTTGAAGCAATAAGCGGTCTGTGGGTCTTGGTGGTTGAGTGAAAGCTCCCACATTTTGGTTTCATTGCCAGGACGAATGGATTCAAGCTTGAGTGCTTGCATGCCTCATATCGAGCATCGAAGTAAGGAATTCATCCCTAAAACACAGCTTGAGATAGGTAGGAAGGTTGGGTGTTTTGATCTCCAAAACAAGTAAGTATTTTGGGTTAGTTAGTTTGTTTGATTATTGAAAAACAGGGAGAAATTGTTTTAGTTTGTTGCTTTCGATTCTTGTTGCATTTAGTGTAGGATAGGATTAGGAAATCGAACCGGGAAAGGATAGGGTTTACTGTTGCAAAACAGGACATAAATCATACAAAAAATGGTAAAAAGCTTGCTTGGGATGCTTAATGTCGGCCAGTGAGTGATTGGGAGCATCAAAGCCTTACCCGGGAGGGGGTTTAAGAGCCAAGAGGCCAAGGGAGAGATCATTTGCAACCATTGTAGTGAGAGAGAGAGAGAGAGAGCCCGCAAAGATTTCGATTCGATCTCGTCATCGGAGAGCCTACTGCTCACCCCAGGTATACCAATCACCTCCCTTGGTGCCTTAGTTGGGATCTGGAAGTTTGTGCTTGGAGTGATTGCCTGAATCGTGAGATTTGATCGAAATCATTGTCATGCGGCATTTGTCACACCGCGTTCGGCCCATCCGAGAGGCCATTTTTAGGACGAGTCCCAGACTCAGCCCTCGGACCTTGCCATTCAGCCCGCTCCATCCAAAAACCCTAATCGGCCCTCGGCCCATAGTCCACTTGGCCCGTCTGAGTGACGGCACTCGACCCTTGACCAACTCGACACTCGGTCCGAAGTATACTCGGCCCCAGTTACCAGTTCAGCCCTCGACCCAGGACCCGACTCGGCCCTCAGCCCAACACTTGACTTGGCCCGTCCAAGTCATGCCACTCGGACCTCAGCCCGCGAAAAACTTTTTGTACTCGGACTAGTGCAATTTGGCCTGTCCGAGTCACCCACCCACTCGGCCCCTGCAATTTGGACCATTTGGGCCGATTGTGTATTTGCCTCAATTTCTCAGAAAGTTGACCTGACCCAGCTAGAGCTCAGTAGCGCAAACTCTCGCAAGTCCTCCTGATGCTCGGAAAACTTGATTCTGGCACCCAGAATAGACAAAATCGTAAGGCGCAGCCGCTTAGCAGTTTGAGTGGGCTGTCATAATACCTAGAAACCTAGAGACCTAGAGGCAACCCACTGAGCCATAAAACCTCGATTGGACCCAAAAACGGGCAAGGCAACGTAACCGAAAAGCCCTAAATCCCGTCAAGATGACCAGAGAATTGATCGACAAAGCCTATCAGGCCCAAAATGAAGCGAGGGTGCGCAAGACGCTTAGAGGCTGTTTGCCGCGCTCACCTTGAATTTCCGCACTTGAAGTGTACTTAAGGAAAACTGAAAGCCTGATTGAGCACAAGTGCACTAGAAAGAACATACACATTGAGTGGAGATAAATTGAGGACTGTATTTAATAAGTCAAGGAAATCACTCAGATAAGCTACTCAAGGAACCCACGAATAGGAGAGAACCCACAGAGAGAGACAAACCATCAACCCGCGAAGTAGGACCAAGCAAGCAGCGCAACGGAAGTGGATTTGACAAACCTACTCAACTTGATAGATAGCTTGGTGGAGCATGAGAACTCGACTATGGCAGAAGAAAGCTCAGACCGCAGGACTAACGAGGAACTTGACTTAGGTGTCTTCCCAAAGGCTATTCAGTAGCCTGGTTGGCAGCTACGATGCATATGCCCGATATGAGCACCGCGGTCGGACAACAGATGCTATCATCACAGACTTAGAAGAAGAGAGAAAGCTAGCCCACAAGGCGTTACAAAGCATAGTCGCATATAATAGAGACCAACATGCTAGGAGTCAAAGGCAAAGCATGGAGTTGCGTGAGGTGCAACGAGTGCTAAACTTAGCCGACAGAAACCGAACGGATCACAAGAGAGCCCTAGAAGGAGACTTAACACTGTGACTGAGCTTCTTATGAAGCAATTGTTAGACAACACCGCAACAGAGCAAAGTGTTGCAGCATTGGCGACCTCACTACTGGCAGGATTAGGAGCAACCCAAGGCTCTAAGAGCTAGTTTAAAATCCCAATAGTTGCAAAGCAACTCGACAAGTACCAACCCCACGACGATCCATACAGCTTTGTAGAGCAGTTCGAGTAAGTCTGTGAAGCCAACGGCCTCAACGACCTAACTCAATGCTCTCAACCATTTGGGCTCTGCTTAGGTGACAAGGGTAGGACGTGGTATACAAGCTTAGACATCCCAGCTTCCAAGGCCAAGGAAATAAAGAAGGCCTCGTCCAAGGCCTCGTTTACTGCCTATGGAAGCATTTTGACTGCCCTCATCCAGGAGGCAGTGAAGGGGACACAAGATGCAGAAAAAGGGGAAGGAGAAATGCCTGATAGGTCACCTCCTCGCCAAGATCAAGAGAGGTCCAGTGACAGGACTGAGATTGATAAGGAAGGGTAGGAACAAGAAGAACAATCGAGCAAAAAGCAGGCCAAGAAACCCAAGAAGAAGACGGCACAAAAGAAAAAGAAGTCGGATGAAGGCTGCAAGAAGGAGAAAGAGGATTTGGAAAAGGCAAAAAGACAATCCCTCAAGGAGGTCGAGGAGAGGGAGAAGAAGAAGAAACATGAAGAAGAAAAAACAAAGGAAGAAGTCAACAGGGCTAAAAAGGTGTCAAAACAGAAGGTCGAGAAGAGGAAAAGAGAAGAATAGGAAGAAAAAGAGAAACTGAAGGAAGAGTACAGGAAAGCTGAAGAAGAAAGGCAAAGAAGAGCTACTGAGAAAGAAGAGGAACTAAGAAGGAAGGAGGAGGAGGACTTGGCTGAAGCAACATGACGGTCCATTGAGCAGCAGTGCAAGGCTGATGATTCGAGAGCCTGGAGCCCGTTGAGGGAAGAAGGGCCTAGTTCTAGCACGCAGTGTACCAGATTTCACACCGCCCGCTGTCCTTGAAGGCAAAGGCAAGGCCCTTCTCCATCCTGTCCCCACCCTCATGGTGCCCTCCACCGAACCAACCACCCTCACCCCTAGCATCCCCACCAACATGGAGGTCTCCAACTTTGTGGCCTAGATGCAATATTTTATCAATAAAGAAATGGCCCAGGGAAAGAGTACGGAGATCACAGCCATGGGGCAAAAGAGACCAGCCGCAGATGCTGAATTGAGACAGGATCAGAAGCGTTAGAGAGTGGAAGCCTCGACCACCCCTATCCATACAACAATGACGCCACCAGCCAACTATGACGAGTACGTCGCTAAGTTGCTCTCCCAATTGGAGAGGGCTAATGAGAAAAAGAGGATGGCTGTGGGGCTGAGTTGGTGGCAGAAAATGAGTCAGTAGCCGCTTTCTAGCTTGAAAAAACCCGCACAATAGCTATGCAACAACGATAGATCTTTGACCTCAAGCAGGAATTAAAGGCCAAGGAGGACATGGAAGAGAGCTACAAGCAGCAGCTCGAGGATGAGAATCAAGCACTAGTGCAGATGCAGAGAGAATATAAGCTCCTCTTGGTGCAACATGGGGAATTGGAGGCGAAAACCGCCAACATCGAGCAAATGATGGAGGAATTGAATGCCAAAGAAGAGGAGAGAAAGCAGGAGAGGGAGGAGCAGCAAAAGAAGATCGAGTCTATGACCCTGATCAGCTACACTTGAAAGAGCACGAGAACATGAGCAAGGAACTCAAAGCCCAGGAGTAGAAGCTCGTAACCCTGGCACAGAAGTAGGGGGAAAGCATGGAATAAATGAACAAGAGAGCAAAGGAATGGGCAGCGCAGAATGAAAAAAGGGTGAAGATACTGGCACGGTGCCTCGCTTTAGTGGAGAAAGAAAAAATCCTCACAGAAAGTAAAGCAGATGCTGCCTAGAGAGCCTTCAGTGCCCAGCAACAGGCCTTCATCAACACACTACTGAACATGACCCGCCCAGAGGGAAATGAGTCATTGGAGGTGGTACAAAAAAAAACTAAGCATCGCACGCAGAGCCCTGCATGCGGGGCTACAGATGCCACCCCAAACTACGGAGGTTAGGCTGAGCCTAGAAGAGCAATGGAAGTACCTACTACTAGCTGGCTTAACCCCCTAGGAAATGGACGCAATGGGCTTTGAAGAAGGAGCGCAACTAGAAGACCGGCAGGGGGAGGAAGCTGACCTTGAATTTGTTATGGGGAGAATTAAAGAAGAGGTAATCCCGCAACCCCCCTTGCCGCATGTCCAAGAACAACAACAGATTGATCCATCCGCAGAAAGACAAGCCGTACTAAGGGAGAGACGGAGAAAGTTAGTTGAAGAAACCAGGAAGCCTAAGAGCCAAACCGATCGTGCAGCCATCCGCACCCCTCCCACTGTGCCCCGATGACCTCCCTACTGGATTCCATGTGGAGCTGGTGATTTGGGAACGGAAAGAAAAATAAAAAGACCCATTCACCTTCAGCTTCCTCATGCTTGCCTAATAGCCTGCAGAGGGTCCTACTGATCAAGGTGATGGAGGAGGTGATAGCGACTGGCGCGGTCGACGGGGACAGAAATGGCTGGAAGAAAGGGAGAGGACCCCTACTCTGTGGGGAAAGGAAGAAGCAGAGTTTTGGCAAAACAAGGTGTTCGAAATACCACATACTGTACATGGCTACAACTGCCAACCCCTATGGAGGAGGCGAGTGTGCAACATTAGCATGCTCGCCTGGATCGCTTTTTGTAACACCTTGCCCTATGAGAGGAACAACCCCACATTCATGGTGTATCCTCGTAGGGTAGGTGTGGATTTTGTTGCCACCCTCCATGGGCGTCATGATTTCCCCATCATCTACAACTCCAATGCCGCCTCCTTCGAACATGCCCTCCTCTTCGACTCGAGAAGCCTAAATGATTCCATGATGCATTTTCTCGCGGACTTCTCTTCATGCCCCGATCCAGCCTTTATAACTACCTGTAATTATCTTAGGTTACTTAAGTTACTACTCAAGTAGGACCTGACCCCACAAGAACGTGGCCTGTCTCCCCTCTTTTTTGACCCTAACACCATCGACAGCTGTGCCATGGCGCATTTAATGATGAGAGTTAGCCTTATCCCCTCTTTTTTCCTAGATCTCCTAGAGGATGTGAACGACAGCCAGCTCATTAGATACAACCATCCTTTCCTTCTACCACTTCCCTCCACGTCCCCATGAATCTCAAAGGATACATGCAAAGCCATCAATTTTTGAGCAAATCCATCCTACCCCCTTCTCCACCTAAATTAGACGAGGAAGATTAGGTACAAGCTGTTGTTCTACTAATGTAATACTATTCCCCAAAAAAGAAGAGAGAAAGAAAAGAAAAGTAAACAAAAGAGAAAAAGAAAAATAAAAAGCATCCAAGGAAGAGCAAGAGGAACATTAAGCATGGAATGGACAAAACAACTCACTTACAGAAGCACTTAGCACCATATAAAGCACGATCACTGCACCTAGAGGTCCTCAAGTTAGGCATGCCCGCTAACTTCAGTCGGCTAGCTCCGCTCCTAACCCCCTAGCCCTTTTTGCTCCCCCACTTCCTGCTTAGGGACCATCAAGGGCAGGACATACCTAGGGCGGTAACACTCGCCTATGGTTAGACTTGTCACCCTAACCTACTTGCATTACACCTCCCTTTGCACGAATGGGTTCCTCAAGTGTGGGACATCACCTAGGATAACCTGTGGTTGAACCCAACTCCCCATTCTACTAGCACAAGCACAATGCACTATACAATAAGGTAGACACCCCCTTAGATAGAGCACTGCACCCTTTCCTCCCAAGCATCACAAAGGTGACCAACCACTGACTTCGGAGGCCCCCATCAACCACTTGCTATCCATTTGGCCTCTCCAACAAACCTTAATACCAAGCTTCTACGAGAACCCGACTTTACATGTGGCCATGCCCTTACACGACTACTTCGTCAACTACCTCTTAAACCCCAATAGTCGCCAAGAGTGCCATGGGATTGGCACCCGTCTCAGAGAGGGGTAATGTTAACCCCAAGCAAGAAGGTGAAAGAATGCCCAAGCCGAGAAGGCAGAAGAATGAATGAAAAAGTGGGAAGAAGACAAAAAAGGAGCAAAGACATGCAAACGGCCTTTAAAGCTAAGCCGGGGCCAAAAGCGTAATTTTAAATGAAAGACGCCTCAAAAACTCTAAAAACTCTTGTAAAAGAGCGCCAGGCTCCCTCCTGTGCTAGTTGTAAAAGAATAGATTGGTATAGGCTTAGGGCATGAAGAAGAAGAGGGAATTAGAAAAAGGTACCTTGCCACAATGGCCGGTCATGTAAAAAGGGATGGGCGCCCATGGGGTTTTAGGGTTTGTATATATAAAGTTCAAAAAGTGAATGGAAGCTCATTCGTGTGTGTGGCCAAAAGTGGCTCTCTTCTTCTTCTTCTTCTTGCTTGCTTGCTTGAGCTTGTGCTTGAGAGAGGGAGTGTGAGAGTGTGAGGGTGAAGGACCGGGGAGGAGAAGCTCTCCATCTTCTCCTCTCTTCTTCTCTTCTCTTCTCTTCTCTTGTCTTGCTCATGGCAATGGAGCTTGGAGCGTGGAGCTTGAGGATGGAGCTTGCTTGAAGCTTGCACTTGGATCATGGAGCTACTGGAGTGCGTGGGAGAGGAGGTAACTCGACCGGCATGGAGGTAAGCTCACTACACCCGTAGAGATGGATGGTGCATCGGCTATGTGAGAGGTAGCCATTAGTGCTCGGCTTGGAACACTTGAAGCAATAAGTGGTCCGTGAGTCTTGGCGGTTGAGTGAAAGCTCCCACACTATGTCAAGATACTAGGATTGGCTACACTTGCCTTTGCTAAGTGTGGGCAAGGGAAGCCATACTAGAGTAGGCATCACTAAGCTTAGGCTAAGTATAGAAATAGGCTAACTATAGGTTAGGTTATGCCACTAGGATTGGGTATGCTTGCCTATGCTAAGTGTGAGATAGGAAAACCATGTTAGGCTAGGCTTTATTAAGCTTAGGCTAAGTATAGGTATAGGCTAAATAAGGGTCATGTTATGCCAAGCCACCGTGATTAGCTACACTTGCATATGCTGAAGTGTGTGCAATGCCCTACTAGGCTTGGCTACACTTAGGTGAGCTATACTAGGCTTTACTAATGTTATATGAAGTAATTAAAGACAAAACACATGAGATGATAAATGAAATAGGATTGAAATCTATATAGTTTGGGGAGAACTAAAAAACCATGATTGATTTAAGGAGATTTATTTCACTCTAATAAACATACAAAGAATTGAAAGTGGCATTTTACTTATGGCAAGTTCTCTAGTTGTTGAATTAAATAAATATATGATGTAATAATTTAGTTAATAACTTATCTTAGTTTTTGTTTCTTATGTGTTTAGGGTGCACCATTTGTCCTAGTTGTAGCGTGGAAAAAAAGAAATAAAAATCATCACCTAATCAAACATATGGCTATTTTATTTACTTTGTTGTTTGGTTTTTTATTTTATAATCATGGTTTGTTATAGTAATGGTTGAGTTTCTATACTCTATTTTTTGTAGATGTTTCTCTTCATCTTAATATAAATTTTGATGTGGTGGTCGAGGTAGAGGCCTTCTTTGGGCATCTTCCCACCCAACTCAAGCTATATGAGTACATGACCATCCCTCAATATTCTCGACTACAAATGGCTGCATAGTCCCCAATAACTCTAGTAATATTAACTTTGCCTTTCCAAGATGCAAGTGTTTCATAGTCCCCAAAGCATAAGCCATTCCATGAGAGTGGTAGTAGTAGGAGCCATAGGTATAAGCACCATGGTAGAGGTTATCTTGGTAGACACTATTTTGTGGGATCTTCCACAATAATGTAAGAAAGGAGGTAATGAGCTACTTTCATTCCATAGTGCGTGTAATATATAGCGATTTCTTTTTATGGTTAAAATAATAGGACCCCGCTATAATCCAAGTGACCATTTTTGCAATGCATTAGACGCCCTCCAATCTCCCACCTTTGAGATTCATAGATGAGTGGGCTCGAGAAAGGATCAAAAAGGCAATTTCTAACAAGCGGGCCATGGTTAAACAAAGAGTAGTGGAAAATAAGACAAGGGTAGAGCAATGCTTAGTTCCCAAGCCAATGCCAATCACTATACATGGTCAAGAGCGGATAGAGGCTCAAAACAAGGTGGAGCATAGGTTGTTCAGCCCCTAACAAAAGGAGGCACGAGAAATCCAAATGGAGCGATTTGATTTGTTGCATTTTGGTTGGGAGGCATCGATGCATGTGAGGTAGACTTTGTAAGTATCTAGTTTTTATTTCAATTTTTATATGTGATTATTTGACATTGATTGTATCTAATACTCTTAATGATCTCATTTTATGGTTTAGTCTTATTGGCCAACTACTTAAACTAGTTGTAAGATGAGCTATAAACGTTGTCATAACAGGCTTGATACATGGGTGCAAGTGTGGCTATAGAGTATCATCATACAGTAGCAATGGTGTGAAACCACAAATACAAAGAATTTATTACGTTGTTTCTTTTGTGAAATTTTTTGAAGGTAGTGAAGCTTACTATAAGACCTAGTAAAGATGGCTCTTCCTTGTTTAGGAAGTCATTATTGTTACAAAAGCTAAGGTGAAATGAGGGTTCTAGGAGCATCTAAGCATTATATTTGCACATTATGGTGGTATTGGTTGATTTTTGCATCAAGTAAACAAAAATATGCATGACACCTCAGAAGCTTCTTGATTTAAAAACCTATTAATTGATAAAATAGCATCATTTGTTAAGTATAGAATTTGTTGACACTAGCTACTGTTTGGAAGACATCCAATATAACTTGTACTTTCATATTTGTGTCTATGTCCCATGTTGCTTGGCAAAAAGAGACACAAGCCTTTCCTTGGCATAGTGTTTAGGTCCCACATTCTCATGGCACTAAAGGGACACGATAATTAGTATAGTCATGCATGCAACCTAAGTGGCTCTTACCTTGTACATTTAGCTTTGTATTAATGTCCCAAGCCTTGCTTCATATAAAGAGACACAAGGCTTTCCATATGCTTGCACTAAAAATAGCTTGGAACTAGAGAGACACTATAATTAGTATAGCCATGCACCTTGCTTAAGTGATCTATAGCTTGTATCTTTAACTTTGTGTCACAAGGCCACACTAGGTATGCTGTCTAGGTCACATATTGTTATGGCTTGGAACTGAAGGGACATCATAATTAGTGTACTCATGTATATAACTTAAGTGGTTTATAACTCATATTTTCAACTTTGTGTCAATGTCTTAGGCCTCACTTGGTACAAAGAGACACAAGGCTTACCTTCCTATACTAAATACACTAAGCATATGTCTAGGCTTAATATCCTAATAGCTTGGCATTCAAGGGAGACTATAATTATAGTAGTCAAGTATTTGACAATGTTCCAAGCCTCACTTTGTACGTTTATGAGGGAGGTTTGAACTTTAGCTACTAGGTTTGGGTTTGTTTTAGAGAGCTTCTATATTTACATTTTAGATTTTATTCCTAATCATTTTAAAGATTGATTTGTGAGATTTTTGATGTCCCATTTTCTCTTTTTTAATCTTTGATATTCCGTGATATGAAGCATAAACAATACACTTAATAATGATTGCATTCTCATTAATCTTTGATTTCACTTGCTTAATAGAGACTTTTATTTGATAACAATGTATTAGGGCATCCTAGGGTGATGGTTGGAAGCTTTAATTGATAGCAAAAGGGAGAAACTAGACTATATATGATTCCTACTGGGCTCAAAAAACCTAGTTGAAAGTGATGAAGTACCTACTACCATTGGATGGCAAGCTTGAGACATTCGAGCTTTTTTCTTCGTATATGATAAACATGAATAGAAAATCTTGTCAATAGATTATATAAGTCAATGTTGCATTGTACTTTATTTATATATTATCTATGGATATCTTCTCACAAAAAATATTAAGCTTTGATAGTTTGTATTTCGTGATATACCTTGCTTGCTTTAGTCATATTGTTTTGTTTCCACTAACATTGTTAAACTATCTTTCATTCTATGCTTTTGCTATCTTATTATTGAGAAAAGCTTACCATTATTAGTCTTAAAAAAACACCTTTAAAGTTATATTTCTTTATGAGTCTCATAGCAAATAGACCAATGACAAGATTTCTTCTATTTAGATAGCAAATTGCCCCACTTTCCAAAGTTTAAGCTAGAACTTTCATCATATATTCTATGACATAAAATTATAGATAGATTCTTAAAGTGAACCTTGATCATTATTGCCAGATTTACATGGTTTTTTGAAGTCTAACTAGGTTGGTTGTTATGACACTCATGTATCTACAAAGTGGTTTTTGCTTCATACTTGTAACTCATGCATATTGTGATTGAGTAAGAAGCATTTCATTATGGCCACTTCTAGTTTTGAGGCTAAGTACAAGATATATTTCATAGCCATGGTTGAGTATATTTGGCTCAATGCCTTTTGGGGTTGATTTGGGTGTTGAATAATATTCAGTCACCACCATCATCTCCATAGATAGTTCGAGTGCATTGGCATTTTTATAGAAGTTAGTGTTCCATGCTTGTCCTAAGCACATTGAGATGCATTATCATTATGTCAAGGAGAAACTCTTTATAAGAGATATCAGCTTGGCACACATGGCAATCTTGCATATCTTTTTACAAATGATTTATCTCATGAGAAGTTAGAAGGTTTTATAAAGCTTTGGGCTTACTTCTCTTTGTGGATTAACCATAGTCTACTAAGATTGACGTTTCTCTATATGAGAGTGCCAATTCTTATTCACCCCATCATTTCCAAGTTGAATTTTTAACCATATTTTGGTAATGATGTATATGAACACACTTGGGACCACTAGGGTACTTTTTTCCCTCCTTATACAATTTTTTTCATTCAACCTTGTATACATGTCTATTCACTACATGGCAATGCTTATTCTTTGCTTGTTCTTGTAAAACTTCTCTATTGATATCTCTTAATACACTTTGTGTTGTGTGCTCCCAAGTTGTGTGTGTGCATCCCTACAAGCCTAAATCCAATAACCTTTTGGCTTCAACTGGACTGGTAAGAACCTTGTGGTTCCTTTCTTTCCATATGGAATAGGGTTCTTTCATCATTATGTAAATATAACCTTTTCTTTTTTGTTGGAGCTTCATCAATGTCTTCAAGTAACAAGAGAAATGCCTACAATATTCAAGCACAATTTCTCAATACTTCTTGAAAATATTATGAACACAAATAAAAAGTGAAAAACATGATTAAAATGTAAACAAGAACTTTTTCAAGCAATAATTACCTAAATTTAGAAAGAAAGAGTTCTTAGCAATTTAAATAACAACTTCAAGTATTTCCTACTAGAGTATTCAAGCATTTGATAATCACACACACACACACACACACACACACACACACACACACACACACACACACACACACACACACACACACACACACACACACACACACACACACACACACACACACACACACACACACACACACACACACACACACACACACACACACACACACACACACACACACACACACACACACACACACACACACACACACACACACACACACACACACACACACACACACACACACACACACACACACACACACACACACACACACACACACACACACACACACAGAGAGAGAGAGAGAGAGAGAGAGAGAGAGAGAGAGAGAGAGAGAGAGAGAGAGAGAGAGAGAGAGAGAGAGAGAGAGAGAGAGAGAGAGAGAGAGAGAGAGAGAGAGAGAGAGAGAGAGAGAGGTTTATAGTGATCATGTATAGTTTATTAGGATATCTAAATAACCTTTATAAATGCAAATACATTGAGAGAGTATGATATTGATCTTCCAAACAATTCCCTGAAAGTTTCTTACTTTTTAATGACCTATACGAGTACATCAAGGGAAAAATGGAAATGGTGAAAAGATAAAGAAGACATGAGAAAAACAAAAACAAACAAAATGACAAACACATGGTAAAAATAAAGAATAAAAGAAAAGGAAAAACTAAGAGATAAAATGTTAGAACTTTAAAAATCCTTGGTTTTTTTTAGGTTTTTTTTGTTTTTTGGGTCAACTAACAAGTGACCTCTATGGGTTACTTATATCTTTGGAAGAAGAAAAGACTAGTAAAGTATATATTCAAGCTCAATCTATTCAAGACCTTTGCCATCATTTTGTGCATACAACCAATTCTAAACCTTTTTACAAGCATAGTGTTGCTAAATAATTATGTTTATCTTATCAAATTCAACCAAGTTTTTTTGGCATGCTTATCTAATATTACATATATACATACTCTTTAAGAGAAAAGACATTGTCGATGAATTTGATGTGTATGGCCAAAAGTCATAGAGACTCAAGTAAGAAGACTCCATAGCACAAAGAGATGACATTTTGTATAGGAAGATGGTAAGCAACAACAAAAAACAAAAATATGTTGAAACCCAATTGTGGATTAAGATTATGGCATAAAATCTTGTGCTTAACTCTCTTATATAGCATGTATATTATTATATAGACCAAGTACTAAGACTGTGGCTTAGTATAAACCTAAATATATTTAGCTCACATGCATTTGAACCCCTATACATGAGTTTAGATAATAAATAATGTGTTCGAGGCTTAAAAATAGTTCCATACATTCATAAGAAAATCCCAAATCCTATGAAATCCATACAATCATGAATAACCCTATTCTAGGTCACAAAAGTACTCTTCTTTCCAATTCAAACATCAATCTTGCATCTCATAATAGCACTACAGTAACATATATCAAGACAATCCTTAAAATTCCTTGATTGAAGGTATCCAATAGTTTTCACGTAGCACAAAGAGAGATCTCTATGAGCAATGGTAGACTACATAAAGGCATGTTTCAAATTAGTCGACATCAGTAAGAATACTCATGCAATTTTCTTGAGTCACACAGAGATTGGTTCTTCCTATTCTCCTCTTGCTTTTTGAACATAACACTCCCAATTACTCATGAACACAAATAATATGTTTTTCCTCTTTCCTATTGTCCACAAGCCTATCACTACTCTTTATTCTTAATTTTCTCTTGCTCCAAATGATGTCCTAGGGTTCTCAAACAAGCCACACAAATGTCCTAGGGTTCTCAAACAAGCCACACAAATGTCCTCAAAAGGCTCATGACACATCTCTTCAATCTAAGGTGCAAATTCAACTTGAACTTCATGAGATATGATCATTGATTATACACAATCAATATATGCACATGCTAGTTTAGTCCCATAGTAGGCACATAACTTGAATACTAGCACCGATGATTTTCCTTAGAGTTTTCGATCACTTGCCTTTCATCCATGTCAAATCCACCCCCTCTAAACTTGCGCATCCTCTAGCATGTGCCACATCTTAATCTCTAGCACATTCAAGACCATATTCTTCATCTTCATTATCATCCTCATCATCTTCTTCTATGCTGTCATGGGTAGTCTCAATGTCTTGCTCATCATCTTCGTGGGTGGTAGAATCCTTTCTCTTAAACAACTTCATCCTTTTTCCAACTATAGGAATTTTCAACTCTATCCCATCAAGCTTAGAGAGAGAATATGTAGAATTATCATATGCATGACTCACAATATATGGACCAAACCATCTCTTTGAAACCTTCCTAATGATACTATGTTAATTATCCAAGCTACTATCCTGTACAAGCACCCAATCTCTTTCAGATGAAATCTATGCTTTTTATCCAATCTATCTTTATTATTTGACCTATTCTCATCATTACAAGATCTATATCCTCAATTCTTCTCTCCAATGGTTGAACCCATAGGGAAAGAAGCTCTTCTCTACTCGTTCCTCTTTCCAAGGTTACAGTACATCACATATAGCTACAACTTCCTCTATCGGCATGATCAACTTTTGTTCATACATCAACTATGCATGCATATAACCTATAGTAGCACTATGAGTAGTGCAATCACCCCACAAAGTATATGGAAGTAACCTTGGCCACTTCTGTATCTTCCCTCTACATGCTTTTGCTAAAGCTTTGACAATAAGTGGTGGGTGACCTCTTTCAATCTTCCTATTTCATTCAAGATTGTATGCTAATGGGAGAGCAAGTTTTATTCCCATTCTAAAGAAGAAATCTTTAGCTTTATCTGCATCTAGCTCTCCTCCATTAGATGTGATCTTTCATACACATCCATATCAACATATCACATCTTCCAACAAGAACATGTATACAACACTTGTACCCTTGGTCCTCAAGGCTCAGCCTTCTACTTGGTTTCTAAGATCCTCCCATGTAAATACAATATACCTCATCTACCATAGACACACACCCATGTTCATTAAGTCCAAAACTCACTTATAATGCATAGAGAGTGGGTAAGTTGGATGTAAACCATCATGGTGTATTACAAAATAATACATCTAACAAGTAGTGGAAGTCTCCACAAATTGCAAGTTATCATTCTACATAACTTTCCACCATTATCTCTCTTTTATCTTTTCAAATGTGGCCCAAAATCCTCAAAGGCCAACCCATAAGCTTCTATGAAACTCCTTCATAATCTGTGGAGCTGAGTGTCTTGTCACATACTACTCATAGTGGGGTACCTCCTTTATGCTTTGGGTGCTTCCATAGGAAACCATTCTATAAGAAATAGCCATATGCTTTTCTTCTAATCCTCTTGAACTCCAAAATTTTCCACCCTTCCCTTATTGTTGAAATGGTCAAGTGTCGTCCAATTTTCCACTCACCTTTGTAGAACTCCTTTGAAAAAGTCTCAATTAAAGAAACATATCATACATGGTCAAGTGTTGTCCCTACACTTTCAACCTCTTCATAATCTACAATCATATCTTCTTCATCATCATATATTGCTCTTGAAAGCATATTAGCGGAGGGATTATCCTTTCCCAAAACTTTAAATTCATAGACTTAATGTAGGCAATCCATCGTAGCATAGCAATATCATTTGAAGAAGTGGTACTTACTTCTACCTAGAAAAGGTGAGATTTACCTATTTCAATCTAGTCAATATATTTTCATAGTTGAATATGTGCTCTACAATAAATTTCTACATCACTTTTCATCCAATTCTTCATGAACTTGTTTTGTGTGCACCCTTTTATCAATATGTCATCCCAAAAAGGCATAGCAATTTGTAGTATAGAATCTCACAAAACCTTATTCATTGCATTCATAATGTGAATAATAGAATTTGTTGCTTCTTGTAGCAAAGTGCACATCCACACCAAACCTAATGGTGTTTTCGTAGTACTCAAATCTATGCTTTCTACAGCCAATTGAAATTGATCATATCTAGAATACAAATCATCTAAAGAGTAAGTAGCCCTCCCAAAAAAGGTTTTATAAATTCCTCCACAATTGGACTAGCTCCTGCATTTCTAATAGTTACTTTGTTTTACTCATTGTATGTCTTAAATAAACTTCAATGTTCCATTTTTCTTCGGCATTCCCCTTTCCCTAGAGAACGAGACGAACTTCTAATCCTTACCCAAGCAAGCCAACAAGATTTGGTGTTTGAACAACTAGATAATTTCTTAAAGCTTGCTTATTAGGAGTCAATATCTCATTAGAGAGAAAGGATTAGATCACTTAGCCACCTCAATCTGGGTGTGGTAAACGGGGCAAGAATGGGAATAGTCTTCATAGTCCTCATAGCCTTCATAGTTGACATATCTTTTTTCACTCTCATGATGTTTCAAATTAGTTCACGCTCCTTTATGAATTTGGCTCTTCCTTATTTAATTCACTAATATCTTTAATAAGTG
Organism: Lygodium microphyllum; assembly: GCF_053477565.2. NCBI lineage: Eukaryota > Viridiplantae > Streptophyta > Polypodiopsida > Schizaeales > Lygodiaceae > Lygodium > Lygodium microphyllum. Next base: position 97,336,134 of record NC_141138.1, read on the forward strand.
AAGGATCTTATGAACCACATAGCCACCTTAATAGGCACATTCGGGGTAATGAAAAACATATTTGAACATGTTTTAATGTAGTGCCTCTATTATTTTTAGGAATCTGACTATGATTCTTTAAAGCAAAGTAAAAAAACTCTCATCCGATGAGCAGCAACTTATTGCGCTAGATATCACCACAAATGTATGGGAGACCACTGTTTGAATATGGGGTTGAAGAAGAATCCACAATTCCCATTCTAATCTTCTCATTTAGCAAGTCAATAAACTTGGATAGATGAGCTTTAAGCACTAGAATCGGTGACAATTTCAAGGTACATGAGGGATAGTAAAAATAACCATAGGTGCTACAATACATGGATCAACACAACCAATTTCATGCTATTGAAATGTGAATGCTCTACCATGTTTGGATAGCATATCCATTAAGCACTTTGTAGATGTTAAAAAATCCTCATAGCCAATCATTAACTCCTTTAGAGACTCTACTGTAAAAGCATGCCCACCAACCTTTTTTGGGTCTCTCAGATTCGGCTATTGAGAAGCTAATTCAATCTTCTTCTCATTGTCAAAAGGCAATGGTAGTGCAACAGACTTAACCTTTTTTTCCACAATTTTATACTTTTAATCAACCCTTCAACACTCTCATTTGAACATATCCTTTCTTGTTTCACAAACTCTTCAATCACCTCGTATATACCCAAAAAACATACTTGAACCTTGCTATTTTCAATTGTCAGCCCTAAAATTCAACATAGTTAAAAGTTCATCATAGTATTTGCATAGGACAACCCAATATACATTCTTTAGTTTTAAGCAGTCCATATTTGTTCATATATTCTAGCATATTGCCAATATATTGTTTTGCAATCCTATGCATACTTTCAAACTTCTTGAAATTTATTGTACTATCTATTGAAAATGAAAAAAATTTATTGAAAAAGTGTCTAAACCTACTACATGAGACAAGAACCTTTTCCATCTTGCACCGTCATAGTCTCACTTTACAATGGTACCTACTAAAGCCCATTGTCTTTCAAGAATCAGGGTAAGTTGAGGACTGGTTGCAATTAACAAGGAACTTACTCAGACATAAAACTTTGAAGGAACCCACTAGTAGGAGAAGATCCACGGACATAGAAGGGTGATTTAATCCCTGAAAGTAGGACCAGGCAAATAACGCGATTGAAGAGCGAGACACAACAAGGACTGACTCCATCAGGGAGTGAATCTACACAACCTCATTCACTTGATTGCCAACTTGGTGCAACCTCATTCACTTGATTGCCAACTTGGTGCAACAAGAAGCCCTAAACATGGAAGAGGGAATCTCATGCCAAAGAAGCTATGAGGAGCTCGACCTAGGAGACCTTCTTGAAGCTGTCTAGCAGTGTGTGAACAAATGCCATTCTCAAACATGGCTAGAACACCGCAGTAGACCTAGAGGACGTCATAGCAGACCTTGAGGAAGCAATAAACTAGGAGCTTGCACCAAAGCTTGGAAATGCGAGAGATTTAGAGATTTCTACCCTTAGCAGGCAGGGATTGATTATTGGAGAGTGAGAGAGTGCTAGAAGGGAACCTCACATTGATCGAGATTTTGACGAAGTGGCTGGTAGATAACACGGTAGTAGAGAAAAGCGCCACAACATTAGCAACATCGCTACTAGCGGGGTTAGGGGTTAACCAAGGGTCTAAGAGCCAATAAAATTTCCTACGGTGGCAAAGTAGTTAGACAAATACCAAGAAAATGATGATCGGTACATCTTTATGGAACAATTCTAGCAGGTCTGCGAGGCCAATGGCCTTACCGATCCTACTCAATGCTCCCAAGCTTTCGGACTATGCTTAGGTGACAAGGGCCGAACTTGGTATACGAGTTTGGATGCTGTAGAGCATGCCAATTTCAATAGCTTTAAAAATCTCTTCATTAAGAGATTTTTTGAACTTGGGTACTCCGATAACTTGCTAGTGCGACTCATGAATGTCAAGTAGAGAGAAAAGAGGATATTCGAGATTATGTAACCCATGTGAGGAGTCTCTTCAAGAGAATCCCCATGGGTGAGAGACCAACCAAAAAAGCATAAGTGAAGAGCTCTACAAAGCCTTGGCAAGTAACTCGAGCTTACAACGAGACGCATTGGTAAGGGTCTTTGAAGAAGCTATTAGAGTGGATGACCAACTCAAGGAAAGAGGCTCTAGAGGCTTGGATCGAGAAGAGTATGGTGCAAGGAGTTCTGAGAGGGCCTCAATGTTGAGTGAGAGAGTAGACCCAAGTGTGTAGGACAAAGGGAAGGGCACTGATTTGGGACAGGAGTTAGCAGAGATTAGGATGGACATAGCCAAATTACAGGAGATGGTGAGATGACCAACACACCTATACATCCAATGTGTGCGTTGTGGCAAAAACCACTTGCCGACTAAGTGTCAAGAACCTAGGTCACGACCTTGTGCTGATTGTGGTAGGTTTGGCCATGACACTATGCATTGTCGATTACCTCAGAGACTCCCATACCCATAACCTTACGGTCAACCCTACTTTGTGAACATGCCACCAAAATTCTTTGTAAGGGGAGCCCCATTGGCTCTCCCGATACCTAATGATACCAAGCCATCCATCTCTAGGATGGAAATAAATCTTATAAGTATCCCTAGACCACGTAGACCCTATGTGATCCACCCACCGAGTGACACTCCACTTCACTATGTGGATGAGCCTTATGTAAACCCATACATGTCGTATGATGAGGAAGGCAACAAAATCCTTATGGACTACCGACCAGTACCGATGATTGCATTAGGAAGAGGGAGAGGCAGAGGCCTAGGAGCACATACCCAAGAGCCTGGACTTGCAGTCACCCAGGACACATTTCTTCGCGCTGCCTGAGAGGAAGCAAGCAAATAAAGATAAGGCTGACTTGAGATGCACTGAGTATGGAATCACTTATCTCTTTGTCGATTGTCCTATAGGTGGAGGCCATCTTCTGGTTCAACAAACAAGCCATGAATCACCTTCTAATCTATGACCACCAGGGGAGAGCCCCTCTTCTAGCAAAGATGGAGAGTTTGATTTTGAGTGAGAAGTCAACTCAGATGGTGACCTTGAAATACCTCAACCCCCCAAGACTAGACGCACCAAGGGGGACCTACCCATCCACCTAAGATGCTAATGGTTAAGGGAGGAATGATGTAAACTACCTAAAGAAATGCAGATGTGAGAACAACGAAAACCGTAAGATTTGCCAAAACAATTCACGAAGTTCAAAAAGGGAGATAGGGTAGTGATCTTGTTGGGAGCCAAACAACATGGGCAAGCAAGCAAACCAATTGAGGGACCCACCAAGGTTAAGGAGGTCAATTTAGCAAGGGAAAGGGAGATCCCACGACCTATTCTTCAAGCCCATGACTTGGCTAAGGAAGAGGAAGCATGTCTCATTGCTCTCTTGTAGGAGTATATAGACATCTTTGATGGGTCCCTAGAAGAGCTCAAAAGGGTAGAATTGAGTGTGGTGACTCACAACATATCTATGACACCTGACGCAATACCTGTTAAACAACGACCATATCCCATGAATCCAAAGCATACCCATGCTATCAAGGAAGAAATAGATAAGCTAATGAGAGTAGGATTCATCTACAAAATTGAACACACAGACTGGGTTTCTCCCATAGTCATCGTATTAACAAAGAATGGAAAGATTAGAGTGTGTGATAATTACAAGAAGGTAAACACAACTACAAAGAGAGATAATTACCCATTGCCATATACACCAAGCACATGCTTGAGAGAGTGGCTAGCAAAGAGGCCTACAGTTTCCTGAACGGCTTCTTTAGATACAATTAGGTGCAAGTACATCCTAACGATAGGCATAAAATCGCATTCGCCATGAAATGGAGCATCTTTGCCTACATAGTCATGCCTTTTCGGTTTACTAACGTGCCAGCTACCTTCCAACGACTGGTGTACAATATTCAAAGACATGTTGAGGAAGGAGTTAGAGGTCTTCGTGGATGACTTATGTGTTCACTCTACTTGGCGAGAACACTTAGATCGGTGGTCTTTGAACGATGTCATCTATACCGTCTCTCATTGAACCCCTTGAAGTGCCAGTTTTGGGTGAAGCATGGATGTATCCTAGGACATATGGTGTCAAATAATGAAATTGCCACAAATTTCTCGAAGATCAAGGCCATTGTCGGTCTTCCATCCCCAGTAGATTTTCAAGGGTGTTTAGTGCTTCTTAGGATACACAGGGTATTATCGACATTTTATGTTGAACTATGCATTGATTGCTAGACCTCTATACAAGCTATTGATCATATTTGAATGGACCGAGGAATGCCAACACGCATATGAGGAACTAAAGAAGGCTCTGACCACAGCACCAATTCTTTGAGCCCCATATGGGACACTTACGTTTCATGAGCACATAAACGCTTTGAAATTCACCTTAGGGGTTGTGTTGTGCCAATGTGGTGAACACAACCTGGATTACCCAATGAGCTTTACTAGTAGAAAACTCACTGAGATTGAAATAAATTACGCGACAACGGAGAGAGAGGGCTTGGCCATGGTGTTTGCCGTAAAGAAATTTTGACATTATCTTTTGGCTACGCCTTTTACTTTCTTTGTTGACCATCAAGCCTTGTTGTATCTTGTTAACAAACCATGCGCTACAGGACATATTGCTAGATGGCTTCTTTTTCTTTTGGAGTTTGACTTCTCCATGGTGGTGTACGTAAAGGGAAGTCGCATTACATGGCTGACCGTATGTCTTGTATCCCCATGGGAGAAGCGGCTCGACACAGCATTGTGGATGAACTGCCAGATGCGCATATATTCTTCTTATCTAGCCAAAAAGATTTGTTTAGAGCTGGCATAACGTTGTATTGGGCAGATGACATAGTTCAAGTGCTTGAGCACGGACTACCAGAATGACTAATAGAAAAAGCTCGACTTAGGTGGCTCATCCTGAAGATCCAACCCTATCAATTGATAGTAGGCTAACATTACAGGCTAGGGCAAGAAGGGTTATTAAGCAAATGCGTGTGTGAGCATGAGATGCATGACGTAGTGACAAAAGCACATAGTGGAATCGCAGGAGGACATTTCAGCGAAGACGAGACAGCCTGCAAAGTGTTGCAGACCCAGCTGTGGTGGCCTACCCTCTTCCGAGATGCGGCACGATTTGTGAAGAATTATTATGAATGACAACGGACTAAAGTCCCAATTCATAAGGATCACATGGAGCTAACCCCAATTATCACATGACAAGCTTTCGAGAAATGGGGGATCGACTTCATAAGACCCATTAGTCCTGCAGTACAATATTCACAAGCCAAATACATCATTGTGGCCACCAACTATCTAACAAAATGGGCAGAAGCACAAGCTACGAGAAAGAATGATGCTAGGACCGTTGCTAAGTTCTTATGGGAGCAAGTGATCTCACGGTTTGGCTGTCCCATCAAACTAGTTAGCGACCAAGGCACACACATTATCAATGAATTGATAGCTCACCTCCTGTCCTCCTTTCTAATCATCTATTGAAAATCCTCACCTTATTACCCTCAAGAAAACGACCAAGCCAAATCCACAAATAAAATCTTAATAAATATCATGACCAAATTCATCTCTACTTCACACAGTGATTGGGATAACAAGCTGATGGGCGGCCTTGTGGACCTACTACATGACTTACAAGACGACTACAAACCCCCTTTAGATTGACATATGGTACAGAGGCAATCCTTCCCCTAGAATTATTCGTAGCAATCCTCACGATAGCCCTTCAAGAGAGATGGGATGGGAAGGAGGCATGGAGAGAATGCTTGATTGAACTCAAACGCTTATGAGAAACCCGGTTTCTAGCCACCCATGCATTAATATGCAAAAATGCAAGATGCAAATACTGGTTTGACAAGCATGTCAAGTAGCGCAACTTGGAACAAGGCGACTTAGTACTATTGTACTCAATCAAAGGACATAAGCAAAAGCTCAAGTTTTGGGGGCTAGGACCTTTTAAGGTTCGAACCATCAGCGAAACTGGCAACGTAGAACTCAAAACCCTAGAAGGTGAGGGCATAGGCTTCTTCAATGGCAGCCGCATAAAGAAGTACTTCCCTCCCACGCACCCATTACATGAGCCCCCAATGCTAGCACCCCCTATCCATGTACAAGTAGCCACTATCACTGAGATGGACGGTGAGGATGAGGAAGCAGTAGCACAAGCTTACCTTAGCATGACAGTCACTGCTAAGTACACATGCACCATCAACATATTGATAGATGAGGGAGCTAATTTTAATATTTTAACCCATGACCATTGGACCCAAAATGGCAAACCACAGTTGTAGCACATTAATGCTAAGCTTAGCCCTTATGGAGGCCAAACCTACACACTTTTGGAAAAGTGCAAGGTTGCAGTTTCTATTGATTCTGAAAGCATGCCGATATTCTTCTATGTGTTGCCCAACACTAAGAATGTAGGCACAGAATCACTGTTAGGACAAACCTTCAAGAAGCAAGCTCGTTGTATTGTCGACTACGAGTCATAACATATTTGACTAGCCATAGGTGACGTCTGAATATTTGCATCTTTTAGCAAGGGCATCATGACTCCTTCCAAGTCCACAAAGCCACTGATAGAGAACCCCACCATCAAGCCTAAGGAGGGGGGTCATGACTAGTCACAACCCACCAAACCTCAAAGTCCGCAACCCGCTGAACCCAACATTGTGATAGAGAAACCCTAGTTCAAATGGGTATCTAAGCGTCAAGGACTACCACCTTGACGCACACACCCATGCCCTCGTGGCATTGAGGGCCCACACTCAAAACTTAGGAAGCCAAGACGGAACTGTAAACATCGATGCACAATCACAAACTACAATGGGTCCCCAAAATCTTGTTGCAAGTGCAAGGCTACTATGAGGGTAATCCCTCGATTTGGCTACCTAAAGCCAAAACAACCAAAAATGCTACTCAAATGCAACCCTCGAGCTTGGAGACACAAAACTATGAGTTGGAGATACTCAGACGATAAGATGAAATGGCCCACCAAGTCCATAGAACCACTAAAACCTAGCTCAACAATGCCTAAACCAATCTATCACCCAAAATCGCATCCTGCTACTAGTAAAACACCCAAATCTCATGCTAATGATACCTCTCAAATCTTAGATGCATCTAGCAGTACAACAACCACAACTACAACCCAACCCATCAAACATGAGGCCAAGCTACAACCATTAGCTGCTGAACTGTCCAGTGCTGTCAAACCTCAACCACATGCTGGGCTTAGACCCTCTTATGAGTGGTGATCAATTCTATCCTTAGTCACAGACTTAGCTGAAAATACAGGGGATGACTTGGTTTCTTGCCTTAGACACTTGGATGTGACTTTCATGTCACTTTTTGCTAAAAAAATATGACCGCTTAGACTTGGGGCTCTTGGACAACCTTTGGCGATGAAAAAACAGACACCCTTTTGTTCTTGGTAAGAATTAGAATTCATGTTTGTCAAAGCTTCAAAGAAGATATGGAGCTGATTTCCACCAAGGTCTCCCGCAAACAAGCACAACGACAATGCCTCATCACTACATATGACAAGGGTGCAGCTTGTGCCAACGATCAAGAAATAGAAGACTTGAAACAACTTGCAGCCAACAACTCCCCTTTCTTGAAAAAATAGTACACTCTATGACTGCAATGGAAGCTAGAGGGATGCCAATTAATGACCAACACTAAGTAGTGACATGCAATCAAGGCATCCAAATACAACCTAACCTATGTAGCTCCAACTTCATATAGGGTGTTGACTACCCTCTGTAATTGACCCCTCAAAGAATACGTTAACGGACATCCTTATTTAGATCGCATCCTCACTGAGGAGGAGTCGCATGTTGCTAGCCAAGTGGACTCTAATGACTTCTTGCTTGATGTCCTCACTTACATTAGGCATATAGGCATCCACCCTTTCGATATGGATAGCTATACAAATTTAGAATATAATTAGAATTTATATGCCTAGCTCGTGCAAAAGTAAAACACTAAGATTATGTGTTGAAGACCCTTCATCCTCTAACCCTTTACTCCTAGGAAGGATTCTTCTCATTTCAGAAGGGGGAGGGGTTAAGGTGAATCAAACCAAACACATAAGGAAAAAAATAAAGGAAAAGCACACATTGCAAGGGTAGGATGCAACATACTTGTAATTGAGGAAAATGCCAATAAAATTTGAAATCAATAGACTACTTGGAGAAAAAAAAGTATACTTCTGCACTCAAGCATTTTAGTTCAGCAATATGTAGTTGTTTCTTGTTGCTTATAATTATTTTGAAAAGCACTAATAGTGAATAAGAAAAGGCTTGCAAATTTCCTTTTTCAAAAGAAGAACAAGAAAAATACAGACTTTCAGTGGAAACATGAGCCTTCAACTAGTTTAAGTTCTGGTATATCTTCAACCTAGAAGACGTGGCCATTGAAGAGCGGGCTATGAGGTAGATCATCGAGCAATGGAATCTACAAAAATATGTGGAAGCAATAAGCCAGGGGGTGGACTACTTCCATTGTGCAGAGTTTCTGAGGACTTTCCATAGGAGCTGCGGCACCTAACTGTGCATGAGGGAGAGGGAACTCATCAAGTGTAGATTGAATTGACCCTGGAGCTAGTGGAAAAAGCATTGGGATTGGCGAACAAAGTAGAGAGAAAGTCAAAGATAGATGTGTATGCCTTGATAAGAATGGATAAGGTAAAGGTCCACACCAACAATGGAATCAACTTGGTGGATATCCCACATCCCGAAGTCCAACTCCAAGACAAGATGGTACATGCATTGTTCTCTAGTCAGAGGCACAACACCATCATGAGCTGCATCAACATCCCCCTACTAGATAGCATCACAGCAAGGTTCCTGGATGAGGTGAACCTCAATAGTTTTGTGAGGAAGACCATTGAGACCTTAGCAAAAGCTTTGGCAACGAGAGGACAGCTTGTTAGAGGAGAATCTCCTACCATCAAGGCTAAAAGGAAAGCTTCATCTTCAAAGACTGCAACCATAAGATTCGGTGGGGTCCTCATTGCGATCATCAAGGAAGCCTTGGGACAAGGGCGAGAAGAAATAGGAGAAGGAGTAGATGAAATGCCAAGTAGGTTGCCACCTCACCAGGAACAAGAGGGGCAATCCACTGAAAGGACATTGAGTGAGGAAGAAGAAGACAGGGAACAAGAAGAGCAGACTAGCCAGGGGAAGGCTAAGAAGATAAAGAAGAAAATTGCACTAAGAAATTAGGAAGAGAAGAGGAGAAAACAAGAGAAGGCGCACTTGCAAAAGGCTCGTAGGGAGTCCAAAAAGGCCAAGGAGGAAAGAAGGAAAAGGTAGGAAGAGGAGTTGAGAAAAAAGGAAGAGGAAGACATGGCCCTCGCCATGCAGGTCCATTGAGCAGCAGTCTAGGCAGGACGAGTCAAAACCTACAAGCCCAATCAGAGACAAAGGGCCAAGCTTAAGCACCCATGTGCCAGATTTTGCACCACTTGCAGTGCAAGAATAGAAGGGCAATGCCCCAATCACCCCCATTCCCACTCTCCTAATGCCCGCCACCACCACCGCCATCACCACGCCTAGTTCTATGACCTAGGTGGATGCCATCAGCTGAATGACTTGGGTCTAGTACTTTGTGAATAAAGAATTGGGCAAAGGAGCAAGAGAAGGAACCCCCCTGGTAGGAACCAAAAGGCCGACTGTGGCAAACGCTGAGTCAAGGTGAGTCGAGGCAAGACCTTAAGAGGCAAAAGGGGACATGCTCCACAACCTCTGTCCTTGCAACAGAGAGGCCATCGGAAGAATACAATGAGTATGTCAAGGAGATCCTCTCTCAATTAGAGAAAGCCAAGGAGGAGAAAAAATTTGCGATAACAGAGCTTGAAGTTGAAAAAGAGGCCATGGCTGCATCCTAGTTGGAGAAAGCACACCAAATAGCCATGGCCCAAAGGGAAGTTCATGAGAGAGCTGAAGGAGGAGCTACAAGCTAAGGGGGAGACAGAAGCAGAATGGCAAGTGCGATTGAATGAAGAAACCGAGGCCATACTATGTTTACAATGGCACAATGAAGAGATTGTGGCAGCTACAAATATCTACAAGCTGAAATGGAGAAAATCACTAAAGCCACAAAAGAACTAGAGGAGTTGAGGGAGGAAAGAGCTCGCAAGTACGAAAGAGAGGTGGAGAAACTAACCCAAGAGGCTGCCTCAGCACAGGAAGAGTAGAAAAAGCTAAAGAAAGAAATGGAAGATCAAGAACAAAGACTGACGGTGCTAGCTTAGAGGCAGGGGAAAAGCCTCAAAGATATGAACAGGAGGGTAGAAGAATGGGTTAATTAGAACGAAAAAAGAGTTAAAGCCTTGGCATGCCATCTCGCTCAAGTCAAAAAAGAAAATATACTTGTTGAAAGCAGAACGGAAGCCGCCGAAGTGAGCTTCCAAACCCAGCAACACGCCTTCCTGGATACCCTATTGGACGTCACCCAGGTAGAGGAGGGAGAGTCCATAGAGGCAATGAAAAAGAAAGTGGGAATGGCTCATAGGGCACGGAACACAAGACTAAAGATGCCACCACAACCTAGTGGAGTTGGCCCAAGCCTGGAAGAGCAATGCCATTATCTCCTATTGGTAGGCCTAACCTCACAGGAAGTAGACACACTCAAATTCCTCGAAGAAGAGCAATAGGAGCCAAACCAGGAGAGGGAGGTGGATGTGAAATTTGAGAAGAGATCACATGATGAAGAGCTTGTCCCACCGACTCCTTCCCTGTAGCTTGAAGAGCTTGTCCCACCAACTCCTTCCCCGCAGCTTGAAGAGTAGTAACGCATAGACACCTCTGTAGAAAGAAAGGCGACACTAAGGGAAAGAAGAAAACAAATGGTGGAGGACAAAAGGAGAAAATGGAAGGCCAAGGGAATGAGGGCACCCCAAGCACCTATCCCACCATGCGAGGATGATGCCCTAGTGAGCTTCCATGCCGACCTTGTAATCTGAGACATGCAAGAAATGTCCAAGAGCCCCTTCAACTTTAACTTCCAACTCCCCAACACCTTGCGTAGGGTCTTGCCCATCAAGGTGGTGGAGGAGGTGATTAACATCGAAAGCAAGCTTGGACAGAAATGGCTGGAGGAGAGAGAGTAGAATCCCACCTTATAGGCCACTGAAGATGCCAAGTTTTGGCAGAATAAGGTTTTTGAAGTGCCAAGGTCTATGGCCGGCTACAAATGTCAACCTAAATGGAGAAGAAGGGTCTGTGACTCCAACTTGGACACTTGGATGGCCTTTTGCAACACTCAACCCTTCAAGCAAAATGACCCAACCTTTATGCCTTACCCTCAAAGGGTGGGAGGGATTTTGACTCCATTGTCCACGGTCGCTATGACTTCCCTGTAATCTATAATCCTCATTGTACTACATATGAAGAGGCCCTCTTCTTCACATAAGAGAACTTGTACAATAACCTAATCCAATTCACTAACGAATTCTCTTCATCCCCTGACCCTGCCTTTATTACTACTTGTAATTACCTTAGATTGCTTAGGATACTCCTTAGGCAAGACCCCACCCCACAAGAGCGTGGCCTTCCAATACTCCATTTTGATCCTAATGCTATAGATAGTTGCACGATGGCTCAACTAATGATGCAAGTTGCTCTATTGCCTTCATTTTTCTTAGCCGTCCTAGAGGACATGAATGATAGCCGCTTCACCTGCTACAATCATCCATTCCTCTCCACCACCACCCTTCAGGTTGGCCTAAACCTCAAGGGGTATCTCCAAAGCCACCAATTTCTTAACAAATCTATTAAGCCCCCTTCTCCACCTCACTCGGATGATGAAGATTAACTTCTCTGACACGATTATGTAACATAGGCACAAAAAAAAAGATATCACACATAGATACTCCAAGTTGCACATTGATCACAGTCACTACACCTAGGGGTCCTAAAGTTAGGTGTGCTTGGTGGCCTCGGTCGGGGGCCGACTCCGTGCTTAGCCCCCTAGCCCTTTGGATTCCCCAAGACACTTGCTTAGGACACATCAAGGGCAGGACACACCTAGAAAGGTAATTCTTGCCTTGGGTTAGACCTCTCACCCTAAGTCCCCTGCACCACACCTTCCTTATGCATAAACTGGGTCACCAAGTGTGGAACACCATCGAGGGCTTGCCCAAGGTTAGCCTAAGGTTAGACCCATCTCTTAGTTCAACAAACACGGGCACCACACACTCCATGACAAGGTAGAAATACCCCCAGGTAGTGCACCTTTCTTTTCTTTCCAAGTACAAACAAAGGCCCTGACCACCAGCTCCAAAGGCCCCATCATCCATGCAATGCACTCCCCATCTTATGCAACATGTCACCATGCAGGCACAATAAAGCAAGGGGTGGATGTAATAGCCCCAGTCAAAAAGTGAATGAATAAGCTTATTTGGAACAACGTAGGAGAAGATAGCCAGAGAGGGCCAAACGACATATATGTCCAACTATATCTTCAATTTCAAAGATGGATCTGCATACCCGCCTCTCTCCATACGGGGATTTGCCCAACTTTATCTTCAATTTCAAAGGCATAAATCCCTTTAGTACACCTTCCACCAGGGCTCGTATAAGCTCCTCCCAGGCCCATAAATCCATCCACCATCAGGGATCATTCCAAACTCAAGGGCCTTCCAATTCCATAAATCCCTCCAACACCAAGGCTCATTCCAAACTCAAGGGCCTTCCACATCCATAAATCTCTCCAACACACGATCCACCAGGGCTTGTATACAAACTCAAAAAGCCACCCGACTACTCTAGTAATACCATCCGACTCACCACCTAGCAGTGCCATGGGATTGGCACTCAACTAGGAGGGGGTAATGTTTACTGCAAAGTGAAGGAAGTGAAAAACAAGGCATCAAGAGGAAAAGGGCAATGCGGAAAAAAGGAAAGGCTCTCTACAAAAGAGTGGGCTCGAAGGAAATCTAAAAGCATGGGAACAACCACTAGGAGTCCAAGACACAACCATGGAAGCTGAAAGAAGCCAAAATCAAGAAGGTGCACCTTTAAATATAAAGGTGCAACCAAAACTCTATAAAAGATCCAACTCCTCAAAGTTGGCAGGGTCTATTTGGCTATGGCAGACACACACGGTAGCAACTGTGTAAACTCACAATGCTGAGCTATGGAGTGGCCAATGTCAGGTTCTTAAGTGATACAGAGAAGCCTTGGGAGTCAAGGAACAAATGTCTAGAAGAGAGCAGGTTCAAATATGACCTGTGGAGAGAGATCGAGGAGCTTCAAGTTGACAGGGTGCTGCTGGCTATGACTGCGGTCAAGTAGAGATGGAGGTGAGAAATGGAACCATGAGCTGACCTTGAGCTGACCTGAGGTTAAGGGGGACTGAGAGAGCAGAGAATTGAGTTATCCCATGCACGACTGGGCTCTGATACCATGTTAAAGATGCCATGCTCGACTGGGATCTGAGTTATGCCATGCCCGACTGGGCTCTGATACCATGTTAAAGATGCGGGATCTAGAGCATGGCAAAGGTGGAAGCTATGGAGGATGGAAGATAAAGACACAACTCATATTGACATGACAATGTAGACAACTATTACACAAGTGAATTAGGTTTCAAGATTGAGACTTGAACTCATAAACACAATCTTGTGTATGGACAATAATGACACAGACACTTGACAGAAGAGACAAGTACTATTGCATTATCATCATATGAAAGTGATAGTTCAAGTACATCATTATATAGAGTTCTTTGGTAGCACTCAACATCCACTGTGCATATGGGATTTTGTCTCTCTTCACAGAATGGACTGCATCTTCCTAGCCTAGCTATCCTATACAAAGGGACTAAAGTAGGTGTGATTGCAAATATCTCAACAACTCAATCGGGCATTAAGGTAAGCTCACTACACTCATAGAGAGGGATAGCATGTCGGCTATGTGAGAGGTAGCCATTAGTGCTCGCTTGAAACGCTTGAACAATAAGTGGTTCGTGGGTCTTGGCGGTTGATCTTGAGCTCACCTCTACACACTTAGAGTCAAGGATTCTATTACAAGCGCTTGACATGCCAATTGGGAGGCTCAAAAAGCTAGTTTGGGGCTCCCAATGGTTGATTAATCCTTTCAAGTTTGTGAACTCTTGACTTTTGAAGAATTGCAGGTTTTTTGTGCTAAATTGTATTTTTTTCACCAATCATGATCCTCCCATACTCACCTACCCATTGTGAGTTGATCAACATCTGGGAAGTAAGCAACTAGATATAGTCTAGTCACAAGCTTGCCTTTTTGGGCCAGGGGATGACTTGCATTTAGTTTAGTAGTCTACCTCTTTATGTTGAAGGTCACTAACATATGGATTCTATTTAGAATCCAAAGGGGGTAGCTTGCAACCTTGCGAAATCGCAATGCAATCACAACCTTGAGCTATGACACTTTGTAGACTACCAAGACAAATTAGTAAATCACTTAGTAGTTTCATGACCTTATGAGAAGAACTAACTACATCTTAGATAGTGCTTTAAGTTCTCTTAAACTTCACATGAGAAGGGATTTCACATTTGTCTTGAGAGTACAAGGCATACACTTGCAATCCACCGACTCAAGTGTCAACTCAAGACATAGCTCTCTATCCATTGCAAGTACTCAAGTGGCACATCGCCATGAGGGTCTTCTTAGAGGTTTAGCACTTGCCTTGTTCACCTTTCAAGTTTCCTGTGTTCTCGATGAGATTTAGAGTGCTTTGACCCAACCTTAAGAGTTAGATCTCTGGTGTAAATACCTTGTTGGTGCTATAAGACTTTAGAAGTACTATAACAACTAGCTCCCGAGAAGGAAAGTTCCATTGCAACTAGTGATATTGACCGCACAAGAGCAAAGCACTTGTACAAAGACTCCAAGTAATTCTCCATATCATGAGCCTTTGAGTGGAACTTGAAAAACCAGAATCACAGTTGACCAATAAGGGAGGGCTTGAACCACAATAGTCAAGTAGAGACCCCGTAACATGAAAACATCACAACTCATTGAGAGAATTGTGAGAGAAGGGATAACAATTAAGGAAAAACACAAACCTATGTTAGATACTTCATGAATGTGCCATAGTGATTTCATATATCTCGAAGGCTTTGTAAGCCTAGGGAAAGAGAGAGGACAATTGGCATAAAGAAAGGGGGGTTGATCCTTGAAGAAGAACCTTGGTAATTATGCCAGCTGATCCGAGAAAATCACAAAAAAATATTTGTCTAATACTTTGTTGATTTTTTGTACATTTGGAGCTTTGAAATAAAGAAGAGGGTGGGAACAACCTCTTGGGAAATCCAAGAAATCACTGGATGAAAATATTTCATGGACCGGTTTACCAAGGGGGGTGAAGAGTAAAGATCAATGGGGGAAGGTGAAGGGAAAATGTATAATGTGAAAAGAAAAGATATGAAATAGATTTGGAGCCATTCAAAGGGCATGTGAGGCTCATAATGTCATGACTTTGGAGCCTTATGACAATTCAACCAAATGGGACCCTTCTTGGAAGCATTAGTGGAAGAAAAATCAGGCACACGACTTTGTAAGATTTTTTAAAAATACTTCCACTCCGATCCAAAAAAACTTTTCAACATGAAAGTTGGAGCGTGTGAGCGGAAGTTTCGGCTGGTATTTTTTAATAATTTTTTGGAGCTACGAGTCGGGAGATATGGCCAAAATGGTGGATGCCAACTTTTTCCAACTGCAGTGGAGACCACCTCCCAATTTTATACACATCCATACTTTCTTCCCCACACTTAACACTTCCATAAAACATCATTCATTAGACCCCCAACCCTTTCCCCTCTCTTCTCATCTCTCTCAAGATAATAAACCATTAGAATTCCCCTCCTAAATCACCCTCAAATCATCCTTAATTGTAGTAGTAATGTATGAACTCTCATTACTCTCTCTCTATTATTGCTAGATATGATCTTATTTTATGAAGATTCTCTATATTTTTTTATAGGAGAGCTCTTGGACTCAAGCTATGGGGGGGAGAATTGAGACAACTCACCTATGATGGAGCTTGATTAAGTACAAATTGGTCAACAAAACATCTAGATGGAGCTTCTACATTGGTGGAACCGCCTTAATGCAGCTTTGGTGGTGTTAATTCCTATTACACCCTCAAGGCCTATATAAAGAGGCCTTCTCCTTTGTAATTTGTAAGAAGAAGAGAGAGAGCAAAGAGGCCTCCTTCAGCCCTATTGAGCCTTCCCCATTCTCCCTCATGAGCTTATGAAATTCCTTCCCTTACTATAGCTTATGTATGCTCTACAATGTAATAAGCCCATGATATTGGTGTCCATATTGTGTATCTTGGTTATATCCCGAGGGTTCTCCATCTCTTAAGTTTATTGATTCATCTATTTTTTCGTAGTTCTCTCTCTCTCTCACACTCTCTCTCTCCCTCTCTTAGTTTTCCTCTCTTCTCCCTCACAATCTCCTCTCCCTCTTGCATAGCGTCCTAGTCCGCTCTTCCATGACTAGGTGGTGCCCTTACCTCATTCACTTTGTGGCAGAAGGGAGGTCGGCATAGTATAGAGGCTGCCATACCGAATTTCCTTCGTCATAAATTGGTGCCCCCACTGAGGACATTCTCATCCATGCGGGATTATACAACACATGGTGGTGCATCCTCTACAACAAGTACTCCAAGTGGCTCTTCTCCAACGCCTTCACCAACTCTTTTTGAAGGTGGTCGAAGTCCACGACTCCCACAATGGTCTCCCAAGGAAGCCCAAGAAAGGAAGTATGCCTATCGGATGACGGCACGCATGCGAGTAAAAGGTGTTCACCTTAAAAATTCCATTCTCTCACAACGGAAAAAATCATGTTGCCATCAATTGCTAGGTTCTCATAATTGTGGTGAGTGTTTTGCAAACAAAGTAAAGGCCCTTCCGGGAGGTCCTCGTCTCCAAATCATCAAATCCCTCTCTCTCTCTGGCCTAATCCACATCAAAGGAGGACAACTATGCATGAACGGTGTGGAGTTTTGTAGAAGTGCAAAGTATGAAGACTACCTTCAATTGTTGTTAGCTCGAAGGTTGGGTGTGGTTGAAAAGGTGGCCATCACACCTTATGAAATATATGTCGCTGAGGATGGACACACTAAGGCAAGAACAATCACTGGTGAGCAAATTCTCCGTATAGCAAAGTTGGTGGGATCCAAAAAGAAACATTCTTGGAAAAATCCTTCATAATTCAAGAAAGTGCATTCCCTCTACTCCCTTAAGTAGTTTCTACTCATGAATAATAATAATGGCCCGAATTTCTACACCTTCCACTTTGTACAAAACATCCAAGTTAATGTATGCATCAGTAGGAAGATTTTCTTCCAACAGCGTCTTGTCATGTACTTTGGGGCTGAAAGATTAAGGGAGATTCTTGTATCACCAGAACCTATAATATTCCCAATGCTAGACTACAATGCATCCTTCAATGTACATGTCTTTATCCTATTATAATAGTTTCTCATGAATCACAACGAGTTGTACGGACCTATCCGTCCACTTGCTATGCAAACTGTGCATATTGTAGCCAGCACAAAGCTTAGATTCCAAGGCATTATTAGAAGCATATTGGGGCCTAGACGTCTTGCTGAAATCAATGCATCTGTAAACCCATTCATCCTTCCCCTCATAAAATACAACTTAAGTCTAGACGTGTTCATCTTTGTACTCTACTAAGGCAACATGGCATTTCCAAGCTTCTTTGGGCGCAATGGAGAAAATGCATTGGGTTTTTTGGACAACCTTGAGATGGCCTTCCTTGTCTCTGGGAGGGATGATGAAGCATTAAAGTTGAGGGCTTTTCCTTTGGTGCTCAAGGAAGAAGCTAGAATGTGGTTCCAAACTCTAAATCCGGCCAAAAGAGCTGAATGGGAAGGATTGAAGGCGGCTTTCTTGCGGAGATTTCAACAAACCAATTCAGCTAAACAGTTATGGCAATGGCTTTTGGCCCTCCATCAAAGTGATCCTTATGGTTATGCAACTTATGAGGAAGGGTTTTTGAAGCTTTGGGGACAGTGGTCAAACTCACTGAACCCTGGAGAGAGAGCTCCAAACTGCCTTCAAAAGGATCGATTTATTTCAGGTTTGTATCCCTTGCTCAGGGATAAGGTAAAGGTGAAATTTCCAAACACTTTTGAAGATGCTTTGAGAATCACTAGGGAAAAGAATCGAAAGATTCTGTACTAAGCCCAAGCTAGCCAAGCAGGTTTGGGAAACAACATCACAACTATGGAGGCCTCTCAAGTTTCCCCAAATGTATCTAATGCACCAGCCCTTGTTAGAGGTCAAGAAGACATGATCCAACAAATAAACAATCTTACTAATCAACTAGAGGGTTTGAGAGTGAATATTGTGC
Source organism: Lygodium microphyllum (assembly GCF_053477565.2). NCBI lineage: Eukaryota > Viridiplantae > Streptophyta > Polypodiopsida > Schizaeales > Lygodiaceae > Lygodium > Lygodium microphyllum. The sequence goes on from NC_141138.1 coordinate 97,354,572, forward strand.
AAGGTACAAGAAGACCTATCAAGGGGAATGGTGGGAATCGACCACAAATGCGACGACAAGCAAGGGAGATATTGTGTTACAACTATGGAGAAAATGGACATGGCATGTACAATTGTCCTCACCCTAGAAGATATGATCACCTTGCCAGAGGTCCTTGACAACAAGTAAGCCCTCCTCGTGCTAGGACTCAAGAGCAAGAGCAGTCACGACCTGCAATTTTACAACCACCTTATGTTCAAGCTAAAACCCCTGCTGTTCAACCAAATGCTAATGTCATAAAAATAGAGGAGGTGGTCAGGGATAGAAGGCTTCAAGAAGAAATAGCGAGAGGTAAGATGAAGGTGGATGTAGTAGAGACCATGCCTATCAAGCGGATATGTGTCCAAACTGAGGCAAGTAAGGAAGCAACCAATGAGGCAAGTACATCACAGGCACCTAGAGATGAAGGGAAGAAGAGAAAGACTCGAACTAGGTCTAAAATTGATATCTCCAACTTCCCTTTGGGTTCCAGGACACAACCTTATGATCTGGTAGCAGACGTGAGCTCTCAAGGGCCAAAAATTACTTGGCCACAACTACTTCATGCCTCTCCAAAGCTGCGACGACAATGGTAAAAAATGGTAAGCACAAGGGCAAGGCAAGGTAAAATGGTTAGTGCAATCAAGGCATATGGACTCAAAGATATAGTGCCTATAGTGGAGGCTCAAATTAAAGGTCAATGGATTCGAAAAACATACATCGATAGTGGAGCAGAGGTTTGTGTCATGACAAAAAAACTTATGCATCAATTAGGTTTAGAAGTAATGGAATCCTCAACCTTCAGGGCAAAGATGGCCAACAATGATGCGGTCACATGTGTGGGTGTAGTGAAATCTTTGAGAGTTTTTGTTTTTGGAATCACTGCAGCAGTGGATGTTTATGTGATGCCAGTAAAGGGGGAAGGATATCCCCTCATCCTAGGGAGACCTTGGCTTATGGGCATCGGATCTAGATAAGATTGGGCAACAGGAGATCTGGAGTTGAGGCCACGTAAGGTGGGTGGCCACGATCAAAAGGTGGTTTACAACTTGAAGAGTGGGCGTCAAGAGAACCTTGAACTAGAAACGTCTGCCGATGAGTGGAGCTCAAGTGGATGTTCCTCATCAGTAGAAGAGGAAGAGAGTTCAAGTGGAGAGAGTGATAGCACTCTCGAAGTTATGGGCGTCACCTTAAAGGAATCTACCTCATCAGAAGACAACCCAAGAATCCAAGGAGAAGATGTGTGGGATGCTAGCCTAGAGAAGATGATATCCAAGGATATAAAGGATGAAGAAAGGGAGGGTTATGTGAATGTTCTCAAGAAGCATGCATCATTGTTTATTTCTGATTATACTCACATTACAGGTGTCACTGCAGTGAAGCATCACATCCAACTCAAAGAAGGAAGCAAACCTGTAGTACAAAGATTGAGAAGACTGGGAGTTGTGCAACAGGATGCACTGTTGATGGAGGTGAAGAGACTCTTGAATGCAGGATTCATATACCCAGTGGAAGATTCAGAATGGGTTTCCCCAGTAGTAGTGAGGCCAAAGAAAAATGGTAAGTGGCGAGTATGCATAGATTACAAGCCACTAAATGCTCCAACAAAGAGGGACCACTTCCCTCTCCCATTTCAGGATGAAATCTTGAATGAAGTAGCGGGACATGAGCAGTATACGGTGTGTGATGGCTACTCTGGCTACTTCCAGATTCGCATTGCAGAGGAGGATCAAAAGAAGACCACTTTCATCACACCATGGGGCTGTTTTGCCTTTTGGGTCATGCCCTTTGGTCTCACAAATGCCCCAGCAACCTTTCAACGATTCATGAATATGGTTTTCCAACCTTACTTTGGTAAGTCCATAAGGGTTTTCATAGATGACTTTTGTATTTAAAGCTCAAGGAACATACATCTACGCAAGGTTGATGAAGGATTTACTCGCTTAGCTAGGTTGGGTGGACAACTAAATAAGGATAAATGTCACATTGGGGAAAGCAAGGTTACACTACTAGGGCATGTAGTGTCAATTGAAGAAATTGAGGTAGATCCAAATAAGGTAGAAACATTGCTAGCTCTACCTTTCCCAACCTCCATCAAACAATTGGTCTCCTTCTTACAAAAGCTAAGATATTTGGGTAGATTTATACACTTACTCTCTCAGGCCATATACCCCCTCCAGCAACTGACACGCCAAGAAACACTTGTATGGAGTGAACAAAGTGAATGACATTTTAAGGAGATAAAGAAAATGTTGGGGTCACTTCCTATAATCCTCCAGCCTTGTTGGGAAGAAACATTCTTTGTAAACCCTAGTGTGGGGGAAGAGGCCATTGGTGCTGCTCTCCTACAAAAAGATCCAAAAACATCCTTCATGAGGCCTATGTATTTTGCCACCCGCCTCATGAAAGCCTCAGAGAAGGCTTACACCTCCATGGAACAACTAGTGTTGGCCCTCATGTTTGTAGTAACCAAATTTCGGCCATATTTACTTCCAAAGAGGCTTGTGATCATCACTATGGAGGATATGTTTCCCTATGCACTACAACATATGGAAATCTCTGACAAAATAGCAAAGTGGGTGGTCCGACTTCAAGAGTTTGACTATACAGTGCAGGTTGAAAAAACAACTCGGGCATGCTTGGCTGATATTTTGACAAATAGGTGCTATGAGAAAAATCTCATGGTGAAAAGAAAGAACCTTCCACCACCCCCATTCATAAAAACTCTTGTAGATGCTTATAGCCTCTACTTTGATGGTGCATACAAGAGAACTAAGGATAAGGCAGCCGCAGGCATCGTTGTTTTCTCTCCTTTAGGAGAGAAAATCTATGGTGAAGGAATCATCTTGGAAGGTGTCCACTCTAACAATGAGGCAGAATATCAAGCTTTAATTCATGGTCTTTGTTGGTGTCTTAGTAATTCAATCGAGAGATTGAATGCTTTTGGAGACTCCATGCTACTGGTAAGGCAGATGCAAGGTACATGGCATGAAAAATACAAACCTCTCTAGTAAAATGAGAGATGCCAAATCTCTTATGAGAAGATTTAGGGAGGCACAAGTACATCATGTGCCAAGAGACCAGAACAAAGATGCCGACCATCTAGCATAATCAAAGCTGAATGAGTCAATGGTGGGAGCAGTGGCTATCAAACCCCCACTTCGACAAGGCAAGGAAGACTTAGAAGATATTCTACATCTCTTAGAACAATGAGAATCTCCCAAACACCTGACTAAGGGAGAAAGACAGTGGCTAGCTCGGAAGGCTACAAGATATCGCATAGTAAATGACAGTTTGTATTGTCTTGGTAAGGATGGTGTGCTTAGGAAAGTGCCGTCAAAATGGGAAATTGAAGAAATCTTAAAAGCTTGCCATGATGATGTGTGTGGAGGCCACTTTGCACATGACATCACAAGTAGAAAGGTTCTACAAGCTGGCTTTACTTGGCCCAGTCTACACCGAGATGTCAAATATTGGTGTCAAACATGTGAAGAATGTCAGAAATCAGGACCACGACGGCTCATAGCAGAAGCCCAAACCCCAATCAAGGTCTATGGACCCTTTGAGAAGTGGGGAATTGATGCCATAGGGCCTCTACCACGCACTCCATCAGGAAAAGAGTATATTATTATGGGGGTAGATTACATGACTAGATGGGCCGAGGCTATGCCAACTAGAAGAATCACTGCTAAGGAAGTGAGTAAATTCATCTTTGACCACATTTGTTGTAGGTTTGGTACCCTCTTGAAATACTATCAGATAGAGGACCAGGGTTTAGAGCTAATGTGGTGGGTGAACTCATGCAAAAGCTAAATATTCAACGATGACACTCTACCCCTTACTACCCTCAATGCAATGGATTGGTGGAAAAGGTAAATGGAATGATTTGTAAAATCATCAGCAAACAGGTACATTCAAGGCCCCGGGATTGGGACAAGCACCTTAGTGGAGCTCTATGGGCTTACAGAACCTCCTTCAAAACCATGTTAGGGTTTACACCTTTTCATCTAGTTTATGGACAAGAGGCTCTTTTGCCTATTGAGGTGAAATTAGCTAGCCTTCGGGTATTAGGTGGCACAGTAGGCTCTCAAAAGGAGAAGTTACATCAAAGATTACTGGACCTAGAGAGGCTACAATTGGATCGTGAAGAAGCCATCAACCACTACTCCCAGGAAGCTGAGAAGCGTAGAGAAAATTTCAACAATAAGCTAATAGATAAAAACATCAAGGAGGGACCTTTAGTGCTTCGATATGACAATCGCTTTGATAAAAGAAAGGATGGCAAGTTTCTCTACCGGTGGGAGGGACCGTTTTGGGTCACAAAAAAATTCAACAATGGCTCCTACAAACTTCAAGACATTGAGGGAAAAGTTCACAAGACCAGGGTAAATGGATGGCGCTTAAAACCCTATCACATCAGGGTGGGGTTAGCTCAAGATACCAAAGAGTGTCTAGAGGCATAAATACCTCTAGCCAGGTTGGGGAGGGCTATATGATCCGAGAAAATCACAAAAAAATATTTGTCTAATACTTTGTTGATTTTTTGTACATTTGGAGCTTTGAAATAAAGAAGAGGGTGGGAACAACCTCTTGGAAAATCCAAGAAATCACTGGATGAAAATATTTCATGGACCGGTTTACCAAGGGGGGGTGAAGAGTAAAGATTAATGGAGGAAGGTGAAGGGAAAATGTATAATGTGAAAAGAAAAGATATGAAATAGATTTGGAGCCATCCACAGGGCATGTGAGGCTCATAATGTCATGACTTTGGAGCCTTATAACAATTCAACCAAATGGGACCCTTCTTGGAAGCATTAGTGGAAGAAAAATCAGGCACATTATTTTGTAAGATTTTTTAAAAATACTTCCACTCTGATCAAAAAAAACTTTTCAACATGAAAGTTGGAGCGCATGAGCTGAAGTTTTGGCTGGTATTTTTTAATAATTTTTTGGAGCTACGAGTCGGGAGATATGGCCAAAATGGTGGATGCCAACTTTTTCCAACTGCAGTGGAGACCACCTCCCAATTTTATACACATCCATACTTTCTTCCCCACACTTAACACTTCCATAAAACATCATTCATTAGACCCCCAACCCTTTCCCCTCTCTTCTCCTCTCTCTCAAGCTAATAAACCATTAGAATTCCCCTCCTAAATCAACCTCAAATCATCCTTAATTGTAGTAGTAATGTTTGAACTCTCATTACACTCTCTCTATTATTGCTAGATATGATCTTATTTTATGAAGATTCTCTATATTTTTTTATAGGAGAGCTCTTGGACTCAAGCTATGGGGGGGAGAATTGAGACAACTCACCTATGATGGAGCTTGATTAAGTACAAATTGGTCAACAAAACATCTAGATGGAGCTTCTACATTGGTGGAACCGCCTTAATGCAGCTTTGGTGGTGTTAATTCCTATTACACCCTCAAGGCCTATATAAAGAGGCCTTCTCCTTTGTAATTTGTAAGAAGAAGAGAGAGAGCAAAGAGGCCTCCTTCAGCCCTATTGAGCCTTCCCCATTCTCCCTCATGAGCTTATGAAATTCCTTCCCTTACTATAGCTTATGTATGCTCTACAATGTAATAAGCCCATGATATTGGTGTCCATATTGTGTATCTTGGTTATATCCCGAGGGTTCTCCATCTCTTAAGTTTATTGATTCATCTATTTTTTCGTAGTTCTCTCTCTCTCTCACACTCTCTCTCTCTCACACTCTCTCTCTCCCTCTCTTAGTTTTCCTCTCTTCTCCCTCACAATCTCCTCTCCCTCTTGCATAGCGTCCTAGTCCGCTCTTCCATGACTAGGTGGTGCCCTTACCTCAATCACTTTGTGGCAAAAGGGAGTTTGGCATAGTATAGAGGCTGCCATACCGAATTTCCTTCATCTCCAGCCTAAATGCTCAAAGTACTCACAAAAAGAAGGGAACAAGGAAGTCCCCAGACTCACTTAAGGGTATAGGTGGAGAAACAACAAAACATCTATACACACTATGATAGAAAGAAGTGAACATGTATATAAAACCAATGAGGGTCACAAAGGAAACACATCTTAGCACCTAGCACATTAATTCTAAGACACACAACAATAGAAATGTGAACTTCTAAAGGGGACCAATGTCTTCTCAACACTATCAGAAATCATCAATTTCATTGAGGAACTTGTCAGCCAAGGGAAGCAAGAGATCATGGCAAGAATGAGTTCTAACATGGATAGTCTAGAGTTGGAGGCTATGGAGTTCCCTACAGATATCCAATAGATAAAATCGCTCTTCGACCAACACATGCGGGTTGAGCATAGAGGAAGGGATGCGGAAGAGATCATGGACAATGTAGAAGCCATGGGTAGGGATTTCATTAAGCAAGTTGTAAGCTGTACGCAAAATCAAAGGTTAGGAAAGCAAAGAAAGAAGACAAAGTTGGGTCAAATCCAATGCATCCTCAATCTAGTTGGAGGGATGTCAACTAGAGAAGACATCCAATGCATCCTCAATCTAGTTGGAGGGATGTCAACTAGAGAAGACAAAGTTGGGTCAAATCCAATGCATCCTCAATCTAGTTGTAGGGGAGATAGAGACATCCAATGCCAACCTCAATCTTTCAGAACTCCTTCTCAAGTAGTTATTGGATGGGACCTCCATAGAGAAGGGTAGTGTTGAATTAGCCACCACTCTCTTGACTAAACTCGGAGCAACACTAGGGGCTAGAAGCCAAGTGAAAATACCAATAGTCACAAGGCAAGTCAATAAGTCAATAACTATAGCTTTGTTGAACAATTTGAACAGGTTTGTGAGGCAAACAACCTCATGGATGCTGACAAGAGAGCATAAGCTTTTGGGTTGTGTCTGGTAGAAAATGGCCGAATGTGGTTTACAAGCGTCACTGCTGATACTAAAAGGAACAATTTTGATACTCTCAAGAACTTTTTCATCAAATGCTTCTCGAAAGCTAGGTACTCTAATGGTCAAGCTCATGAATATAAGCTAGAAGGAAAATGAGGAAATCCAAAACTATGTCACCCATGTGATAAGTCTCTATAAGAGAATCCTAGAACCTGAGACCTATGCCTTGGGCTATGTCAATTGTGTTAACATACAAGATTAAAAATGAGTTGTACAAAGCCCTGGCTAGCAACGCAATCCTACAAAGAGATGTATTGGCAAATGTATTTGTGTTGAGATTGGGTAGTGTGTATTATTGACTATGTATTCAACATATACAATCTATAATAACAAGGTAGCCCCTATCATTGATGCCTGTTGCTTAGTGCTAATGCATAAATGATACCCATTCATGCTTAGTTGATGCCCATACATTCAGGGATGATTATCCACTTATTGGGGATAATTTTGGAGCTGATTTAAGAACTATTCTTGCTTGCTTTCACAATGATTTGGTTGCTATAATAAGCAAGGATGAAGCTCATTTGGTTAGTGGAATATATGTCTATTTTTTCTTGGGTGCTTACCAAACTACTTGGGTTGATATAGCGATGCTTATGGTTCATGTTACATGCTTTGTCATGACTCTAGAATGCTTTTTGACTAGTGATTGAAGCTCATTTTGATTGACATTATCTGTCATTGTGTCTAATATGGATGCTGCAAGTCTTGGCTATGCCATGCCTTTGACTCGCATTTGAGTTTTTTCTAGAGCTTTAGACATTGACATTGGTTGTCAGTTCCCTACTTGGATGTTACAGTGGATGAATTGCTAACTACTTTAATGTGGATGCTCCAGATGTATACACTTGGATCTTGGATATGTCTAATGCTATGTACATGATATAAATGAGCTTCACTGCTCATTCCACATCTGAATTTGTTCCAATGGGAGCCGATTCATTGACTTTGATGTTACAGGGTGTCAAGACTGAATGTATTAATGCAAAGGATTGGACTGATTAGATGAGCTATGTAAGTCCACCATCATGTTGACATCCCTCTTGAAGCAAATGTTCTATAATGTTGTCTCTAATAGGTAGTCCACATGAAACTTATGGAAAAAGATTCCCAATGTCTATGACAAGCAGAGTCCCGCTTCTCAAATGTATTGATTGAAGCAACCCATGGATCTTTGCATGAAGGTGAGCACTTCCATGTCAGATGCTTAAATGAGTTTCATTTTATTCTTAGCCATTTGTCTTTGCAAGGGATTGGATTCAAGGGCAATCTCCCCCCTTTGTTCCTATTGATTACACTGCCTAAATCATAAAGCACTCTTGAATGAAGAGGTTAACATAAAGAATATCGATGCTTCCCATACCTTTCATGCTTTGATACTAATGTGGTTGTGACATTGCATTCAGATTCAATGAGTGCTATTCAGTTGGCCAAGAATCTGGTCTTCCATAAAGACAAAACACATTGAGGTGTGTTACCGCTTTATTTGAGAGGTCGTTGAGGACCAATCCACTCAGATTGTTAAGATCTCAACTCACTGAAATCCTTCAAATCTTCTCACTAAAAGTCTGTCAGCGCAGTGTCTTGCCTTCCTTAGGAAGTTGATGGGATTTGGATGAGATAACATCTTTCCTCATCCTATTGTACTTATGTACATTTGTACATTTTCACTTTTTTATTGTTCTCTCCTCACTCGAGACACATTCACCTTTAAGTAGAAGGTTTTTGGAGGTAAAGGTGCTTGTGCCTAGCTGGTCATGTATTAGTTAACCCACACACCTATACACTGCAGGTGTGGCAAAAGCCCGTCAGTGTCACTTTATTCTTTATTCATTTAGTGACATTTGAATAAAGGATGACCTTTTGTAATAAAGCATAGTTTTAGGGAATAGTATAAAAGGCTAAGAATGTAACATGTACATATTTTCTTCCCATTGATCAAATTTCCACTCGAGAATTTCTAGTTTTGGATCTCCCACCATAGCAAAGGGGTATGTATGTTGCTCCACCATAGCAGGAGGTGGGTATCCTATTGCCATCCATATTTTCCTATTTTATTTCTTCCATATGATAATTTGAGAATTAGCTATGGCCACCTTGGCTATGGCTTTTGTAATATTTCTTGGTTCAATTTGAGCATTTCTTGTTTAGAAGAAATTGTATTTCTTACATTGATAGTAGGGCATGGTTTTGATCCACTTACAAAATCATTTTCTGGTCATAGTCTAGTCACATGCATTAAAAATAGGTAACTAGAGTTGAAGGCTTGGTCATAGGGTTTGGTTAGATCAAAACCATGGTTAGTTAGGGACTTCTGTAATAAACTATAACTATTTTGGAGCTTCTTGGAAGAGATCTTGAAGAAAATGGAAATCTTTTTACCATTTTACTAGGTCCTAGCCTTTCTTAAGACATTTTTGGTGGTTCTTGGATAAAAAGGGACTCCCAAAATTTTGTGGAGGACTAAAAAATTTACTACCTTTCAAGAAACAAGGTTTCTCCAAGCTTCCCTTCAACTTCCATGGAAGATATGGCCTCCGTCTCTCTCTCTCTCTTAGAGCTTCTACCTTCTTGAAGACTACTTGATCTTGGTTCCTTACATCATTTGCAACCTATTGATCACCATAGTGTTGAGGTTGGTTAGCATGTTTTCAACAGAGAATCTGGCACATTTTGCACTATTCATCTAGCTGTCTACCAAGTCCACCTTTGCAAGAATCATAATGGTTGTTGTTGAAGAGGGATCATAAGCATTGCTAATGGTCGTAGCAAGTTTCCATGGCCTACATTGAAGGATTTGCGTCTCATTTTGAGTAAGTAGCTTCATTCTTGAAGCTATAATAACATGAAAGCAACAATATATTTTAGATCTATTGAAAGCCTTGAGATCTGTGGTCATTCTACCAATAGATTTTTTATCAGTTGAGGCTTCCATTGTATTCATTCAAGGTAATGGCCATGCATAGTTCCCATAAGCTTTAAACCTTGACAATGATCAATAGAGGTATCATTGTTCATCATTGAAGGATTCTTGATGGTTTAATCTTCTTCGTAAGCATTAAGCTCGTCCTTTCTCAAGCCTTTTGTCAGGTAGCCATTAATTCTCAATTAAAGCTTCAAGAATCTTAAAGATTTCTTGAATCTTTAACTACATATTCATTCCTCCATACTTAAGGAAGAATATTACTCAAGGATTGACCATTTTCCCTTTATATTGGAGTCAAATTTTTCATCTATCATCTTTGGACAATAGGGTTCTCTCATGCTTGCTTCAACGAGGTAGAATATTAAAGTAGAGCAGCCGATTTTTGCTTTAGGGAGTCTTGTACAATAGATGAAGGGAGAAGCCCAAGTGGAAGCATGAGCAAGTGGAATCAAGAGAGGAGTAAGCTATGGCAGATGGAACAAAGGGAGAGAGAGAGAGAGAGAGAGAGAGAGAGAGAGAGAGAGAGAGAGAGAGAGAGAGAGAGAGAGAGAGAGAGAGAGAGAGAGAGAGAGAGAGAGAGAGAGAGAGAGAGAGAGAGAGAGAGTCAAGATGTGGAAACTCTAATAGTCACTGTGTGAGCAGACTTTCCTTTATTCAAATTTCATTGAAAGAATAAAGAATGAAGTGAGAGTGATGGGCACCCATTGCCTATAGTATGTAGGTATGTGTACTCCTAGTGTAGTAATACATAGGTGGCTAGGCACTGATACAGTTGAAGGGAGAAGTGCATGTGGAAGTATGAGCAAGTAATAGGTATATGCTTTCACTGATAAAATAACTTTCAGCTCTACTTATTACAACATAAAAAATGATAGTAAAATTGAGCCAAATATGGGCTCAAATTAGTTAAAAGCATTCCAATACATTGGCCAAACATTTTCCAAGTGTTTAGCATCAAATGAACATCTCGGGAGCATTACATAAGCCAAGAGCATGCCATTTCCTAGATAAATAACATTCAACCCTATTATGACAGCATTGGTATCTATGAGAAAACTAAGCTAAAAGAGTGCTCAAATCAGTCCAATAGCATCTCAAACCAATGACATATGATCCCCCAAGTATTCGGCAATAAAAAATAGATATATGGACATCTCAAGAAGAAGCATATATGAGCTCCAAACATTTGAAGATATGGTTGTCCCTATTTTATGACAGCATGCTTCCCTATTTGTATAGTTAATAACTGAGGCTCAGTGATTCAAATCCAATGCTCAATGTCAATGGTCAATGCTTGGGGGAGTGGTAAACAATGTGAAAGCCTTTGTCCAATGTTGGGGAGTGGTTGAGCAAGTACAAGTGCTTGAAAGTGGCCACAACTGAAAAAACGTGTTTGTATTTCCAGCCCTAAATATTGAGGTGAATACTCCTTAAAATAAGCTCAATGTAGGTTCAAGATTTTTCTGAGATAGCCCAATAGATCTTGAGAAGTCCTAGAGCAATGAGAGCTCAATATGAACCTCAAGAGGTGGAGTTATGGCTGCCAATGGTGAAACCCTATTGTAGTAGGTAACTTAAATGAGAGCTTAAGTAATGCCAAATTGAGCTCAAGCTCACAAAGAACGTGGTTCTAATACCAGCGGAAGGGAAAAGCCCAAGTGGAAGCATGAGCAAGCAGAAGTAAGAGAGGTGTGAGCTATGGCGTATGGAGCAAGATAGCAAGAGAGAGAGACTCAAGATGTGGGAAATCCAATAGTCACTATGTGTGAGCAGCCTTCCCTTTATTCAAATGTCACTCATAGAATAAATAATGAAGTGACAGTGATGGGCACCCATTGCCTATAGTAGTATGCAGGTGTGCGGGTATTGTCAGTATAGTAATACATGGGTGGCTAGGCACATGCACCTTTACCCCCAACAATAGAGATCTATAAGCATAGAGAAAAATTCTTGATCGAGAACATTATGTGTGAATTTCTTCATCAAATGCCACATTGATTTGGGGTTTTTACTCTCTAGAGCTATGTCTTTACAATCTAAGCAGTCAAGGAGCATTAAGGACTACTAGAATAAGTTTCTACATCAGTTTGGACCACTTATTTCTTGGGATTCCATGGCAATCAATGCTTCAAGTTGCCAACAAATGATGGTAGAAGTAACTTTTAAATTCTTAGTACCTCCTTCTTATCATGTTGCTATGCCATAATCCTCTTGCTACTAGGAGGCAAAAGAATTTAATCCCCCTCATGCTTGAATACCAATCCTATCATTTGAATGATTAATGCTTGGGTACCAATACTATCATTTGAATGTTAGGCCATAATTCTCTTGCTTGGAGGCAACAGAATTTAATCTCCTTCATGCTTGAATACCAATCCTATCATTTGAATGATTGATGCTTGTAAAAATTGGCCAAAAGGACTTCTCTCAGATTCCCATTGATTACTTGCAGATTTGTAAATTGGCATTATTGACTCATTGGCTTTAATTCTAATGTGATTTGGTATGTTGAAAATCGAAGAGATACTATGCTTTGTAAATAAAAGTGAGTCAAGGATTAATCAGTAATCCCTCTTATATCACACATTAATCTCTTTAATTTCAGCCCATTGCACTTCATGAAGAGATTGTAATGGATATTTTCATGTTCATGCATATCATTACTATTTGATTAGCCTAGCACGATTCTTGCCCCTGAAGGGATGCACATCCTAGCCTAAGAGGGAGTTTGCAAACCCTTAGTGATCCGAAGCCCATAAATATTTACAATCACAGAGATTATTTTTCACTAATTTGGGGCTAATTTAGTGATTCAAGGACTGGATATTCAATAGGATACACTCATTTACAGGGAATCGTAATTGCAAATGGGGCACAAACTAGGTCTTATAGGTGCTAAAGTCTTCCTTACAGGTACCATAAGCCATTATAGGGATAAGAGTAGGCTTACATGTGTTAAATCCTTCACCCATACGTACTACATGCCATTATAGATTTGTTCCAAATCACAAGAGGATGCACATGTGAAAATAGAGCTGAAGCAGGGTTGTGGACAATTTTGGATAGATTGGTGAAGTTGGCTCTAGAATAGGTAATAAAGTTTCTAGTATAAAATGGTGATTATAAGTAGATAGAGAATTTCATCAAGGAGCCAAAAACCTCTTCAATTGAGCATCAACGTAAAAAAATGTTGACAGTCTACTGATTGTTGGTCACTATGGACAATAATCATAAACATGGCTAAGAGCAAAAGAAAGGATCAAATCATGGAAATCACAAATGAGGATGTGAGAGAATATCATTCAAAGACAAATAGTTCAAATGAAGCCTTAAATCAATACCAAGAGGATGAAGGTACAAGTGTGTTTAATGCACAAAACATCCGACATTGGAATGAAAAAGTACATGCATCGCTAGGGCCAATGCTTATCACAGGAGTTGAACCATGTGAATGTGGGAATTCTTAGTGGCATATATTTACTTAATAAATCAATAGTAGAGATGGATAGTAGGTTTGATGATTTGATTGTGGTTATTAAAGGTTTGGGCACTAGTAGTTATCAAAGGAGTTGAACTATGTGAATGTGGGAATTCTGTGGCATATATCTACTTAATAAATCAATGGTAGAGATGGATAGTAGGTTTGATGATTTGATTGTGGTTATTAAAGGTTTGGGTAGTAAGATGCATGATCCTTGGCCTATTGAGATGATCCTATTCCATCCCCACATGATCCATTTCCAACTCCATAACTTAATGAGCACTAGAGTTGAAGATGAATATCATGGAAGTTATCCATTCTAGAAGTCCTTCTACCCTCAGATTGCTACTTTTCCAAGAAGAGTGGAAGTAAATCTTAAAGAAAGGCATAATGGATGAAGACCATTCCATGATCAAGTACTTAGAGAGTACCAATCATGGCCCTCTACCATGGAATTGGATAGTCACCTCCTCAAGGTTTAGGTAGAAACCAAAAATGGATAGCTCTCCTATAGACAAAATTCCTACAATAAAGATTCAAGGAGACAACAATCTTATGGATAGCTTTATTCAAATACACCACTACCTTCTTACAATGATCTAGAGTAATAATGTTTTTTATCTCTTTTTTCTCTCTCCTTTCCCTCTCTCATTTCTTTTTCTCTCTACTCTCCCTCCCTCATTTCTTCTCCCTCCCTCACCCTCACCCTCACCCTCTCTTTCTCTCTTTCCCTATTATGTTTTTTTTTTTTCTCTCCTCTCCCTCTCTCATTTCCTTTTCTCTCTTCCTCTCCCTCTCTCATCTCCTCTCCCTCCCTCTCCCTCTCCATCTCTTTCTCTCTTTTCCTATTATGTTTAATGTTTTTTCCTTCCTCTACCTCTCTCATTTCCTATCCCTCCCTTTCTCTCTTTCCCTATTATGTTTAATGTTTTTTCTCTCTTCCTCTCCCTTTTTGGATCTTCATCCTGTACTCCCATATGCCATAGGATCCTCCATAATGATACTATTTCACATGCAGCAAAACAAGTTGCCTGGTACTCTGCTTCTTATTGATCCAAGAGAATATTTTTGAACCTAAAGAGAAATAATATCCAAAATTGATTTTTTGGAATCACTCTCACCTGTAAAATTTGAGTTATAGTTCTCCACAAAAGCACTTCCGAAACTATATGTGATACATAGTCAAGAGTTCCCTTCAAGTATGTAAGCACTTGCATCCCAACTTTCTAATGACTTTTCCAAACTATATGCGATACCATAGTCAAGAGTTCCCTTCAAGTATGTGAGCACTCGCATCCCAACTTTCCAATAACTTTCTTGTGGTTTATTTGACCTAGGAGATCAACATCATTTCTTCACGTGCAAGCTGACTGAGATGAGTAGGCCGAGCATCCGCAGTGGCCGATGGTGATCACAATGAGTGTCAATGCAATTGTTCTTTAAGGCTTCATTCATCTCCTTGACAGTGGATCGACTGTGGCAATCAGGCGCACAACAGACCGATTGCTTACTCTCCTTGACACTAGATCGATTGTAGCAACCATTGACAGGTTGATTGTAGCAGCCATTGCCTGGCAATGAAGCTCAACTCGGTAGTGCATAAAAGAGTGAAATTGCTAGAGATGAACTCCATAGAATGCTTAATGAGGATGAGCTACGCGATGCTATTCTTCTCTTATTTTCCAACAAATAGGGTCTTCAAAATGCCATGAATGCAGCAAAAATATCTGACAAGCTAGGCCTACATTATTTGCAACAACACCATTGGTATATTCAAAGTACTTGTGCTAATTTTCGAGAAAGTGATGCCAACTATTGCTGCATCACGTATTAGTCATGATGGCGAAGAAGTCCACGTTTTTGTTGTCCTCCACCAATGCTAGTGATTTTCCATACTTCTACTGATAGAAGTGAGTCGAACTCCATTGCAGGCCCTTTTCCTCTTCACATGCTTCCTCAGCAATACTCCTACAATATTTTTTACTTGATCAATGTCATAGAGCATATCAGGATCTAATACCATATTAGAGTTCAGAGAGAAAGATGGACAAAGGCACAAGCAAGAAGGGTAGCACACATGCTTCCTTCTCAATTCATTCCATCAACACACAGTAAAGTTAACTATGTGTGCAACACACATATAAAAAGCTCAAGTAACCTAGTACTAGCCATGGTTAAGTCAATATGACTTAACCTTATTCAACTAAGGTAGAACACTAACAGAGGACTACGAGCTTGAATCTCAACATACTGCCTCTATATACCATTTTTTGCAAAAAGTGAGAAAACTCATCGAAGAGATATTCTCCCCCTCCATCCAATCTTAGGTATTTAATATGCAACCCTATCTCCTTAACCAAAGCCTTAAAGCTTTTAAAGTGGGTGAACACTTCATTTTTCTCATGTATAAAACTAAACCCATACTTTACATTGTATTGTCATTAATGAAGGAAATATAATACTTGCAACCACTCAAAGTTGTAGTCTTTGTAGGAACCCACACATCATAATGCATCAATTCAAGTGGCTTATTGCATACATGCTTTTCATGTGGAAACACATGCTGTGATTTCTTTCCAAATTGACATGATTCACATGATTTATGCATCCCATCAATCCTAAACTTGGGCAATCCATCCACAATATGTTTTGACTAGATGTCTTTCAGTCGCTACACATTCACATGAACGATTCTTTTATGCCAAATTCAATATCATCCACAACACCTGAACCTTGTGCAAACATGGCAACATACATCTCAAGAAGACTTGCATCAAGAATAAACAATCAATCAGTACATTTTCCTTTTGCAATAAACTTGTAATCATTTTTGAAATATTCTATATAACAACCATTAGATGTGAACGGAGCTTGTAATCCATTTTCTACTATTCAACTAACAGAAACTAGGTTTTTTATAATATTTGGTACATGAAACACATTAGCCTAAGAACTTAGTTTTACCATCTTGCATATTCAAAGGAATATTTCCAACATGAATAATGGGGTGAGTTGCATCATCTCCTATCTCCACATAGTTTGGAGACTCTAGACTATGTATCTCCCTAAACCACTTTCCATGAGAAGTCCTGTGGGGGTTAGAGGCACCTGAGTCTACATACCATACATAATTATTTAATGAGCCATCAATAGTCATAGTATTCATAAACTGTTGCATAACAAACAATTGGTTACTTCTATCATCATTGGTTTGCTACTAGATGCATAATTACATTGCTACTTTTTCCCATTTCTAATTTTAGCCTTCTTTTTGAAGTAGTGTTTATAAATGTAGCCTTTCTAATCACAATGCTACCACTCCCTACTATTACCAAAATTCTATTGCCTATTAAAATATGAAACTTGGCCTCTTTGACCTCTCTTCCTCAGGACTATTCTCCTCTATTCTGTTATGTGTCATAACTTTGACCATGGCCACAACCTTGGCCTTTGCCATGACCTCTACATCTACTAATAGAGTAAAACACTTGTTCAGACTTGTTCTTACTTTGAGAAGAAGAAGAATCTAAGCCAAGGTTCTTCTCCTCAATTATCAGCATAGAAATCAAGTTTGAAAAATCAAGGATATCATCCCCCTCATATTCATAGATGACTTGAAGCTCTTGTACTCATCTCCAAGTCCATCTTAACATGCATGTACAATATCATCATCATTAACTACCATATTGATAGATCCAAGAGCTTCCGCAATAGTATTGATCTTCAAGGTTGTAAAGGGAGCTCATGCTCAACCGCCAAGACCCACGGACCACTTATTCCTTCAAGTGTTTCAGGCGAGCACCTATAGCTATCTCTCACCTAGCCGATGTGCCTTCAATCCTACCAGGGTGTAGTGAGCTTACCTTGATGCCCAAATGAGTTGCCTCCTCCCTCAAGCACTCCGGTAGCTCCACGATTCGTGATGAAAGCTCAAGCATCCTCAAGTCTCTGCCTCCAAGCTCCATCCTCCATAGCCACGTGCAAGAAGAAGAAGAGAGGAGATGATAGAGAGCTTCACCTCCAAGATCCCTCACCCTCCCTCACTCATACACACTCCCTCCTGCAAGCACACATGAGCAAGCAAAGAGAAGAGAATGAGAGAAGAAGATGAGTTCACTTTTGCCACACACCAAAGAATAAGCTTTTCTATTTACTTTTTGACTTTTATACATAACCCTAAATCCCTTTTGGGCAGTCATCCCTTTTTTACATGACTGGTCATTATGGCAAGGTTCTTTTTTCCATTTCTTTCTATTTACCTTTTCTCTTTACCTACTATGACCATCTACTTTTTACAATTTGCATAGGAGGGAGATTGCCGCTCTTTTACAATAGCTTTAGGGGTGCCTTGTATTTAAAAATGTGATTTTGCCTTTGACTTGATTTTTTAGGCCTCCCTTGAACTTTTAGCCATTCTCCATCTTGTCTCTTCTATTGCATCCACGTTCTTGAATTCTTTTTCTTCCATCTCAAACTAGGGTTGACATTACCTCCCTCCTAGATGAGTGCCAGCCCCATGGCACTTGTGAGGCTTGGTTGATGAGGGCTTGGTGCTTGGAAAGGTGGTTGCCGAGGTGATGATGGGCCTTATGTGGGTGGGTACTGGTGAGAATCTTGTCAAATAATTGTTTTCTTGGAGGTCGAGGATATGCCATGTGGATGGTGGGGCCTTTGATGGTGGTGGTTTGCAGATCGCTCATCTTAAAAAAGAGGAATGCACTACCTAGGGGGTGTGTCTACCTTACTGTGTGGTGCCTTGTTCTCATGCGAGTGGAACTAGGAGCTAGGTGCTTAGGTGGTGTCCCACACTTGAGGACCAAGTTTGTGCATAAGGGAGGTGTGGTGGGTGCAACTTAAGGGAACAGATCTATGAGTGTGACCTCCCTAGGTATGTCCTGCCCTTAATGTGCCCTAAGCATATGTAGTGAGGAATGGAAAGGGCTAGGGGGTTAGGAATGGAGCTGGTTGACTAAAGCCATTGGATGTACCTAACGTGAGAACCCCTAGATGCAGTGCTTGTGGCCTATGTGAAGTGGTGTGGTTTAACTGCTTGCTCGTGAGGTGCTTCTCTTTCCTTTCTTTTATGCTTTTTTAATTTTCTTTTTCTCTTTCTTTTTTTGAATCACAAGGTCACGACAAGAGGTAGTACAAAGTAGAGGGTCTATTCATCTGGCTCTTGAGTGTGAGATGGGGAGGTAAGAGAATTCAATGATTTACTGAGGAAGTTCCTACTTAGCATGTGTTAACCCTCAGATGAACAAGGTGGAATATGGAAACACAAGAAGTGCAGAAAAGTCCTAAATCAAGGAGAAAGGCACACAAAAATAAGAGCGGAAGCCAATACTTTTGTAAAAAAATGCAAGGCGCACCATGATTTATTTTAAGAGTGTTGGGGCTCCCACCCGTGCAAATTATAAAGGTAGATGGGTAGTAGGAAGGAAGCTAGAAAGATAGGATGACAATGGAAAAAATGGCCTAGGCTATGACCAGCCATGTAAAAAGGGGATGACCGCCCAAATGGAATTTAGGGCTTTCTATATAAAGTTCAAAAGATAAATGAGAGCTCATTATTTGGTGTGTGGCAAAGTGGACTCTTCTTCTTCTGTTCTCTTTCTTGCTTGTGAGTGCTTGAGGGAGGGAGTGTGAGGGAGTGAGGGATTGAGCTTGTGAGAGTGAGGGAACTTGGAGGTGAAGCTCTCCACCTTCTCCTCTCTTCTTCTTCTCTTCTCTTCTCTTCTCTTGTCTCATGCATGGCTATGGAGGATGGAGCTTGGAGGAAGATGATTGAAGATGCTTGAGCTTGCATCATGAATCCTGGAGCTATCAGAGTGCTTGAGAGAGGAAGCAACTCAATCAGGCATCAAGGTAAGCTCACTATACTCATAGAGAGGGATAGTGCATCGACTATGTGAGAGGTAGCGACTAGTGCTCGCTTGAAAGGCTTTAACAATAAGCAATCAATGGGTCTTGGTGGTTGAGCTTGAGCTCGCCTCTACATTTTGGTTCTATTGCCGGGACCAACAGATTCAAGCTTGAGCACTTGTGCGCTTCAAATCGAGCATCGAAGTAAAGGTTTCATCCCCGAATCGGAGCTTGAGGTAGATAGGAGATTCAGGTGTGTTAATAGTTGGAAACAAGTAAGTATTTTTGGGTTTGGATGTGTGGATGAGTAGGTTAAAGAAGCATGAATGCTATATGGTGACTTTTTATTGCATTAGGTAGGGTAGGATTAAAATAGTGTGAGCACACAATAGGGTTTTGTTGCTGTATAACAGGCTACAGGAAAAAGAAGGGCAAAAAATGAAACCCTAGGTTAAATACTGGTAAGAGGAGACAGATTAAGGTGAATGCAGACCTGGGCATGTCAATAAGAGGCTAGGAGTGGCAAGGGAAGACCTCATTTTGCATTAGAGAGAGAGAGAGAGAGAGAGAGAAAGAGACCTGTTGATCTCACAAAGATCACATGCTTTGATTCTGGTGTTTTTGATCAATCCAGTACATAAGGATCTTCTTTATATGCCATTGATGTGACCTACAAGGTATTATAGGGGTCCGTGAGATGAGCGCTATGAGAAATTGGCCAAAAATCATCAAGTTGTGCCGTTGGGTTCGCAGTCAGACCACCGTGTCCTGGTCCGACTCCCAAAGTCAGACAAGCAAACCATCCGACTGGGAGCATCGGACCATCTGACTCCAAGAGTCAGACTGCCACCTTGGACCACCCGTCTAGTAGTCAGACACTCTTTGACAATCGGATCGAGCCCTTTTGTCCAATCGGACGTATACAACATGCTAGGGGTGAACAAGGCTACCGTACGCATAGTGGATGGGATAAGTTTAGCAGATATCCCAAATCATGCTACAGGCAAAGATGGTCCATACTCTCTTCTCTAATAAAAGGTACAATGCCTTTATGAACAGAATTAGGGTGTCGTTGTGGGAGAGCATCGCAACAAGATCCCCAGATGAAATAGATTGGAAGGCCTTCGTGCGCAAAACTATTGAAAGCTCAGTAAAAGCTTTGACCACTGGTAGAATGGTAATAGGAGGAGAATCCTCGACCTCCATAGCAAGATTAGCTCAAAAGAAGTTTTCCTACAAAGCATCCATCATCAGGTTCGGTGGGATCCTAATGGCCATCATCCAAGAGGCCTTGAAGGATACAGAGGAAGGTGGAGAGGGAGTAGGGGAAACCCTTGACTGACTACCTCACCATGAATAGGTGTAGTCAATCGAAAGGACTATAAGTGATAAGGACGAGCAGGAGATGCATTCTAGCCAAGGAGAGCCACAGGCACAAATGAAGGGAACCCCATCAAAGCTGCATAAGGAGACAAAAGAAATGATGACAAGGGAGGAATGGGTCGAGTTGAGAAAGGCCCAAAAAGAGTCCAAGAGGGCCAAAGATGAGAGAAAGAGAAGAGCCGAGAGAGACAAAGAAGAGCTAAAATAAAAGGAGGATGATGACATGGTAGAGGCCATGCACAAGTCTGTGGAGGAGGCCTACAGTTTCAGAGGAATGGCCACCTTGAGCCCATGGCATGAAGACGAACCAAGCGGCGGCGCTAAAGTAGCCCAAGTCATTGCGGGAAAGGGCAAGGCTCTGTTGCACCCCCTCTCTCCGCCACCACCACCTCCACCACACATGAGCCAGCGCCTGCCATGGACACAACTTGAGTATATCCATGTTGCAATTCTTGGTCACAAAAGTACAAGAGATGGTACCAGGGACAGGAGCCAAAAAGGTTATCTGCGGCGGTGGACGTCGAGTCCAGAGGACCCAAAGTGGCAAAAGCTGGAAGTGTCCACCACATCACTGCCATTGATGCCCTCGGTCGCGGACTATGACACCCTATGTGGTTGAACTCCTAGCTCAACTAGAGAGGGCCAAGGAAGAGAAGAAGGCCACTTCTGTGGAGGTAGACGTCTAAAGAGGGGTTGTGGTAGCCCTATGACTAGACATGACACAGCGAGCCTCTGAGCATCAGAAAGAAATTCGGATCTTGAAAGAGAAACTCAATGCCCAAGAAAAGAAGGCTCAAGAAAATGAAGATCGCCTAAGGAAAATACTAGAGGATGAAGCTCAAGACTTGGTGGCTGAGTACCGGGACCACAAGTGGCTCATCCAGCAATATGGTAAGCTCTAGCAACAACAAATGGCACAGGTGGAAGCTATGCATATAGAACTATATAGGGAAGCCTGTAAGAAGGAGACGAGGCACCAAAAGAACAACACCAAGAATAGGAGGATGCCCTGGTATTCTAGCTATGGACGGCAATGGAAGCCACGTCAAAAATAGAAGCCATGCTGGAGAGAGAAATAGAAGCCATGTCAAAAATGAGGGACAAGGCCATTGACAAAGCCATAGAAAGTCTACAAGACGACCTGAAGAATGCCCGGGAGGAGGTGGAGGCACTAATGGCCATGGCCATGACCGAAAGGAAGTTGCATCGAGGAGAGCTTGACAATTGTCCACAAACTACTAAAGATCTATCAGAACGGATCGTAGAAGCTTACCAACAGTACTCTGTGGCTGAGCAAGGTAGGAGGATGGCCGCGGAGCAGCTGAACCACAGGGATAAAGAGAATGCCCAGATGATGGAAACCTAGAGCGAGCAGAGTAGGTGGTAATGATGTTGTCTAAAGAGATAGAGAGGGGTAAGGAAAAAATGGAAGAAAAGGCATAGCAGTGGGAGGAACACAACCTTGAAAGAGTGCAAGGATTGGGAGAGCTCCTAGCAGTATTAGAATGTGAGAGGGTGCTCGCAGAGTCCAGTGCTGAGGCCACTGAAGCGTGCTCCAACATGCAGAGGCAAGCCTTTTTGAGCACTGTGCTTCATGTCACACAAGTTGAAGGTGAGGGCTCGGTGGAGAGAATAAGGAGGACATTGCAATTGACAACCAAAGCTTTAAGATATGGCCTGCAAGAGCGCATACTTTCAATCGACATGGGCATAACCAAGGCGCAGCAACATAGCTACTTGCGACAAGACGGCCTCTCCACCGATGAGCTCAAGGAACTTGGATTCAAGGAACAAGAGTAGCCCCAACCACCCCCAATCCAACTCCCTATGGAAAAAGACACCGAGGAAGGGCATGACCTTGGGCAAGCATTCAAAGAAGAACCTCAAATTAGGGAGGCCAATCCGCCCTTACTACATAATATACTCCCAAAAGAGCCGAACGGTACCTAGGTTCCTGAACGTGTTATTGCTGCAAGAAGAAAATGGCAGGAACTTGTGGAGCAAGCCCAACACAGGGCGCAGGCACAGCCACAATAGCTTCCTGACGAGCCCATGCCACCATGTGAGGATCACTATCCCGTTAAGTGGCCACAGGAGCTAACTATTTGGCAACAACAAGAGCTCCAATATCGACCCTTTGAGTTCTCCTTCCTCTACCCATGGGCCTTAAACCAATTCTTACCCTTGGAAGTAGTGGAAAGAATCGTTGGTTTGGGTAATACCCTATCAAATTGATGGGTTGAGGAGTGGAGCATCATCATCCTTTAGTGGAGGCAGGAGCCCATAGACTAATGGCAGGACAAGCTCTATCAGGTTCCCAAAATGGTCCAAGGCTACGAGGCACAAGCCAAAGTGACGGAGGAGGATTTGGGACACCAATTTTGATGCATGGATGGCCTTCTACGGTATGCTATAGGAAGAACGGAATGATCCCGTCTACATGCCCTACCATCACAAACACGAAGTGGATTAGAATAGGGGGTGCATGGCAGGTATGACTTTTCAAAAATCTACAATGTCAATGTAGCAATTCTCGAGGAATGCATGGCCTTTAGAGTAAGGGACTTGCACTCTTCTATTAACTGCTTCCTCGAGGATTTCTCTTCTTGTCGCCCAGACCCTGCCTTCATAACCACTTGTAATTATCTGAGGATCATTAGCTTTCTACTTAGACAAAAGCCAGTAGTAGCTGAGGAAGCCCATTGTATCCCCAGTCTTTTTTGACATTAACCTAGGAATAGATAACTGTGCTATGGCTAGGCTCATGATGAGGAAACCTTGCTTCCCTCATTTCGCATGAGGATCCTTGAAGTCATGAATGATAGCCACTTTACAAGGTGTAGCCACCCTTTTTTGTCAACCACACCTCTCAATGTGAGGGCTAACATCAAGCAATACCTACAGAGCTGCGCCTTCTTGACTAAATCCCTAAGACCACCTCGCGACTTGTCTGAGGAAGATCATGGTAGAGCCTGAGAGCACTCGTGGTGGGAAAAAAAAGAGAAAAAGGCACTTTGCACGCCACAAATCGCCGCACCTAGTGTTTTCATACCTAGCCCCACCCCCCACGACACATACTCAAGGCACAAGAAGGACAGGACACACCTAGGGAGATACCACTCGCCTATGGTTAGACCTATCACCCTAAGCTCCATGCACTCCATCCTTCATCTACACCAACTGGGTCCTCAAGTGTGGGATACCACCAAGGGCTTGCCCAAGGTAGACCCATCTCCCTGTTCCACAAGCATCGGTACCATTGCACTCCACGGTCAGGTAGACACATTCCAGGTAGTGCACCTTCTTTTCTTTCTAGGTACGTGCAAAGGCCCCACCACTAGCTTCAGAGACCCCATCATCCATGCAATGCCCTTCCCATCCTATGCCATGTGCCATTAGGCAAAGCAAAAACAACCAAGGGAAAAACACAACAGCCCCATTAGAAAGTAAATGAAGAAGCTCATTGGGAACATCGCAAGTGAACTCAGCAATGGAGAGTCAAATGACGGATCCATCTAGCATCATTTTCAATTTCAAAGATGGACCCGCCCCTCAATATCCCTCCAACACCAGGGATCATACCCAACGCCAGGGATTCTTGGTTCCACAAATCCCCCCAATACCATGGCCCCTACTTGGCTCAAGAGCCTTCTAGTGCCATAAATCTCTCCAATAGGTCCAAAAATTCCTCCAATATTAGGGCCCCTACTCGGCTCAAGAGCCTTCCAGCTCCATAAATCTCTCCACCAAGTCCATAAACCCACCCTCAACACACCACCGCCCCTCTGACCACCAGCAAGCAACTGCCATGGGATTGGCACTCATCTAGGATGGGGGTAATGTTAACCCTTGGACAAACAAGGTGGAACATCAATAAACTCAAAAGTAGAGGATAAGGCCAAGGCAAAAGTGAAATAGAAGACAAAAGTGCACTAAGAAAAAATGTGGAAACACAAGAAGTGCTGGAAAGTCCTAAATCAAGGAGAAATATGCACAAGAAAGAGCGCAAGTCATTTGTAAAAAAGTGCAAGGTGCACCATGATTTATTTTAAGAGTGTTGGGTTCCCACCCATGCAAATTGTAAAGGTATATGGGAAGTAGGAAGGAAGCTAGGAAGATAGGAGGAAAATGGAAAAAAGGGCCTACTGCCATGTAAAAAGGGGATGACCGCCCAAATGGGATTTAGGGCTTTGTATATAAAGTTCAAAAGATGAATAAGAGCTCATTCTTTGGTGTGTGGCAAAGTGGACTCTTCTTCTTCTCTTCTTCTCTTCTCTTGCTTGCTTATGAGTGCTTGAGGGAGGAAGTGTGAGGGAGTGAGCTTGTGAGAGTGAGGGATCTTGGAGATGAAGATCTCCACCTTCTCCTCTCTTCTTCTTCTCTTCTCTTATCTTGCGCATGGCTATGGAGGATGGAGCAGATGCTTGAGCTTGTATCACGAATCATGGAGCTATCAAAGTGCTTGAGAGAGGAAGCAACTCAATCGAGCATCAAGGTAAGCTCATTACACTCATACATAGGGATAGCACGTCGGCAATGTCAGAGGTAGCCATTAGTGCTTGCTTGAAAGGCTTGAACAATAAGTAGTCTGTGGATCTTGGTGGTTGAGCTTGAGCTTGCCTCTACAGCATGTACCCTTTTTGGCCTATCCTCTTAGTGGTGGACAAAAATAGATGGCTACAGTTGGTAAAATGGCTGTTGTTCATCTCATCAAGGAGGGCCATGCAAAATGGCGGGATTAGAGCAGCACGCACCATCAGCTGAGTCATGGTTCAGCTATCTATTCCCATATTTATGTAAAAAAAGAGTGGCAGAAGATGGTGCTTTGTTGGTGCAGGGGGTTTTTTTAGGAGTGTCCTAAGTAATCTAATATAGTTACATGTTTTTACAAGGGCGGGGTCTGGAGGCACGAGGAGAATTCCATCAAGAAGTGTGCCATGGAGTCCCATAGATCTTGTTCTGAGAAAGCGAGTGCTTCCTTGGGCTTTGTGGCTTTGTGTTGTAGATATTTGGGAAGTTGTATTGACCATGGATGTCAAGGTCAAAATCTACTCCTACCCTTCGAGGATACAGTAGATAGGTTGGATCATTTCGCTCGAAGGGCAAGGAGATGCAAACCACATCCATGCATCTACATTGCCATTCCAGACTCCTCTCCTCCATTTAGGTTGGGATTCATAGCCTTTCACCATGAGGGGTATCTCCTTAACCTTATTTTCCTAGTAATCTCAAGATTCAATCCCCCAAGCCGTTGGGTTCTTCTCTCTTTCAGTGAGCCATCAGTCACCAAGCCTTCTTCCCATGGTGATCACTTACTTTATCGCTTCGATAGACATTACTTTGCTCAGGGCCGCTGGGTATCACAAGGTAAAATCAAAGGGTTGGCGGCTATTTTCCCACTTCTCCCATACAGATAGCTCCGTGTTCCAGTTCATGGGTGAGCAGTCTTTCTTTGGTGGAATGGGAGGCTCTAGGACTACACGTGGTTATGCTTTTTCCCTTTTGTGTGCTTGGTCAAGCATTCTAGCCATTTTCTTTTTAGCATTTTCTTTCCTTTTTGCTGTGGCATCTTGCTCTTGAGGGGGTTTTGGCTATGGTGAGGGAGGTGGTGGAACCCACTCCTCATCTCATTGTGCCATGTCATGGCTTGATCTTGCTACTACTCCTTGTTGTTCTTCTTCTTGGAGTCCCAATGTGTCAACCTCCTATAGCATCAAGCCCACTCTCAACAGACTTTCTTGTTGATCTTGCCAAGTCAAATTGAGGCTTCTGTTATCTTGGATTTAGGAGCACAACCCTTTTTTTATTGCCTTGCGAGCTATTTCTAGTTTTCTTTTAAGCGCATCAACTGCCTCCTCCTCTTTAGAGAGTGTGATGTCCACGATTGTGCTGAGGAATGCATGTTGTTGGGCCTCTAGAATGGCCTTTGCCCTGCTTTCTTCTAGTATTTTGCTTCCTTCCACAAGGGCCAAACAACTCGCTAGGTCCTTCACTTTCTTCTCGCTTTTGACCTCCCATTCCTTTGCCTTCATTTTCATCTCTACCAAGCCCTCACTTTGCCTTTGTGATAGGACCACTATCGTCGGCTCCTACCCCTTCCATTTTTGCATAATTTCTTCTTTCTCCTTTGTTAGTCACTCAACATCTCTTTCTAGTCTCCCTTTCTCCTCTCTTTCCCTTTGCACCCTATACTCCGCTTCTTCCCTCTCTCTTTGTTGTTCCTCTTGTTCTTGTGCTCTCTCTGTCTCTAGTGCGGCGAGCTCTTCCATGTCCTATTGGAGCTTTCTCATTTGCATTTCGAGCTCCACCTGTTGTAGAATCAGGAGCTTGTACTCCCTTTGCATTTCAACTAGCTCCTGGTTCTCTTTTTCTAGTCTTTTTTGCCAATGTTACTCTTCATCTTCCTTGGCCCTTAGTTCCACTTTAGCTCCTTGATTTCTTTTTGTTACGTAGCCACTTGGCATGTTTTTTCTAGTTAGAAGGTAGTTGACATTTCTCTTTTAGCTTCTAGCTTTTCCACTATGGCTTTCTTCTACTTCTTGGCTCTTTCCAATTGAGCATAAAGCTCCTTGACATGCTCATCTTGGTCAATGGGCTACGGCCCCATGGGTGGTGGCCTCAACCCTTTGTTGCTTGGGCCCTTATTGGGATTCGGCATCCGCAGCTGCTGCCAGTCTTTTCATTCCTGTCATTGGAGTCCCTGCACTACATTTGCACATTGGGGTATGTGCTTTATCGACCAAGAACTATACCTATGCCATGAGGTTGCTAGCCTCAATTGTGGTTGGGGTGGCCGGTAAGATATTGGGTGGGATTGAGTGGAGTGCAGCCTTGCCTTTTCCCTTTGCAACACGTGGAGGTAGGTCTTCTCGTACTTGGCCACTGGTCCCCACCTTGTACTGCCTTTCTTGGGGGCTCATCGCTTCCCACTCCTCGTACATGCATTGCTGCTCAATGGACATGTGCATAGCTTGTGCCAAGTCCTCTTCTTCTTTTCTTCTCAACTCTTTGTCTTCTTCTTCCACCTTTCTTTGCCTTTCCTCCTCTGCCCTTTTCGATTCTTCTATTATTTTCTGCAATTTAGCCTCCTCTTTGTTTCTTCTCTCTTCTTCGGCTTTCTTAGACTTTCTTTGCACTTTTATTAGCTCTTCCTTCTCCTTTTTTGTCATTCTCTCTTCCTACCTCTCCTGTGTCGTCGTTTTCTTGGGCATTTTTGGTTTTCTTTTGCTAGATTGGCCTTTTTTTGGTGCTCCCTCCTTGTTACTAACTCTTCTTTCACTTGATTATTTGCGTTCTCCATGACGGGGAGGTGACCTTCCATGTGTTTCATCGGCTCCCTCCTCTGCATTTTGCGCCTCCTTTACTGCTTCCTAGATGAGGGTGGTCAAGATTTCCCCATACCCATGAACTAGGCTTTGGATGATGGTTTGTCCTTCTCACCTCGCTTTGATGTTGGGGATTCCCCACCAGCTCACTTGCTTCCCAGGGCTAGTGCCTTAGCGGATTGATCAATGGTTTGCTTCCTAGGGCTAGTGCCTTAGCGGATTGATCAATGGTTTTCCACATGTAGCCGTTCCAGTGTATTTCATCCATCGTGTGAGCTACAAAGCTCTCCAGCATGGACACATTTGTTTTGTGCATGAGAGAGTTGTACCATTAGATGGAGAAGAGGGAATCGATGACTGTTGTCTGCATTCTGATTTCTAATTAAAAAACTAAGAAAACCCCATTGAGGAAAGTGGGAGGCTTCGATCTTGACGATTGAACGCCTATGGCTAGTGGACCCGATAAGTCGGGTAACTTTCCAACACTAGATAGAGCTTATTAAATTGTGGCCCTCCCAATACTGGCAGGATTAGTTACCAGGTTTAATACTATCTTAAGGGGCTGAAGCTGAGATTTTACCTTATGGGTAGGGGGATTGAGTTACACTCTCCCCATCTCTCACTCTCTTTGAACCAAGTGTGGTATTAATCTCACTCCTGCCTTTGATTGATTACAAAGTGGTCTTTCTTAGGTGGGTGTTAGATTGCTATTAGGGGTGACTTGTCTACGCTTCCCCTGTGAAGTAGAACTAAGATTCCCATGTTCAACTAAGTCTAAGGTTTCCCATGGGGAGATGGGATGGTGATGTGCATGGATATGAATTTCAGTCGACTACTAGAGGACTCCTCCAGATCTATTGGAGGAGGCACCTCATAGGAGTAACATCCGGAATGATCACTTTGGAGAGTGTAAGGGAGCATTAGGTTGGGGACCCCAATGTCCTAAACCACCACAATCCATAACTCATTTGCCAGCTGTGCAAGTCTGGAATCATAAGAGCCATAACTCATCATTCACAAATCCAAAAACTGGTATAACTATAAGACATTTTAACATAGGTGTCAATGCGATGCATAGAATTTATCCCCTTCATCAATTTTCGTGTTCCTTCCTAAAAAGCATTTGATAATACTAACATGATTTTACAAGTCTAAGTAATTTCTAACTAATCCTGATCCTTTTCTTATGTACTAATACGATTATCTCCGTTTGGGCATCCATTGTGATTACGGTTTATAGCCACAACCTTGATTTGTTGTGGGGTGGCTAGTTCTTCGGTTTGAATGGGTTCAGGGTTAACTTCCACTTGTGCTTTAACATCATGTTGAGTTCCCCCAGCAGTAGTGGCGACCACTTCCTCGTGTTGGGGAGCTCTCTGAGCATGACCTCGCTCAGCATCTCGATGTCTCTTAAGAACCATGGAAGAAGCTTGATGGGTTCAGGCAGTGCTTCCACGTAAGAGTGGAGAGAGAGAGAGAGAAAAAGAGAGGTTCGGCTGATTGTAGCAGAGCTTTGTTGCATCAATAGTAGCTGAGAGACTTCTGCATAGATCGTTGTGTGCTTGTGTGTCTTCCTCCCGATGTGATGCTCTAGCCCTATTTATATAGTAACCAAGGGAGGGGGTAAAAAGAGGACGTTTCCTTCTTAGTGTTTTTGATGATGTCATCGAAGATAAAGATGGGATGCTTTCTTTTAGCATTTTTGATGATGTCATTGATGACATCAGGGAGGGGATCCATTTTTGTAGTGCGAATATATGGGCAAGCACCGCACTGTGTGCCGCATGGTTGGGTGGGTGTCACCCCAAGGCGCATGATTAAGGTGGTGACTAAGGCGGCGACCAAGGCATATACATTGGCATACTTGGCAACGGGCTATGAAGGCTTCGTTGCTTGTGTGTGAGAAGCTCCCACTAGCTTGTAGGAAAATCTTCCCGAGAGGTCACCCATCCCGGTAGTGGCATCACCCAAGTGCACTTAACTGCCAAGTGACTATCCACTAGGCTAGTTCTTTTTGTTGTTCTATACTACAAACGTAGTTTTAATAAGCTAGTCTTGGGAGGAATCCCAAGTCTATTTTCCATGAACTGGCATATAATATCTTATTATTAATAACAATTATCTTCATAAGTAGAGCCAGTTTCATAAAATTTTTAACAAATGTGCAACATAAATCATTTTTCTTTGAAATGTAAGTGCACATTGTTTATTAAAATAAACTAAGTAATTGGGACATTACATTCTTCCCTCCTTAGAGAAATCGAGATGTCCTCATCTCGAGAGAAATTGGGGGTATTCTTTCATAAGGGTTGCCTCATTGACCCAAGTGGTATCTTCTTTAGAATAATCCTTCAATTGTACTAGGTGTTCTCTTAGAATTCGACTTCTTAGAGGTTTCTCCCTTGTATCTAGAATCTTCTGGGGTTGCATTTCGAGAATTCCTTGGGCAGGCATGACTATTTGTTCGTCATTAAGCACATGATCAGGGTTTAGTACATAAGGTTTTAGTAGGCTTATAACATGAAATACATTGTGAATCTTGAGATGGGGTGGCAATTTAAGCTTGTAGGCTTGCCTTCCCATTACTTTGATTACTTCATATGGTCTACAGTACCTTGGACTAAGCTTTTTGTATTTCCCCAAGGATAATGACTTCTTTTTAGGTCTTACCCTTAGAAACACCATGTCACCTTCCTTGAATGTTCTTATAGATCTTTCAAGATTTGCATAGGATTTTTGCCGATCTCGATTATCTTGGATGTCATGTTGGATCAATTGGATTTGTTGGTCCATCTCTTCAAGCATAGCCTTAGAAGCCTCTACTTTGAGAGTGGGATCTGAGAAGTTTAGAGGTGTATGACATTCTTGCCCATACAAGGGCCCTTGAAATGGTGACATCTTGATTGTTTGTTGAAATGCCGTGTTATAAGAAAAATCCACCAAAGATAAATGTTCAATCCACCGTTTTGGTTCTTTGCCGCAATAAGAACTTAGAATATCTTCAATGGTCTAGTTCACCCTCTCAGTTTGGCCATCAATTTGAGAATGATAAGCAGTACTGAAGCATAGCTTCATTCTAATTTCTTGGAATAGGCAAGTCCAAAACTTAGAGGTGAATTTGGAGTCTCGATCACTGATTATGCTCTTTGGCAATCCATGTAACCTAAATACTTCTTTGATAAAAACTTGAGCAATGTTAGATGACTTATAGGTTATTTTGACTGGGATCAAGTGTGCAACTTTTTTCAATCTATCAACCACTACCATGATGGAATCATATCCACCAATAGCAGTAGGTAATCCAACAACAAAGTCCATAATTATTGACTCCCATTTCATTTGTGGAATGTCCAATATGAGCCAAAAGTATAGATTAGATGGCTTTGTTTGACCGCATGTTCCTGATTCTCAGGGTTCAACTCAGGACAATATGTTTGGATGTGTCCTAGTTCATTGTAGTGGAAACATTGGTGGTTAGGGCATCTCTTACAGATGTGTCCTATCTCTCCGCACTTGTGGCACCTCTTGTCTTGATCCAGTGAGTCATATTCATCATAGTTGCCTGATTTAAGTTCTTGGACGATTGGATTCACTTGGAGTAATGCATCCTGCAAGTCCGTTGGCCGCATTAATTCCAATCGAGTGTTTATGGGTGGATTCAATCCAACACAGAACTTTGACACTTGTTGTGTCGTGTCCATTGGGGGTGCATACTTTAAGAGTGAAACGAACTGTGAATAATATGCTTCAAGGGATAGTCCTAGCTACTTCAAATCGTAGAATTCATTCATCTTTTGTGTGTGGTAGGCTGGTGGCAGATA
The DNA here is from genome assembly GCF_053477565.2 of Lygodium microphyllum. Lineage (NCBI taxonomy): Eukaryota > Viridiplantae > Streptophyta > Polypodiopsida > Schizaeales > Lygodiaceae > Lygodium > Lygodium microphyllum. The sequence continues at coordinate 97,386,293 of NC_141138.1, forward strand.
CCTTCCTCGCATAGCTTCCTTAAGCTTATTCCAGGTGACGGTCCGAGATCGCTTGGTCTCTGCACCATTGTTTCCACCAAAGTCTCGCTTCACCTGTAAGCTTAAGTTTGGCGAGCATGGCTTGGTTAGCAGGGGCAATTCAGATCTCGGCGTCAGCTTGAACAGTCCTTCCCTTCCCATCAAACTCGAGTGGCTTAATTTGCTTGAGAAGGAACTTCTTCTCTTGCATGTCAGCATTCATGGGTGCAGAGGATGCCTGACAATCAAGCCATACCACTTAGGTTATTTAGGATATGTCTATGATCCGAACCTTAATCAATCATGCATCATTAAGAAGTTTTGCTCTGATACCAATTGTAACGTGCCCGCCCCTCAAATTGTGGAACACGTCTTAGCAGCCCATCGAGAGATTAATCTAGAGGACGCCGCTTGGCACTCCCAAGGAATGACACGGGGTTTGTCAACTAGGGTCTCTCGAGTCTGCCTTGCAATGGAACTTATCCGACCGTTCCCACTAGGATCCGACTTGAAGTCCGGGTTCCTAGCCAACATTGTCTAAGGTCATAGACCGACTTTTTCCTAACATTTCTCGTTAACATTTCCTTTGAGGAAAGCTCTCGGCTAATCGAGACTACCCTTCCGTAGGATAGACCCATTGGTTGCATCCACCTCGCTTCCCTCGAGGGTTGTTTTAGTGATCTAATTACCTACCACGTTATGCTTGGCACATAAAAGCAACTTCCTTAATTAACCCATTAGTCACAAGTTCCTTTATGTAATTTAGGCCACAGACACGAAGACAGGTTAAAACAAGATCAAACACTTCCTTATCTTCGGATTAATGTGTGTCTCCTGCCCATACATGAGAATTAAGTGCTCCTTTCTGCCTCCGCAGAAAAATCCTTTCGTTTTCCGGCAATAAAACCCGAAGGTTTATCCTTCCAAGATTTTGTCTTGTAACTAGTATCAAGGCCTCGAGATCCCATCTCGAGTCACGTAGAACACTTGTGTAGGGCCCGGAGGCATTGGGATTTATGGCCAGAGCCCCCACTGGCACCCAAGCATCCTCCTACACCAAGTGATTTCCACAGAGAGACCTCTCGCGGCAGGTTCGCTCCACATCCCCAGTGCGGATTCACAACCCCCTTGGTTAGGGTTTGGCAATTTGTGGGGGGTGGCTAGTGCCATCCTTCCTTAATTATTCCTTTAGGAAATCAATCACAGCTGAACCAACCAGCATAGTAACAATTTCTAGGGAAAACATCCCTTTCATTTCCAATTAAGAAAATATCATTTTCTACATCAAGCAATCACTTTGCTTATAAACCACTTGTCCTTAGTAGGATCTCCTCTTACCAAGGCAACCAGTCAATTCACTTAGAAATATCCTTTTCAAAACAACCAAGCATAAGCCTTGATCAACATTCCATTTAGAGTCAGCTTATTAGCCTAGCTTAAACCTGGAGGATATCCACTTCCAATAATCTAAGACAAGATCCTTAAAAACAACTCACAAGCACATGTGTTTAATCACTCAACTTCTTTTGAATCTCTCTTCCCCTTGGGTTTTATCCTAGCGTTCCAAGTTGTGAATCCCCAATTTCTTGCACGCCTTTTAACATACTTGGTAATCTTAAAACACATTAAATATTTTGCAAGACTTGTCATACATTCTTTCCATCCTCTCTTAGTGCGATGCTATGCAGAATTTTGCCATCAAACTCATCTTCTATGCACAAGGGTCATTTAATAAACTGACACAATCTATGATCCTTAACTCCCTTCACATTTATTCAATGACTTTTTATTCTTAATATGCACGTATTTGTGTGGGTTAAGTACATGAAAGCCTAAATTTCCATGTATTTGTGCATTTGCATGCTACGAACGGGAGCTATCATTTCATGTGTTTATTGTAATCACGGGCGCGAACCATGAATCCTAGATAACTCCTCATGTACTAGATTGGGTGGAAGCCTATTATTTTATGTGAGATATTGAAAAAAACCTATCATTTCATATGTATAAACTTGGGCTTGATTCGTGTGTGCTGTGTTGGTCATTCCGCTCGTCCCTCCAACATTACTGGTGGCTTGGACGCCTATGCTTTCCACGATTTTCTTCTTGGGAGCCATTCGCCTCAAGGCAGTCCGGTCCTTGACGGGTTTCGGTAGATATGTTTGGTTGGGCAAGACCATTGGGTGGGCCCTTTGCTGAGAGGGTGGTTTGGGTGTGGTTCCTTGTAATTGCCCACCAACTCCCACTCCCTCTCCTTCTTTCCCTCTCCCTTTCTCTTCCCCTTCTTTTCCACTATTTCCTTCTCTCTTCTTCTTCTTTTCTCTTATTCTCCTACTCTCACTCTCTCTCCTTCTCTTCTTCTCCTCTTGCTACCTATTCTTCTCCTTCCTCTTCCACTACTTCTCTCTCTTCTTTTTCCCCCTTCCTCTTCTTCTTCTCCTCTCCCTCTTCCTCCTTCTTCTCTCTCTTCTCTCTCTTCTCTCTCTCCTTCTCTTCTTCTCTTCTCTATCTCATCTTCTTCTCCTTTTTTTCTTCTCCTTTCCTCTATCTCTTCTTCTTCTCTTCCCTCTCTCCCTTCTTCCTCTTCTCTCTCTTCCCTCTTTCTCTCCTTCTCTTCCTCTCTTCTCTTTCTCCTTCTTTTCTTCTCCTTCTCTTCCTCTCTCACTCTTTTCTCTCTCCCCTCTTCTTCCCCTTCTTCTTCTTCTTCTCTCTCCTCTCTCCTCTCTCCTCTCTCTTCTTGCTTCTTCTCTTCTCCTTCTCTTCTTCTCTCCCTCTTCTTCTCCTTCTTCTCCTTCTTCTCCTCCTTCTTCTCCTTCTTTCCCTTCTCCTCTCTTCTCCCTCCTCACCTTCTACCTCTCTGCTCACGGCTAGTTGCCTGGCAAAGTGGGGGGGGGGGGGGGGGTTCAAATGATGGCCACAGGGGGGGGTTTCCCTGCCCAGGCTTCCGTGGGCGCAGTCGCTACTGCCGCCAGTGGGGGGGCGTTCTGCCATTCTCCAGTCGGGGGGGGGGGTTCAAATGATGGCCACAGGGGGGGGTTTCCCTGCCCAGGCTTCCGTGGGCGCAGTCGCTACTGCCGCCAGTGGGGGGGCGTTCTGCCATTCTCCAGTCGGGGGGGGGGGGGGGGGTTCCTCTCCCCATACTCTCGACGTGTGGTGCAGGCATACAAGCCTGCAATCATGCCCTTTTGCATGGCGGCCACATCAAGATGATGACGAGGGCGAGGATGATATTGACAATGATGATGATGATGATGATGTGGATGTCGATGTGGAGGAAGCAGCGGCTCACGTGGAGGAAGGCAACACTTTAGATGTGGTGGCGGTGGGAGATGGCGGGTTCACTCGTTTACAGGTAAGCCTTATATATCATATATAATATATATACTATATACCATATATTATATCACTAACATTAACCCTTACTAACTCATATACTACATTGCTAACGTTTTTAATTAACCCTTAGTAACTTACTAACCTTAATCAATTAACTCCTTCTAACTCACCCTACTAACACACCTACTAATTTTGACTAACACCACTAAATCCGATCCTCGGAGGTGAATGTCAATGTCAAGGCGTGTTTCCTTGAAATGTGTGAGGGCGGAACGAGAGCGAGACATTACATAGATTTTGTTTTGATCGTGCTCCTGGGAGAGTCATTCCTTCCATGGCTCCATTTTTGGTGCACTGGCCGAGAAATCAATCGCTCATGGGGAAGAGATTCAAGACATTGATGGCAGGGTACAATTGCATTTTTCCAGAAGCAGGGATAGATAAAAAAATCACAAAAAGGGCAGCATCAAACAATCCGATGGGCCATAGGCTGTCAACTGAGGCATTGAATGCTCTCTTCTTCAACACCTCTAATCAACTGTCAGAATCTGATATATCTATTTGACTTCATCAATTCCACTCCTCATGATCGTCGTTCCATCAAAAGGCACAACGATCAGTTTTCTTTCTTCGACATCCATTACCGTCATTCTTCGATCAGCAAACTGCAACTATTTATCACGATAGAGAAAGTTTCACTTATGCCAATTATGTGTAATAACTTCAATCAATTGAATATATATTCAAATGGACCTGTTCATAGAGAGTGTTTCTATGCAAAAGGATTCTCCACACTATTGTTCAAGTATTCTCACTAGCATGAAGAAGATGGTGCTCGTTTGTGATTTTTGAGTGTGCAAGCTCATGACAAAGTAGGGGATAGCATCCTTGGTGTGGTGGTCCCTAGGTGGTCTCCTATGGCTCGGCTTCGTCATCGACGCTAAAGACATGTTCAATGGTGTTCTCGTTCTTTTTCTTCGTTGCTGAGGACGGCTTCGCAATTGTGTCCGGGGAGAATGATGAAGCCTAAAGATGCTCAAAATCTAGCACCCTATCGCATCTACATTAATAATATCACATATCAATGTAGTCTTATTACGGTTTTGAAAATGGTGTATTCATAAAGCAAGCCTGTAAGTTTTGAGATCCCCAAGGAAACAATGGCCAAGGCCAATGTAAAAGAAAATATTATTCATTAATAAATTTTATACGAAGGGGTGCATGTGGGGGATGATTGGGTGTGCTTCTTTCCATATACACCCCTTCTCTCTCTCATGCACAGCCCCCCATTGTGTGTCGAGCAAGAAGTTTTCTCTCTCTCTCTCTCTCTCTCTCTCTCTCGTGTGTTTCTGAAAGGATAATTATGGAGAGAGATGAGGATGAAGAGGATGATGATGCAGATATGTGTTCTTTTCTTTATGTTCCATGAGCAAGAGAGATGAAATCTCGGCATAGATTTTGCTTTGATCGTGTTCCTGGGAGAGTCATTCCTTCCATGGCTCCATCCCACATTCCCTGTTAGGGTTGTAGGTCCTCAAGAAGTCCACACACTTGGTGTGGTGTTTGAACTTCTCGATGTACTTGGCCAGGTTGCATTGCTCCATGACCCTTTTTGCAGCCTCCTCCTTAGCCACCACCTTTGCAATGTTATGGATGCTTCCGAACTTCAGCTGGTTGTAAGTGCAAATTTTTAGGAAGAGGCCATACTTCGCTCTTTCCTCATCCATGAATGGAAGATGGAGGGTATGATCATGTTGTGCTACCATCTTTAGCCCTTGTCATAAAACCATGTTTCACCATTAGTGTTTTTAAGATACTTTCTTGCTGGAAGATAGACAGGATTTGATCATGCTTTTATGGAAAGAAGACATGCTTAAGCATAAAAAGAGAAATTTCCTTCAAGCAGTTCTATTAATTTCTCAAAATTTTACAACACTCTTCCTTAATCACAAGTTGATTTTCATCTATTTTGGGCATTGGTTGAGACTCTAATTTTTCCTTGCATGTTTCATTCCCCCTTACATGTTAAATGACTTCACCTCTTCATTCCACCTGTTGATTTCACCTTATTTCAACTTACTTCTACTTCACCTTTCCCCCTCCCCCCTTAGGAATGAGAAGAACCCTTCCTAAGATTTAGAGGTCGAGATGTCAAGAGCCTGCTTTTTCATGAGCCAAGTATAGAATTTCGGATTGTATTCTAATTGAGCATAATGGTCCATGCCAAAAGGACGAATGCCGACTTGAGTGATGTAGGTGAGAACATCTGCGAGGAAGTCACCGGAGTTTACTTGGCTAGCAATGTGTAACTCCTATCGGTCAGAATTTCATCTAGATACGGGTGGGTTAGAAGGTGCTCTTCTAGGGGTCGATTACGGATGGTGGTCGACACCCTATAGGAGGTTGGAGCTACATAAGTGGGGTCATACTCCAAGGTTTTCATGGCACGTTTTTGGTCAATGTTAGTCATGATTCGGTAGCCCTCTAGCTCCCATTGAAGTCAGAGAGCATACAATTTCCTCAAGAAAGAGGATTTGGTTCTAGCAAGCTATTTTAACTCCTCTATTTCTCTATTTGTGGGGCAAGGATAGTGCTCTTGTGATAGGATGTGATGAGGCAGTGGTTTTGTGCATGTTCTCTAGAGATATCAGTGGCAATTAGCTCCTTTGCTTTGCTTCAAAAGCCTTAATGAATTCAAATTCCAATTCTTCCCAAGAAGAGGAGAGTGCACACACTTCTATCGCTATAGGTTCATCCAAAAGACCTAAATCCAGCGTGTTGTATCTTTTAGCAAGTGTCATAAAGATAGCATCCAAGAGTCTAAGCCAAGCAACCAAGTCATCCCCTATATTCTCCACCAAGTTAGTGGCCAAGGTTAGAATGGATCTCTGCTCATAAGAGCATCTAAGGTCGATTGTTGGTGGTTGGGGTATGATCGAACTAAATAGTTCAGTAGGTGATTGTTGCATCTTGGGCTGGTCTCGAGATTGTGGCTAGGCCCCCTGTTTGATAGGTTTGGTTGGAGCTGCAAGTGTCATACTACTAGCTACATCTAAGGCCTCCAGGGTACAAATGGGATCAGGTTGAGGCAACTTGTGAGCAGCGGGTTATAGTTTTTGTTGATAGCTTGGCTTAGGTGTTGGTCTAGGCTTTTGAGGTGCTATGGGTTTCGCAGATTGAGTCTCATGTGGCATGTGTGCCTCATTTTTCTTGATGCTTTGGGTGGTCAAGTTTGAGGGCGATGTTCAAGTAGTGTCCTTGGACATCTTGGCCTTAGATACCCATATCCACACATTACCCTCGTAATATCCTTCATCTTGCAATAAAGTTTTGGAGATACATTGCGACTTGATCATTTTGTGAGGTTGGTAACATCGTTTTTGTGAGTTTGTAGCCTTGTGGGGTTGTGGGAGCCTGCTCTTGGGTGGCGGGCCTTGATGTTTAGGGATCCATTGAAAAATTTGTCTATAGGCCTTATCTTTGACTCCCATGATTTGCCTTTCTTGAGGTTCGACGGGTTGTGACAGGTTACGACCCCCCTCCTTAGACTTGATGGTGGATTTCTCCATTGGTGGCTTTACAGACTTTGAAGGAGTCACGCAACCCTTGTTGAAAGCGATGACTATATGCACATTGCCTATGGCAAGGTGAATGTGTTGGGACTCATAGTTGACATTGCGATGAGTTTTCTTTTTAAACGTGCATCCTATTAATGATATTGTACCTACCTCTTTAGTGTTTGGTAGCACATAAAAGATCATTGGTATGCTTTTAGACTCGATAGAGATTGCTACCTTGCACTTTTTCAAGAGTGCATATGATCGGCCTCGAATGGGCTAAGTTTGGCATTAGTGGCCTGTAACTGCGGTTTGCCAATTTGGGTCCAATGCTCGTGAGTTAGGATGTTAAAGTCAACTCCCTCTCGTCAATCAATGCCTTGAGGGTGGTCGTGTGATTGGCAGTGACCGTTATGCTTGGATAAGCTGGTTCTACTTTTTCCTCATCCTCATCTTTGATCTCTGTGATTGTGGCCACTTGTACGTTGATAGGAGACTCTAGCATTGGAGGTTCATGTAATGGGTGCATGGGAGGGTAGTACATCTTGATGTGACTACTGTTGAAGAAGCCTATGCCCTCTCCCTCTAGGGTTTCAAGCTCCACATTACTGATTCTACTAATGGTGCAGACTCTGAAAGGCCCTAGCCCTCGTGACTTCATCTTTGTTTATGTCCCTTGACTGAGTATAAGAGTACTAAGTCTCCCTGTTCGAATTCTCACTATTTGACATGCTTGTCAAACTAGCTTTGCATATTGCCTTCTTACATATTAGTATGTGGGTGGCTAGGACTCAAGTTTTTGAGAGGCATTCGAGCTCAATTAGAGGTTCTGTCCATGCCTTCTTCCAATCCCATCTTTCTTGAAGAGCGACTCTTAGGCTAAGGACGAAAAATTCTACACATAGAATTGCTTTAGTTCCATAGGTCAATGTAAAGGGAGCCTACGACCATTTTATAAGCTGTACTATAGGCCCATAAGGTTGCCATTAATTTGTTATCCTAGTCACTGCACGAAGCAGAGACTACCTTGGTTAGGACGTTCACTAAGATTTTATTGGTAGACTCAACCTGGCCATTCACTTGAGGATAGTAAGGTAAATACTTTTGATGGATGATTAGGAAGGTAGAAAGGAAGTGAGCAATCACCTCATTAATGAAGTGCATGCCTTGGTCACTAACTAATTCAATGGGGCAGCTAAATCGTGAGATCACCTGCTTCCATAAGAACTTGGTAGTGGTCCTAGCATCATTCTTCCGAGTTGCTCGTGGTTCAGTCCACTTCGTGAGATAATTCGTGGCAAAATGATAATGTATTTGGCTTGTGAATACTATGCCATAGGACTAATCAACCCAATGAAGTAAGTTCTCCATTCCTCGAAAGGCTATCCTGCAATTATAGGGGTTAGCTCCATTTGATCCTTGCAAATTGGGACTTTGTTTCGTTGGCACTTGTCATAGTGTTTTACGAATCGTGCTACATTGCAGAAGAGAGGGTAGGCCACCGCATTTGAGACTGTAGCACCTTGCGGGCTATTGTGTCTCTGCTTAAGTGTCCTCTTGCAATCCCCCCATGTGCCTCTGCCAGTATGTCATGCATTTCATGTTCACACACACATCTTCATAGCAACTTGTCTTGCCCCAATCTATAAAGTTGGCCTACTATCAATTGATAGGGTTGGATTTTAAGGATGAGTTGCCTAAGTCGGGCCTTCTCAATGGGTTGATTAGGGAGTCCGTGCTCAAGCACTTGGACTATGTCGTCTACCTAGTATGGTGTCAAATCATCTCTAAATAAATCTCTCGCACTAGATAGGTGAAACAGATGAACATCTGGCAATTCATCTGGGATGCCCTATCTAGCAGCCTCTCCTGTGGGTATGCAAGACATTTGATAAGCCATATAGTGCTACTTATTCTTGCATACCACCATGGAGAAGTTGAATTCTAAAATTAGAAGTAACCATCGAGCAATGCATCCCATAGCACAAGGTTTATTAACAAGATAAAGCAATGCTTGATGGTCAACAAAGAAGGTAAAAGGCATGGCCAATAGATAATGCCAAATTTTTATAGCAAATACCATGGCTAAGCCCTCTCTTTCTGTTGTTGAGTAATTCATTTCTATATCCATGAGTTGTCTGCTAGCAAATCTCATTGGATAGTCTAGATTGTGTGCACCAGCGGGCTAACACAACACAACCCCCACAGTGAATTTCAAAGTGTCGATGTGGACATGGAAGGTGATCGTCCAGTCTGGGGCTCGTAGAATTGGTGCAGTGGTTAGAGCCTTTTTCAATTCCTCATATGTGCATTGGCATTCCTCGGTCCACTCGAATATAATCAACAATTTGTATAGAGGTCTAGCAATCAATGCATAGTTCAACACAAAGCACCAATAGTATCTCGTGTGGCCTAGGAAGCATTGAACTCCCTTGTAATTGGATGGGGGTGGAAGCTTGACAATAACTCTGACTTTTGAGAAGTTTGTGGTAATGCCATTCTTTGAAACCACGTGCCCTAGGATGCATCCGTGCTTTATCCAGAACTGGCACTTTAAAGGGTTCAACGAGAGATGATATGACTGACATTGTTCAAAGACTGCTCGAAACTTATTATCTAATTGTTCCTGCCATGTAGAGTGAACACACAAATCATCTACAAAAACCTCTAACTCCTTCCTAATCATGCCTTTGAAGATGGTACACATGAGCCTCTAGAAAGTAGCTGGTGCATTAGTCAACCCAAAGGGCATGACTATGTATGCAAAGACACCCCACTCCGTGGCGAATGCAGTCTTATGCCTATCGTCAGGATGCACTTGCACCTGATTGTATCCTAAGAAGCCATCCAAGAAATTCTAGGGTTCTTTACTGGCTACTCTTTTGAGCATGTGCTTAGTGTATGGCAATGGATAATTGTCTCTCTTCGTAGTAGCAACATTTACCTTCTTGTATTTGACGCACACTCTGATCTTCCCATTCTTTTTCAATATGATTACTATGGGAGAGACCTAGTCCATGTGCTCAATCTCGTAAATGAATCCTACTCTCAATAGCTTATCAATATCCTCTTTTACTATGTGAGTGTGCTTGGCATTCATTGGATACGATTGCTGCTTGACCGGCATGGCACGGCCATCATGGGTATGTTGTGAGTCACTACACTCGGATCCACCCCTTTTAGCTCATCGAGGGACCAAGCAAGCACATCTATATACTCTCACATGAGAGAAATGAGATTTGCTTCCTCGTCCCCAATCAAGTCATCGTCTATAAAGACAAGTTGAGGTGTTTCCCCTTCCTTGGCTAAATTGATCTCCTTGACCTTGGTGGGTCCTTCTATTGATTCACTGGCTTGCCCCTGGCATTTAGCTCCTAGCAAGATCACTATCCTATCACCTTTTTTGAACTTCGTGAATTGCCTTGGTAAGTCTTGCAGCTTCCTTTGCTCATCAACCTAGTGGTTCCTTGGGCTGCTTCCTCCCTTCCTCCTTCAGCCTTTGATGCCTTAGGTGAACTGGTAGGTCCCCTTTGGTGCGTCTAGTCTTAGAAGGTTGAGGTATTTCGGGATCACTATCTGAGCTTAATTCTGACTCATAATCAAATTCTCCAGCTTTGCTAGAAGAGGGAGTCTCTCCTAGAGGTCACAACTCAGAGGGTGAATCCATTCTAAATAATGGTGCGGCACTAAGCCTGCTTGCTCATAATTTATCGCTCCTATGCGCTCCAACCATGTGCGGTCGCAATCAATGTGCATGACTCCTTTCTTGATCCTAAAAACATTCCTCTTACTTGTTTTGGAGTCTTCTTGTATCTATTCTATCAATTGTCCCTCAGTGTCGTATTCTATGGTATCAATTTCTCCTTCTCTTTGGTCACTAAGGGAACAATATTCCTCGTACTCATCGCTAGCACTATCTTCATCCGACTACTCATCATTTCCTAAGTCTTGATACAGCTCCTCCTTTTCGTCACTAAGGCTCAATTGTACCTCAAGTTTAAGTTGTGCACCTTGGTCAACTGCCACTTAGGTTCATCCAAGAGACCTTGGGGAGGTTTAAGGTTAGCGGCTGGGTTGCCTACTAGCTTGTTTGTAAGATGCTCGAGGATCTCAAGGAGTTCTCGCTTGTTTCTTGGGATATGAAATTTGATAGGATTTGGCCGTTCCTTTGAGTTTTTAGCCATCATGCAGACTAGCACTGAAGGTTCATCTCTAGGATTTCGTCTCCAGGCTTATCGGCTAACCTATAGCAGCCTGCTCGTACTCCTCACCGTCAGAGAATGGCAAATCAATGGTGGCTAGCATGTGCATCCAATCTTGCTCATCTTCTGGATGAGGGATATACTTAGTCAACGGCCCGTAAGATTTTCTAATCTGGGCATCACCCTTCAGCATGACTCAGATGGCATCTAGGTCGACGGGTGTTTTCTTCCAAGTGTCCATCCCTATGCTCATTGCATATGTCCTATTGCCTAGGAAGATTAGACCATTACCCTAGTCCTCTATGACCCTTGCGTTGTGCATCCATGGCCAACCTAGCAAGATGTCGTAGTCCACCCCCTTCATGACTATAAAGTCAACAGAGAATTGGACTCCTGCGATCTTCAGGGGCCAGATCTTTAGCACTATGAATGGCCTTTCCTTCATTCCGTTAGTTAGCATGACTAAATAGGTGGGTTATCCTAATCCTAGAGCAATGCATCACTAAGCATACTAACTCTTGCTCCTGTGTCTATAATTACCTTCCGTGTGGTATCTTTGAGGACTATGACTGGTAAGACAACATGCATTTGTGTGACTTCCTAGAAGGCATTGATGTGTGAGGATTTGGGCATTAAGTGTAGCGTCAGACTTGGTATTTGCATCTCTAGATCATGTTCCTGCAAGTCAATAGTAGCTTGCTCTATCAAACCTTCAACCCACTGTGTCAACTCTTGCCACAACGTCAGATGTTGCATAAGTAGGTCTCCTACGCTTAGCATCATAGAGGTGTCCAGCAATGTGGTGAGGAGATTGCTAGCTGCTAGCTTTTCTCCAAATCCAGCATTTCTAGGTCAATGGCCTTGATTGCTTTGCTGGCCTGTAGTATTAGAGCTCTGTCTAAGCGACACTGCCTTGTGGTGCAATCGGGCCTCGCGATTTTGGTTATAGTGGTGAGATTTGTGTGCTTATGCTTGAGAGATCATTGATCTCGTCTTCCAATATGGGTTCAGTGCCTTTTAGGTGTTCCTGGCCCTCTTTTACCCACTCGTTCACTTTTTTGATAGGTTTAAGTTGGCGCTTTGGGTTGGGGTACTCCTCGACTTTTGCACTTTCCTTCTCGGTCGTCTTTGGAGCTAATGTTTCTGCCTTTACATTTGTCACCTTTTTTTCGAGCAGAGGCAGTGTTGTGACACTCTCTGTTTTTAGTGTGATCTTTGCATCTGATTTCTTTTTCCTTTGCCTACGACTCTTTTTTCTGATTGAGGTTACTTCTAAATTGCTAGGCCTTGGCAAAAATAGACTTCGTCGAAGGTAGCGGTGGCAATCAGTACGATTTTAAGCAGCAATGCTTGAAAAGTGCTTAAAAGAGCCACTGGACGGCGGTCGTGGAATTTTCATAATTTTTTGGCATGCGAGAAAAGACCCTGGGAGATGCCCAGTAGTGAAGGACTTCAAGATGAATGCCTAGGATTTTTTGGATCCTGAATCGGACACCGGACGCAGAAGAGGGAGTACCCGGGAGGCCAAAGGCCAAAAAGTCAAGTGGGAATAGCCTTTAGATGGTCCAAAGCTTGTGACCTTTGGGGGTCCCCCGAAATTTTCGTGAGAATGGGGAGGGGGGCCGTTTTTTTCGTCGCCTATTGCAGAGAGGGCGCCATTCTTCTATTTGTGGAGGAGGGGGGCTATGGCACCTACAAGCAACCCCCCCAATTGATCTCATGGCTGTTCTACCCTTGATCTTTGCTCTCCATCACTCCAGATCTGCGTCAATTGGCTGTTTGGTTATGGAGATAAAAAACCAATCTTTCTCTCTCCTCCCTCTGTCTCCTGCATAGAGGCAATTCATGTGCAAGAAATCAAGAAGAAGAGGGACTAAAGGATGCTTGTCTGACTGTGATTGGATTGCTTCAAGATGAAGAGGAGGCTGAGGAAAGAGGTTTAGCACTGAAGAATGGTTGCTGGTCGGTCTGTGGGCTGCCTAGAATAATTATTAAAAAACCCGCAACATGCAAGACACGCGGTATGCTCCAATTTTATGAAGAAATTTGCTTGTTTTTATTGTTTCATGGTCCAAATGTTATTCATATGTGATTAATTTTTGTTTGAACCTTATTTGAGGGCTGTACCTACAAAAATGCAGAACATGTAATGATTTAGAGCCGTTATTAATTCTTTAAAAACCCGCAAAATGCCATTTTTAATGGAAATGACTGGTTTTTTTATATTGTGAGTTGGGGAAAAGGAATGGAAATGGGATAAAATCAGAGAAAATGTTAAGTTTTAGTCAAAATAATAAGCCAACACAAATAAATCAAAAAATACCTATTTTCCATGAATAATAAATAGAAAAAATAGCAAAAATAGACAAAATTGGGATTTTTACACTCAAAAAATATGGAAAAATAAGATTTATGTGCGTGAATGTTTGGCGAGGTTAAAGCATGAGGTCAAGCCTCAGTTTGGCATCATCATTTGTGTTATAGTATGTGTTTATTATTTTTTACATACAAAAACGATACAAAACAATCATTTACACCTATGCACCGCAGCAACACCTAAACGGTGAGGGGGGGAGGAAGTTTGTGTGACAATCTAATTGCTGAAAAGATACAAATTTTGATTTCCCTCTTTGTGCATAGCAGTTAGGGATCATTCCATAATTAAATATAGGTGACTAGAAGCATGGAAGTTCTAGTGCTAGTCCCTAAAGTAGCGCAGCACATATAACGCTTAATTAAAATTCATAAAAGGGCTGTTTTTCACACCTCACATGGCTAGTTTTTTTTAAATCATAAAATGGTTGTGCACAATTTTCATACATCTTGCATCAAGCATGTCACATGGTATCTCATGGAATGCATTACAATTGATTGATAAACTTTGACCAATGTTGAGAGGACAAGAAACCTAAGTTGTCGGTTAGACGGGTGCTTCCATTTGGGAAAGTTTTGTGGGGTAAATCAAAATCTCCCGAAACACTGAATTATGAAAGAGTGGAGGTTGTGTGAATGTTATATGTGTTAGTGGCGCATCTTGGGGCCAATCCCCGAGGTGTAGGAGAGTCATAGTGGAGCTGCGGCAACCAGCCGAGAGGTGCTTCCCTATGTGTGTAGTACGAGGCATTATGCCTATATGTTATGGTATCTCCCTCTGAGGAGAAGGGGAGGTGAACGTTGGACTACATATTGGATACAAACGCAAAATTGTCATAAGTATTTAGTGCAAAGTGAGTTTTAGACGCTCTTGGCCCGTGAGATCCTGTGGTGGGGTTGTCTGTCATATGCATGAGGTTTGGCTAGTGCCATAGCCAATGCCGGCCCATTTTAGGTCCCATCAGTGGTGCGTCTACCGGGAGTTGCCAACAAGTGGTGGTTCTCGAATCTAGGGTTTTTAGGGACCAAATAGTTAGTTTATATCCTCTGACAAGGACCGCCAAGCCGAAATACAAAAAGCAGAACGTGCTGAGAGGGCTAGACAGCAGTTGGAGATCGTAAGACGCTATTCTCCTCAAAGAAGCAGCCCATTACACATAAGTGGCAGTGGTTCTAGTAACCTAGGTGTTACAAGTAGCTCTTCGAGTGCAAGTGGAAGTCTTGGTACTTCCCTATTTCTAGTTAATCAACCCACAACAAGTGGGGGTGTAGTGTTGCCTACACAAACTCCTGTTGTCATTCCGATTGTAGCCATGGCACAACCTATCGCAATTCCAGCAGGTACACCGGATTTACTGGCATTAGGAGCACTGTTGCCCATTTTCCATGGGTTAGTAGAAGAAGATGGAGAACTCCACATCAAGGAGTTTCAAACGCTCATGTTCAACTATCGAATCCAAGACGAAGGACACCTAATGATGTTCTTCAACATGACGTTAAAAGGAAGCGCGACAGTATGGTATCACGGTCTAGAAGCCGGAACCATAACTAGTAGTGCCCGATTATTTACAGATTTTCGTAGAGAGTTTGCCCGTGAGAAGGGTGGGCAATATTGGTTGCATGTTCTGAACGTAACACACCAAGAGCCAAATGAGAATGTCCAGGCATATGCCAAGAAACTAAAGCAAGTTCTTCGCAAACTTAATGCTTATATTCCCATTCCAGCAGCTGCACAGTTGCAATATTTCCTACATGGATTGGATTTTAATATCTAGGTGTAATTGATGAGTGTTGCTTTGGCCAATATTGACACTGCCATTACCCAAGCAAAAGGAGTAGAGTCGCGCTTGCAAGCGGCTTATGTAACAAGGATAAATAGGAATGGTAATAATTTGGCCTTGACCAATGGGAGTCAAGGGGACCCCATGTTAAATACGAGTGGCAGAGGGAGTATTATGTCGAATCTGCCTATGTTACCAGCTCCTCCTAGCATGACTATGCCTATGGCTAGTCAGGCGGCCTCGCTATAAATAGTGGTGGAAACCAAACAATGAATCCTAACGTTGTCCCTGTTGGTCAGTGGATAATTCCTAATCAAGTGGTTAGGCCCATGGGACGACTGACTCACGATCGCGGCTATGAGTCGAGTGCTTCTAATATCCTTGGTGAAGTTAAGGACATGATGAAGCACTATACTGATATGATCTCTGAACAGTATCGACAAATAGCTGTGGATGTCGATTTTCTTAAGAAGCAACAGAATTTGATAGGGAGCCGACACCCTGAAGAGGGTGGCCCCTCAAGATTCAATTGTAAGTGGTGTGGGGGCCAACGTTTCCCTAGGAATTGCTCGAATGTCAAATGTGATATTTGCAGGAAGTCTTGCCAGTTAGTTACTACTTGTTGGAGTAAGATCAGTTCTCTCCAACAAGGGAGTAAACAACTAGGTCCAGTTAACTATCGCGCACAAGGAAATAATCTCTAGCAAGACGATGGACCAAGGCAAATACTACAAAGAGGAAAGGCTGTTGTAGAGGAGTTACCTCATGGTAGTGGAGTCAACCTTATTGAGGCTGTACATGTCAATGATGCTGAAACTTCTAATCTACGAGCTGTAACAAGAGGTCAAAAGATTAAAGAGGGTGAGAAGGGAATTGTAAAACCTGTCGGGGGAAGCCCTAAACAAGATGTTAGAAAAAAACAAGTCTTGAATCTTGATAAGGAAAGTGGACCGTTAAGACCTGTTGGTAGTAAATTCGATCCTGAGGAGGGTAAGGATTGCCAAAAAAGAAGATAAAGGCTAAAAAAGAGGCACCAAAGCCGATGGAAAGACCAAAGGAGAGAATGGTTTGGCACGAGAAGAGAACTTTGGCTAATTACCATGACTTTGACCTAGCCAGTTCCCTTTGCAAAGTCAAACCAAACGTGAATCTCCTGCAATTGATTAAACTTTCTCCAGGAGTACGCAATGAATTCAAGAAAATGTTGTGTATAGGGTATAAAATAGAACCTTTGGGCATAGCTAGAGTGGGGGAAGATTGGTTCGATCATGCTGAAAAGCATTGCCCTAGGGTTTCAGCATATGTGGATGGAATATTAGTGGAGCACGCTATCGTGGACACTGGATTCTCCATCAATATCATAAGTTCAAACTTGATGGAGAGGCTAGGACTAGAGATCCAAAAAGACGGCTCCACACTTCTTAGGATGGTTGATGATAGTCTAAGACAACCAGAAGGTTCCATTACTAAGGTCCACGTTATAGTTGCAAGCGTGGAATGCTATCTGGACTTTAGGGTGATAAGGTTTGCAGGACATCCTAGCTATCGAGTTTTGCTAGGCAGGCCATGGATTCTACGGACAGACTGTCAAGTCGATATACCCGTTGGTCGAGTGATTCTAAGTCGGGATGCCCATTATGTAATAGTGGATGCTTACCCCGAGTCTTCTCAGAGTGAGAGAGCTCCACTATCCTCCACTGAACTAGAAACGGTAGATGATCCATCTGGTAGTGAGACGTCATCGAGCGATGGATCTAAGGAAGGGTCCACTACAGAGGATATTTATCAGGTAACCTTGAATGAGCCGATAGAGCCTCATGATCGATTAAGAGACGCAGACGTTATTGAGCTGGATCTTGGTACGCTAAATGATTCGTGGCCAATTAAATTAGGGTCCATGCTCAGTGTCGAAAGAAAGAGAGGATTATGTGTCCTTAATTCGAGAGTTCCGTGATATCTTTGCTTGGAGCTATGACAAACTTCAGGGCATCCCTCCCAGTCTATCTGTGCATACTATTCCTGTAAAGAAAGGTACATGCCCTATATGTTAGAAAGTAAGGCGTATGCCTTTTAAATTAAGGGACGTGTTGTACGAGGAATTGCAGAAGTTGCATAAAGCAGGTTTGATCTTCCCTATTCAACATACTGAATAGTGCTCACCAGTTCTGATCAAGAAGAATAAGAATAATCAATCCATATTTGTGTAGACTTTAGATAGCTGAATAAGCAGACTGTTAAAGATTACTACCCATTGCCGTTTATTGACCAAATTTTGGATCAATTAGCGGGTAGGGAAATATATTTGTTCATGGACTACTTTGCAGGGTATAACCAAATGGTGATTGTTGAGCAAGACAAGCTAAAAACGATGTTTATTATAGTCTTCGGTACCTTTGCGTACCATGTGATGGCATTTGGGTTGCGTAATGCACCTGGTTCGTGGCAAAGAACAGCCAACAAGACCTTTGGGGACATCTCCCCAGAGGAGCTGAAAGTATTCATTGTTGATCTTGGGGCAGCCACCGTAAGGGATAGATAGTTGATCATTTTGGGCAAGTGTTTTGAGCGTTGTAGACAATTTTGCATAGCTCTTAACCCACGGAAGCGTCTTCGGAGTCCCTTATGGGCTCTTGTTAGGCCATGTGGTCAGTTCCGTATGGATTGCGACTGATCCTAAAAAGATCAAGGTCATAGTCTCCATGATTTTGCCACGTACTCCAAAGGAAGTGCATAGCTTTTTGTCATCAGTAGGGTATTATCGGAGGTTTATCAATGCCTTGGTAGAAAGAACGTTGCCTCTAACAAACCTATTGTCCTTTAACTGTAAGTTTACATGGAGTGATGCTTGCAAAGTATCTTTTGATGATGTGAAGTAGGAGCTTGCCAAAGCACCTATTTTAAAAGCACCAAAAAGGGGCGAAATGTTCTACATATTTTCAGCAGCAACCATGTATAGTATCCATTGCTATTTAGCTCAAATTTGGGAGGAAAAGTGGTATCATTCGATAGCTTTTGCTAATCGGAAGTTGGGCATATTGGAAATTAACTACACCTATATGGAGAAGTTGTGCCTTGAGATGTTATTTGCGACTAAAAAATTCAGGCACTACATTCTTTATAAGAGCGTGGTTTTTATACGAAGGCGGAAGGGCTTCGATTGTTATTGAATAAGTTACAGCCGCCTGACTGTTTAGCAAAGTGGTTAATCACTTTGCAGGAATTTGATTATGAGATTAAGAGCAAGCCGCCGAAGCTTCAGGGCATTGTAGAGTGTCTTGTGGATTTGGGAGAGCCAAAAGAGGTCGTGGTTGAAGAAAGTGACATGGAGACTTTGTTCAAGATTAATACGGCGTCTATCCCCTCCTGGTATGCTGCTATAACGCACTATCTTTCTACGGGAGAGACTGGAGCTACTTTATCAAAATCGGAGAAGAGAAAGATTAAAAAATATGCATTAAAATTTTCCTTGATCGCAGGCACATTATGTTGGCAGGGTGTTGATGATATCTATCACCAATGTGTGATGCCTGATGAGATTCCCTTTATTTTAGAAGAGTGCCATGACTCCGCGTGTGGAGGGCACTTCACTGGGCGGTTAATGGCACAGAAAGATTTAAGAGCTGGATATTGGTGGCTATCCATATTTCAAGATTCCTTTGAGTATGTTAAGAGATGTAATACATGTCAAAGACATGATAGTCGAGAGAATAGGAAGTGTCCACTTATGCCTATCATGGCTATCCTTCCATTTGAGAAGTGGGGCATTGACTTTATGGGTTCCCTATTATGTTGAATGTTTCCCTCTCTTTCCTCTCCCTCCCTCTCCCTTTTCCTCTCCCTCTCTTTCTCCCTTTCCCTATTATGTTTAATGTTTTTTCTCTCTTCCCCTCCCTCTCTCATTTCCTCCCCTTTCCCCTCTCTTTCTCTCTCCCTCCCTCTCCCTCTCCCTCTCTTTCTCTCTTTTCCTATTATGTTTAATGTTTCCCTCTCTCCCTCTCCCTCCCTCTTTCTCTCTCATTTCCTCTCCCTCCCCCTCTCCCTCTCCCTCTCTTTCTCTCTCCCTCCCTCTCCCTCTCCCTCTCTCATTTCCTCTCCCTCCCTCTCCATCTCCCTCTCTTTCTCTCTCATTTCCTCTCCCTCCCTCTCCATCTCCCTCTCTTTCTCTCTCATTTCCTCTCCCTCTCTCAATACACACGAATTATACAAAAAACAAGTAAAAAAGAGAGAGAAAACACAAAAGAAAAACAAGAATGGACAATGCACTCACTATAAAGGCTCGAAGAAGGGTTTGACGGCTCCTCTTTGCGACGGCGGCTCCTCTTTGCCCTCCATACACCTCCTCTTCTTCGCGAATGGCAGCGGCGGCGGTGAGAAGCCTTCTTTCTCCCTCTTTCTCTCTTTCTCTCCCTCTCAAATGCAAGATGTTCGCTCTCCCTCTCGCTCTCCCTTTTGCTCTCTCTTTTGTGAATGTGCGCAAAATAACGCGCTCGAGTTTCGGCCCACGTTTTTTTCGTCTGAGTTCCGTCTCTATTTGCATCGCATTTGCGACGCAAATAGCGACGCCGCTATTTCATGCCGCAAATTGCCATTGCTATACCCTCATATCCTTGTAGTGTCTCCCAATCCTTAGCAAATCTTGAACACACCTGTGGTGCCCAACCCAACATCAGTTAGTAGCCCAAAAACTTGCAAAGCACCACTACAACAGAAACGAGGCATAGACGCGCATGTTAGATGCGCAAAGTCGGGCGCGTCTATCACAGTCTATAAGTGTGTGTAAACATGCGTGTAAATAGATGCGAATTTTGCGTCTATATATCTGCGTAATAGATGCTAATATAGATTCGCCAACAGATGCACAATTTTTTAACCACCTAAAATTAGCAATTCACATAATTAAAAAACCAAAGTTAATAATTATTTAACCACCTAAAATTGATTCTTGAGCATGCACATGTGCGCATGATAAAAACCATAGAATTAAGAATACACATTGAATCACTGAATTAAAAAAATAGAGTTAATAATTACTTTTTCATTGCTCTTTAATGAATGGCAGTTCCTCCAATTGACAAGCCTGATATAAGTAATTAGCAGCAAGCGACAGAAACCTTACAATTAGTAGCAAGCATTGCAATATGTATCTTGTAATTTCTCTACGTACTTGAAGATGATAAAAGATACTTCCTTTTTATTATGGAAAATTCAATTTAGCTTTAAAATTGACTATTGATTCTTAAGTATGCACGTGTGCGCATGATAAAAACCATAGAATTAGGAATACACATTGAATCAATAAGCAAATTAAGTATGTTACAGTGAATGATCCATCTCATCTTCAATGAGATCAACCCTTGCTAAACTATCTACTTCTAGGTCTATGTTACAAAGAGGTAATGAAACAAATAAGTCTATCCCACTATCAGATGTGTTGCTATATTGCTCAATAACTTCATCAATATCATCGACAATCACATTATTGTCTTCTTCTATGTTTCATTGAACATCCTCGTGAGGTTCATCTTGTACTATATCACGCATATCATCCATTATGGTGTCATCATGCACATCATCATTAATTGTTGGATTGTCATATGCTATCTCCATGTCGGTAATATTACCATATATTGGTTTTGAACGATTAGATATAGGGATGACATACCACCATTGGTTATTGTTTACCATTGGATGATACACAACCTGTATTTGAAAAACAAAAGCAAAAAACTTAAGTACTTATTATATTGTGTATATGTATCACATGTATACATATAAAAAAATTAGCCTTTACATATATACCTGCTCACATTGTTGAGGTAGTACTAATGTGGCATTCTTGTTTTGGGAAATTTTGTAGAGTCAATGATTACAAAACCACTTGGATGACGTCTGATTATGCAATGCTCACCATTTGTTACCACTTCTTTAAACCACTTCACATCCAGTACATATATAAAGAATCGTCTGAAGTCAAGCTTCAGAATATCTTGGATCAAGTCACAATAACCTTCCATGGTACCATTGGCATCCTCGAAGTGAGCAAGGACACCACAATCTTGGGTATTTCTCTTTTCATCTATACGTTGAGTTCGAATATGTTTACCCTCACACCAAAGTGCATTGAATAATGTGCACTAGTAGTAAAAGATAAAAGATCAAACATGTCAATTGTTTATATAAAATAAAACTTATAGAAACAAATTAATTGATAGTATGTCTCACCTTTGATAAGCAACCTCGTGCATATTCCCACTCTTCTTGAGATATATTAATTTCCTCCTCTTTTTCCATTCTCTCCATTTCCTCATGTAACCAATCTATATCAATATGACGTGGGAGCGCATTTAGATGATCTAGAAATGAGACATTACGTCCATATTTAGTGCGAAATTCTTATCTTTCGCTTTTTCTTATTTCCCTTGCTTCATTATATAGTGTCACCCATTTGCTCATTACATCACTATTGAGCACACAAAAACTATTTAACTTACGAAGTTCTTCTTTTGTTAGCACTTTACTCATTCTTT